>NC_087444.1:62514173-62826238 GCF_036321535.1 Camelus dromedarius | reverse complement strand
TTCATTGTGTCATTTTTATTTATTACTACATCATATCTGTGTAGTAAAACAGTTGATCTCAGCAACATCTCTTTTTACAAAAGTGTCATATAACTTTAAGTTCTTGTTTTACCATTTTTGAAGTGTTTTGAAAACCAGTGAGGGTCTCCCTGTGGTACATCCTGGGGCTGCCAGGTTCCCCCCACCCCCAGTTGGTTTTACTTGTCACCAAAGAGCAGAATGGTAGTTCTCCAGAGTTTAGACAACTGGTCCACAGTGAAGACATTGTTTCTGAAAGAGTTACCATGACAACCTCCCTCATCAAGGTAAGCATTTGAGTTTTATCAAAACAAAGGACTTGGCTTTGTGTTAGATTGGTCCCCATGGTAGTGTTCATCACGCCATGCATGCTGTATTAGCTGCCTTTGCTCCTGGTGTATTTTTTCCCTGAGATTTAGGGGCTTAGCTCATGACTGGGTGGCCACCTCCTAGCATCTTGGGCTCAGACCAGAAGCCAGATCTCTTCTATGAAACAAGATTCATCTTCCCTAAATAAAGCAAGCTCTCTGTTGGTGGATATGGTGCCTTATCTTATATTTACTGTTTCCTCTTTGAATACAGGCTCTTAGATTTGGAAAGAAAAATTTATTTTTGCACAGACACTGCCTTTTTTTTTTTAATTGGTCTGGCATCTCTCTCTTCCTCCCCTTTCCCTGATAATAGCATTTCGCTTCTCTTGGTGGATTGGTGCATTGATTAGTTAGTAAGTTTTGCCTGGACAACTGGTTATCCATTTGGGGAGAGGTCACTTCTCTGCTTTCATGTTATTTACAAAAGCCTGAATGGATTAAAAATCAAAAATTAAAGAATTTCTAGAGTAGTAGAAGAAAATACAGGCATCTGTTTTCATAATCTGAGAGATGGGAAAAAAGAATCTAGAAGCAATAGAAGAAAAAAAGAGGGGACCCCCCAACTTAAAACTTGTATACACAACCACATCATAAATAAACAATAAACGACAAACTTGAAAACATATTTATGACATATGGCAGAGTGTTAATATCCAGAAATGTGTAAGGTGCTTCTAAAAATAGGTAAGACAAATATATGGTAAAATGTACTCAAGTTTATGAATCAAAGAGATATAAATAAACTGGCAAAAATACCACTGTTGGACCAACCTAAACGTAAAAATTTAGAGAAAAATTCAGTGTTTGAAACAGTGTAAGGAGAATCATTCCTTCTCTCTTGATGGGAGTGTAAAATTATACCCTCTTTGGAATCAGTAAATGTTGCAGTTTTTGTCCATTTAAAATGCCCATGTCTTTCAGACCTCCAATTCTCCTCATAAAAGTCTATCCCACAGAAATACTGATACAGATTAAAGATGAGGGTGTGCAAGAAAGTGTGTGAGAGGGTAGGACAGTGTGTGAATGCGGGAGTGCGCATGAAAGTGTGACATTGTTGGTAAATTTGCTCTCAGTCTCTCTCCTCCACTAGAAGCTCCCTGAGGGCAGGGTTCTGGTTGGTTCCATTCACCCCTTTGTTCCCAGCACCAGGGATGGAGCCCTACCCCCACATGGCAGATGATCGAATACTCGAATGAATGAATGAATGAATGTCAGGCAGCTGCAGGGAAAAAACGGGGATTATGTGACTAATATGTTCTGTGGATTTGGGCCAATGTTTTCATGATACAAAGGATATGATTCACAGTGAAGATGGACACATCACCCACAAAGATGCAGTAAATGACTGAATTTGAAATATACAAAGCAGAAAACAAATTAAGGAATACATTGTCATAAGGAAAAGGAGAGTGAGACACTCGAACACATGGTTCTCAAACTTTGACAGGTCAAACAGGAGAAACAGGAGAGTTAGAGGCTTTGTATAAGGTTGACATATATAGACAGATCCATGGAACTCTGTGCCCTGTGCAAAATCAGTTGCTTGTTTCAGAACCTACAAAACTCTCCAATCCCACAAGGAAGGAGTCACGTAGGGCACATTTTCTGACAACAATGTAATAAAACTAAAAATCAGTTACTTAAAGTTTATTTTAAAAATTCAAGGCTTGGAAGTTAAACAAATAAGTCTTTTCAGTAACCCTCTGTCAAGAGTTAACATCTTCCAGACAGCAATTATGGGCTCCTTAGAAGTTAAGAACTTGGAGAGCAGGGGCACCAAAGCTTATGAGAGATGCAGGCAAACTTTGCTCAAAGCAAGAAAACGAAGCGTTTTCATTATTAGGCAAGAGGGGATGAAAATAAATGAAATAAGGATTCAATAAAAAGCTGGAAAACCAATAAAACAAAGCCAAGAAAAATAAAAATGGAACTACTGGAGACAAAATTAGAGAACAACAAATTAGAGAAAAAAATTAGAATAGGATTTTTAATTCAGGGAATGGGTCTCTGGAAAAAGTTAAAAATGACTTCCATTTTAGCAATGTTAAGAAAAAAGAGAGAGAATATTAGTAAATGGTAAAGGGCGTGTAACCACAGAGACGGGATGGGGAGATGAATACCGTTACAACATGTCCCTCCATCCCCTGTACTCCCACAGCCCAGCTCTCTGGGCATCAGGGGCAGTGAGAGCCCTCGAGGCAGCCGCCCCTGAGCCCTGAAGTAGTATATGGTAATACAGATACAGAAATGTCACAACCACGTCCTTATCCTCCAGTGGGCAAGGGGCAGATGCTGGAATCATACTGGTGGGTGTTTCTCCTGGAATGAAGATTCTTCAACTCTGGTCAACGGGACCATTCCTCTAAATTAAGAATATGCAAACTTGAGAGCAGTTTTCCCTCAGGATGTGGAAAGAGCCATTCTGAGACAGGCTGGGACCTGGCACCAGGACCCTTGACTCGAGTGCTTGCACCTGGCCAAACGTCTCCTTGAGCACCAGGATACAAAATAACTATAAGGGATTAAAAATAGCTGCACACAGGTGCAGTTGGGGCAAATGATGAACAGTAACATAAAAAAATGGCCAAAAGCCAACTGCCACTTCTGAGGCGCCAGGAACAAAAAGGGAGAGCTGGGCATGAGCCCTGCACAGACCACCACCACGGGGGAGACCACCTGAGCCACGCCTCTGGCCCCACCCACGATCCACCCCTACCCTCACTCTATTTAAGGCACTAGCCCGCCCTCCTCGGAGAGCAAGTGAGGGCACCTGTGGCTTGTTTTCCCTCCCTCATGCTGCAGCATAGAGTCCCAGTAAAGCCTTGTCTGAATTCTTTGTCTGGCCTCTTATCAATTTCTACTGATTAAAGAGTCCAATGACCCAAGCCGGTAACAGTTCAGCCAAGAGGTGAGTGCAGCAGTGTGGGGACCAGTGAGGTGAGGGGAGAGGGGGTGAGAGAGAGAGAGATTATTTGCATGTCTGTGTGGGAAAAAATCTTTAAAGTTGGCTCAGAGCTGTAAAACAGCCCAGTCAATAGAAAGGCAATCACTGAATGTGCACCCAGCAAATCTCATTGATCTGTTTTCAAGTTTTGGATAGCTTTTACGATCCTTAAAAATAAATCCCCCCCTTAATCTAATTGGGGAGGAGTTTGGGGACTCAGAGCCTAAAGGTCTGGTGGGAAGGAAGGGAACTGATCAGGCGGGAGTGGCCAGGTATGGAAGACTTCATGAAGGCTGAGCAGTCCTCAGCCGTTTGGGGGACCAGCCCAGAGCACACAAACTGCCAGACAGGCTTCCCTTCCCATACTTCTAAATCAAGCTCTGTAAAAGAACAACATTCGAACAAGTATCAGTGGGTTTTAGTTCATTATAAATCAACCAATCAAGCGATCAGTCATCTCGTGTATCTGAGAGGCAGCTAAGCGATCACGAAGAAGTTGGAAGTACAGTCTACCCTGGGTGTCCCTGGGTTCTGCATCCACAGATTCAAGAACTGGTTAGTTCCATGTTTGGTTGAACCCACAGATGCAAAATCTAGGGGTAGGGCCGGCCGGCTGTACTATGCCATTTTACATAAGGGACTTGAGCATCCACGGGGTTTGGTACCCACAGGGGTCCTGGAAGCAATTCCCCATGGTTACTGAGTACCTGGCGGAAGTACTCTAAGACTACTCTGTACAACTTCATTGTTGTAACGAGCACATGAAGTTACTTCCGCATGTATCACCATACATGGGTTATTTTTTTCCTAGAAACTCTTTATAGTCATAGATGTCACCGTGACTTATGGAGAGAACAGGAATAGTATGTGAACTAGCAGCAGTAATTTGTAGAGAAAAAAATGAGAAAAAGACACATCTGGTGGTTTCTAGCACCACAGAGACTTTCCTGGGAGACTGGAGATTTAGAGATGGTGTCTGTTACCTAGGGCTGCTGAACAAACCACCCCCAAACTTAAAATGTTTTTAACTTCTAATTTCTTACAATTCCATGAGTTGATTGGGCTCAGCTGGGGGATCCTTCTGTTGGTCTCACCTGGTGTTTCTCACATGACTCTAGTTACCTGGCAGCTGGAGGGGCCAAGATGACCTCCTCACAGGTCTGGAGCCTTGCTGCTGGCTGTCCGCTGGACCTCTCCCTCCACTTGGCCCCTCATCACTTTGGAGTCTAGTGCAGACTTGCTCACATAGCAGCTGGAATGGTCCAAGAACCAGAAGTGGAAGCTGCAAGGTTTCTTTCTGCCTAGCTGCATGTCTGTTGCATTCTATTAGCCAAACTTGCAAAGCCAGCCTAGATCCAAGTGGTGGGGAAGCAGACCACACCACGTGATGGGAGGAGCCCCAAGGTCACGTGGAAAAGGATGTGGCCCCAGGGAGGTGTGATGTATTCGGCGTCTTGTCTTATCTACCGCCAAACCATAAGGTAGGTGCTATTTACAAGGTACAGACATTTGGCACCCATGCTACCTGCTTAATTCAGATGACTACACAAATGGGATAGGATGATCTTAATAAACATTTCCTGTATTGAACCAGACTGAGAGAATTTAGACCCAAAGTGTTTCTTCTCCTGTTTTGTAACCTTACCTTGTACAGTCAATGGACTAAAAACCCTGAAAAAGGTAGTTAAAGGATTGAGTAAAATCCTCTTCAGAATTTTTCATTCTACTTAATTTTAACAAATAGTATATATATCAGCTAATGAATATTTCAGTCTTTCATGTATGAACCAAAAATGTAATTATGGATTTGATTTTACCAACGTTTGCTGCCTGCAGTAGTCAGTGATCACAAATCGCATTAAATGAAAGGTGAACCCCATTATGGTATCTGGAAAATGGAGCTTAATAAGTTATGTAATTATGGGGCAAATCTATGCAAATTGCAATTTTTATTAGGCAATTTTCCATCTTCATCTAGGCTCTAATAGTCTATTAGACTTGTGGCAGTTCAGTGCTTTTATTAAGGAAGTTCTTTAACTTCTTTTCTGTTTGGTTCCTTATAATAAAGAAATTGTATTTGGGGGTAAAATGGCCACAGGCCTTCTTTATTTATCTTTTTCAATCTTATTACAAATAAGAAGCTGAATTCTAAGTTAATTATTCAGCTCAAACTCTACAGAGCCAATTTACATCCATCTTATATAAGGACTGAGAACTTAAGAGAATTTTGTGCCAAAAAGAAAAAAAACCTTACAGTTGAGGTCTTTTCCATTTACTGCACCATGTTGGAATGTTGGTCGAAAGAAGAGAACTTAATTTAAAAATCTTACCAGGTCAGTTTTTCATCCTAAAAATGTTGTTTCACTTCTTTGGTGATTATGAAGCTATCAATGATTTTATAAGCTGGGAATTCAAACTTGACACATGAAATTACCCATCACATTACCTTTTTCTGTATTACTTTATGGTTGTGGCAAGATTTTTATGATACACCAGATCCAGTAATTCTATGTTTAGCAAATTAGAGGGTTTTATTGTCATTTAAAAAGTTTTGTAATATGTTTAAAATTATGATTTGGTAAGAAAATGGTCCTACATATCAGGAGCAAGCCTCAGGGAGAAGGTTTTTCCAGGTGGCTTGGTGTTTCTGTGTGCAGTATTGGAGGTGGCTTAGGTAGGACAGGGCTGGGCTGGCTGTGAATAACTCCCAGTGCAACAGAACTCACCTGACTCGGCTCAGGGTTGTGCATACTTCTGATTTCATTTTAAGGTTTTGTACAGGTGCTGATGTCTCCATAACATTCTAGATTGTGATGTGAAAAACACGGCTGTCTCTTCCAGCAGGCTACTTTACATCTTTACATGTTACCCTTGCAGATGGTGCAACCAACCTTTCACTTGGTGGGGTGGGGGTTCCCAAGTAAATGATGAACTGGGTTTCCTTGGCATCACTGATCCGACAGAATTACTAAATTGATCAAGATTTCGAGTTCACAAGCATCCACGTTGTAAGACCCTTGATGGCTTCTCCTTCCGCTCCTGTTAAGGTCACAAGGGAACGTTACTCTGATAACTGAGATTTAAGTATATGTGTGTTAGTATCTTTCTTCACTACTGTGGTGCACTTCCTGACTCCTCAAAGTCTGTGTTTGTCACCTGGCTCTTACTTTTGAAAGATAATTGGGCTAGAAATGGTATTCTAGGTGTGGAAGAATTGTCCCTCAAAACCTTGAAGAAGTTGCTCTGTTGATGCTTGGAGGGCACTTTGACCTGGGGTCTCAGGTTTCTTCAGCTAAGATTACTCATCCTTCATTTTTTTCTTCTCCTCCCTTTTCCTCCTGGATCTTCAGCTGACTTGGTGATGAAACTCCTGGATCTGTCTCAGGCTCTCCATCCTGGTCTCGTGTGCGCCCAGAACCACACGGGGCTCACTCACTGGCTCCTCAGCACTGTCCGTTCTGTTGCTTGGCTCACCCCTTCATTTCCAAGATTTTTACAGGTTCTTTTTCATACAGCCCATTCTTGCTTTTTGGATTCCCAGGACCTCACCCTCTTTGCTCCTGCCCATTCTTTGGCATGGCCTGGGGGGCAGACTGGGTGGACCTGCCTGGGTGTCACTGTTGCAGTGTGACCAGCACCTGTTCAGACACCTCCTGGAGGATGCAGCCCCCTCCTGTCCCAGCACCCCAACTGCCCCCACAGTCCACAGACATCCACTCTTGTGCGTGTTTGGCTCACTCTTTGGGTGAGTCCTCCAATTCAGGCCCGTCTGCCTTCTAAATTTCAGGGAATCTTCATAATTGCTGGTTTATTTGGAGACATTCCTTCTTTTTTGAGGACTCTGTCATAGATTAATTAATGCACACGTACATGCGAGTATGTGCATGCCATTTTTAGACATTTGCAGTTAAAGGAAGCTGGATGCGCTGTCTTTATCTAGTCCCTTTGTGTTCTGAATTTTTTCCCCATTAAGTGATATATTTTTCAATATCCTAAAGTTGTCTTTGAGAACAGGATCCTTAGTGGTTGTTGCATGACATTTTGTTGTATGTCTCTACCACTGTTTATTTAACTAACCCCCTGTTATTAGAATACAATTTTGACGATCATATAAAGGTAGAGAACAAGTACCATATAATTAGAACTGAGAACTTCTCCCCAGTTATTACCTCTTCATTTGCATCTCCCTGTGTTGTTATTCATATATCTCATCTCCTGTCTTTTGTATTATTGCCTTTATTTCTTTTGGCATTTTTATAAATCACATTTCTTTCAAGAATTTTCCATGTCTCTTAGGGCACCTGGTGTAAGATTCCCTCTCATGGGGAATTACTGGGTCATAGAATATGCGTGGATTCAACCTTATAAAACTGCTGCGTTCTTTCCCAGAGTGGTTTTGGCAGTTCACACTCTGATCAGCAGTGGGGCAATTCTACTGGTCCACATTCTCATCAACATGGGTCAGGCTTCTTAATCTTGGCCAGTCCGTTGGGTGGAAGATTGTGTCTGTTATGGGCTGAGTTGTCTTCCCCCCAGGTTCACATGTTAAATCCTAACCACCAGAACCTCAGAATGTGACTGATTTAGAGATAAGCTCTCAGGGGGAGGGTATAGCTCAGTGTGGGAGAGTGCATGCTTAGCATGCATGAGGTCCTGGGTTCAATCCCCCGGACCTCCATTAAAATAAATAAACCTGATTACCCCTTCCTCCCAATAAATAAAACCAACCAAACAAAACTTAGCTCTAGAGATAAGCTCTTTAGAGAGGTAATTAGGCCAAAATGAGGTCACTAGGGTGGGCCCTATTCCAGTATGCCTCGTGTCCCTGATAGAGAGGAAATTAGGACACAGACAGAGACGCAGGAAGAAGGCAGCTGTCTGCAAGCCAAGGAGAGAGGCTGCAGCAGAAATCAACCGTGCTGACAACTTGGTCTCAGACTTCCAGCCGCCAGAACTGGAATAGAATACATTTCTGTTGTTTAAAGCTCCCAGCCTGTGACACTTTGTTATGGCTGCCTGACAAACTAATATTGTATCTAACTGTAGGGTTTTTGAAAACTTTTTATTGTGGACATTTTCAAGTGCTTGTAAGTAAAGAGAACTGTATAACTGGCCCTGTTTCCCCGTCACCCAGCTGCGTCTATTCACTGGAGTGTTTGAAGGCAGGTCACAGACGTCGTATTCACTGTGGTCTTCAAGTGCATTTCCTGGATGTTTTACAAGGTTGAGCATCATGTTTATGTTTATGGGTCATTCTTGTGTGAAACGACTGTTCCTATGCTTTTATTTTTGATTTTAGTATTTTTTGTGTGTATACCTTTTTTTCTATTGGGTTGTTTGTATTTTTTCTTATGGACTTGTAGAGTTCTTCACACAGTCGGGGTATTCATCCTTTGGCTGCTATGTGCGTTGACAATATTTTCTCCTATGTTTGTGGCTTGTCTCTTCACTCTCTCTATACTTTGTTTTAAACTTTTTATTTTGAGATAATTTGAGGTAACTAATGGAAGAGTTGGAACATCCTTCAGAGAGTTCTTGTGTACCGTTCATCGACCTTCCCTGCTGTTAGCATCTTATATAACTTGTATGGGGGTGGATATAACTTAGTGGTAGAGCACGTGCTTAGCGTGAGGTCCTGAGTCCAATTTCCGGTACCTCTATTAAAAAAAATTTCATGATGTTTTTGGATGAACAAAAGTTCTTAATTTTAATGTATACATTAATACTAATATTAATATTAATAATACTTATATATAATCTATATAATAAGATAAAATAGTATATAATGTAGAAAAGAAAATATTTACTATATAAATTGTATACATTAATATTAATATTAATAATATTTATATGTAATCTATATAAGATAAAATAATATATAATATAGAAAAGAAAATACAATATAAATATATTTAACATGTATTTGTATATAATATATGTAATATTTTAATTAAAATATATAATATATAAACATATTAAAATAGGTATACACTTAGTATAAACATAATAATAATATATAATATTACTGTTTTCTTATACAATTGGTGCTTTCTGTATCTCATTTAAGAAATCCTTCTCTACTCAAGGCCGTATGGTATTCTATGCTGTCTTCTGGGTGTTTTTAAAGTTTTGCCTTTCAGATTTAAACCTTTGTAACCCATGAAGAATTTTACCCATCAGGTAAAAAGGTAGGGATTCAGCTTCATCTTTTTCTCTACAGATTGTCCCAATACTATTATTGAACTTTCCATCCTGTAATACTACCTCTGTCACACAGTTTCCATATTTGCTAATGTGACAGGTGAGAAGGCACACTTCGGTGTAGGTTTAATTCACATTTCTCTTATGCTTTTGGGGGTATCTCTTAAACAGCATTTTCAAGACATGAGAAGTGGTGGTTGGGGGAGGGTATTAACAATTGCTGAGAATCTGTGATGTGCTGGCCTGGATGCATTGCTTCATTGAATTCTCATGGTAGCTTGATGAGACTAGAATCATTACCTTCCCTGTTCTCAGTGAGGGCACTGTGCTCATGGAGTAAGCAAGTGGCTGAGCAACGGCCCTGACCCGGACTGTCTGGCTCCACAGTTCCGTCCCCTACAACTCCTTCAGACTGGTCTGGTGTCGGAGGTGGGGTGCTGCCCACTGTGCTTCCTCTCCTGTTGTTGAAATGACATCAGTGGAGGGCTGGTTAACCACAGAGGCACTTGGTCTCTGCGGAATGTCAGCTCTCTCCTTGCCTGACTCGTTTTCTACCTTCTCCCCATCAGGACATAAAGCTTTATTGACAGAAGTAAGTTTGCTTTAAACAGAAAAAGCTTTATGCTCTTTCTAGAGAATTAAATATATCAATCACTAAGATACTGTGATTTATAGGAAATATATATTTGATCATTCAGATGACCAAAATATATTTCTGGTATATATTTGGTCTTCATCCACAGTTCCTAACTTGTAGCTCCCCAAACCTTGGAATTTCCTAAATGTTGGGAGTGATAAAGGTGTCTTGTTATGTGAATGTGGTGACTTATAGAAGCACCTAAGGATGAGGGCTAGTTGCCAAGAGAATGAGAATTTTCAGTCCCACCCCCTGATTTCTAGGGAGAGGGGAGTGGATGGAGGTGTAAGAAATCACCACTGGCCCATGATTTAGTTAATTATGACTGTGTAGTGAAGCCACCATAAAGACCCAAACCAGCTTTTTGCCCCTTTTCATGTCAGGGAAACAGAATGCTTCTGAGTGCCACCTTGCTGTGCCCCAGGCTCCACGAGGACAGAAGCGTCTTTCTTTGTAAACTTACCCTATGTATGTCTTCACCTGGCTGTTGATTCAAATCCTTTAATATCCTTTTATGGTAAATTAGTAATCGAGTGAGTAAATGGCTTTTCGTGAGTTCTGTGAGCTGTTTCAGCAAGTTAATTTAACCCGAGGAGGGGGTTATGGGATCCTTTGGTTTATAGTCATTTGGTCAGAAGCACAGGCAACAACCTGCGCTTGCTGCTAATGTCTAAAGTGGAGTGCTGCCTGGTGGGACTGAGCCCTTTATCTGTGGAGTCTGATTCTGTCTCAGAGTAGATAGTGTCAGAATTGAGCTGAATTGTAGGACACCCTCCTAGCATCCAAGAATTGCTTGTTGTTGGCATGGGGAAGCCTACACACACACACACACACACACACACACACACACACACACACACACACACACACACACACACACACACACACACACTGTTGAAATTGGGTCCAGGAGTCCTTTCCAATCACTGACTATAGGAAGAAGTTGCAGAAACAATCTCTTGATTTAGGCAAAATATTTTTTTAATTGATAATTTTGTTTGAGGAGAGTTAAACTTGAGTTTTTGTGACTTTAGGATAAAAAAGTTATGACTCTAAATTGCTCAATGACGTATTTGGCAACACTTATTTACTCGTGTGTCTGTTTCAACAAATTGTATATGACACTCATCTGATACCCTAGAGCTTTTGAATGATGTGCTTGTGGTATGTAAATTGTCTAGAGCCCTAAGGGTCTATTTCTGTGTTGCCTACAGATTCATTTTTATTTAATGTGCAGGAATAAAGCAGAAGCAATCCCAGCTGACAGAAGGGTCTTAGAGGAGTGATTTAATCTCTTGCTTCTTTACTCTGTAGACAATGTGCATGAGCACATTTTTATCAATGACATGAGTGATAAAAAAAAAAACAAAGGCTTGGGACTTCTGGTCTCAGCTTCAACATCTAAAGAGCTTAAAATAACTAGATAATCCACCATTTGGAGATTTAAACTCTTCTGTCAGTAATTGGTAGATCAAGCAGACAGAAAGTCAGTAAGCATATAAATGATCTGAGCATTATCAATCAACTTGATCTAATTGACATTTATGGAACATTCCATCCAGCCACAGCAGAACATTCACCAAGATAGGCCACATCCTTAGCCATAAAACATACCTTAACAAATTTAAAAGAATATAAATCATACAAAGTATGTTGTCAGAACAAAATGGAATGAAACTAGAAATCAGTAACAGGAAGTTGGGAAGTTGCAGAAAGCAGTAAAGATAGCTGGAAAATTCTGAAATACTTGGAAATGAAAACGTGCTTCTAAATAACACATGGTTTGAAGAAGTCTCAAGAGATACAGCTGGCCAATAGACACATGAAAAGATGTTCAACGTCACTAATCATCAGGGAAATGAAAATCAAAACCACAATGAGATACTACTTTATACCTGTTAGAATGGTTGTTATCAAAAAGACAAGAAATAACAAGTGTTGGAGAGCACGTGGAGAAAAGGGAACAAATTTCCAGTTACAAAATGAATATGTCATGGGGATGTGATGGACAGCACGGTGACTATCGTTAATAATACTGTGTTGCATGTTTGAAAGTAGCTAGGAGAGTGGATCTTGAAAGTTCACATCATTAGAAAAGAAAAAAATTTGTGACTGTGTGGTGTTGGGTGTTAACTGGACTTACTGTGGTGATCATTTTGCAATATATACAATACATCATATTGGATGTCCCAACTAGTGCAGTGAGACCAAAAAGAAGTGTACAGATTGTAAAGGAGGAAATAAGATTATCTTTATTCACAGGTGATATGATCATCTATGGAGAAAATCCAAAAAAATCTACAAAAAGCAAAACAAAGCCATACCCCCTGGAATTAATAAGTGCATCCTGCAAGAAATGTAAGGTTAATATACAAAATGCAGTTCCTTTCAACGTCGCTGAACAACTGAAATTTGAAATTAAGAAATATCATCTATAATAGCACCAAGAAAAAGCACTTAAATATAAATCTAACAAAATATGTACAAGATAACATGTAGAAAACTATAAACGCTGATAGAAGAAATTAAAGATCTAAATAAATGGAGAGATACCCCATGTTTATGGATTAGAAGACTCAATATTGTAAAGATACCAGTTTTTCCTGACTTGATCTATAGATTCAATGCAATCCCAATAAAAAAAAATCCCAGCAAGCTATTTTGTAAACATCTTAGCTTGGGCTGCTATAACAAAATACCATTAAACTGAGCGGCTTAAATAACAGACATTTACTTCTGATAGTTCTGAAGGCTGGTGGGAGGCAGGTGTCTAAGAACAAGGTGCGGGCTGATTTGGTTCCTGGTGAGAACCCTCTTCCAGTTTGCAGAGGACTGACTGCCTTCTTGCTGTGTCCTCAGATGGCAGGGATAGTGGGGAAGAGAGAGAGAGAGAGAGAGGGAAACAGAGAAAGAAACAGAGACAAAGAGAGAGAGAGATCATCTCCCTCCATACTCCAAAGAGAGAAATGCTTGAAATATCAGAGGAGAGCAATGGAAAAGATTTGCAGGCAACATTCCCAAGTCAAGGTAGACAGTTACTCTGGCTCACTCGCCCCTCTCATCCATTCATTCTCCAGCAGCTGAAGGAGTGAACAGATACTTCCTGATAAGTAGTCAATACTAGTTCTTCACTTCTTTTTCTAAGGGAAGAATTGAAACAATGCTCAGGATCACAGGGGAAAAGGGTAATGACATCATGTAATTCTCAGAAAGCCACTCCCACTCAGTGATGACCAGAAAGAAACCAAGGTGGGACTTAGGAATAATTATTACAAAAATGAGGGTAAAGCATGTAGATACACAGTTGAACAAGAATTAGCTCACACCACTGAAGACACATTTAGATAAAACTTCTCCAAAGCCTCAAAGAAATTATCTCTAATCTTAATCATGGGGCATGCCTATGAAGCAAGGGGTCAAACAAAAGCTCAAAGACAAGGGCATCGAACATCAGAAAGAGAAGGAAAGTGGCTCTTGGAGAATTAGCTGAAGGGAAAGCTTTGTAAAACAAAAACTCAGAATCACATTGGAATCAATTTGTGCTGCTGCCATGGAGATGAGGTCCAAGGGAAAATCCATCAAGTGCAAGGGGCATAGGTGGAGGAGAAACGTGATTAGATGATGGATATGGAAGCTGACAGTCATGATGTAATGCACAGCAGGTTTTCCCAAAGAGAACAGAACAAATGTAACAAAACCAAATTTATAGATAAAATAGAAGGATGACTGTAATTTGTACATTAAGAGAATTCTCTTACTATAGCAAGACAAATCTGTATAAAGCCATCAGGACCAATGTAGATCCTATAAGCATCAGGGCAGGGTAAGGTCAGCTTATCATGGGAGATTTTAGGTTGGCTTCAGACTTTCCTCCACAACTCAAGATGCTAAAAGGTAATGGAACAATTGCTTGCAGAGTATGGTGAAGGGAAGCCTTGGAGCTAAGAACTCACAAATGCTTCTTAAATTATATGCTTCAGTTGATGGAAAACATATTAAAAGAAGAATCAAAATAAAGAACTTATGAATATGAAGAATGAAGTCTGTGGTGAGCCTTGAATCTAAATAAACAAAATTATTAAGTTAAAATGACTGGCAATTGTGGCCATAAACCAGAATTTACTTATTAAAATGTTATTATTTTTACATTATGCTGCTTATTCAAGAAATGTAAGAGATCATAAATCTCAGCTAGTGCCAGAGGAAGTCATGGAAGCAGAGAGGGTTGGAAAGGATCTTGGCTTCTTCATTTTTTTCTACAATGGGAATGTCTTAGTCTGTCTGGGCTGATATAAAAAAAAAAATACCATAGATTGGGTGGCTTATAAACAATAGACATTTTTGAAAAATATTGAAGTATAGTCGATTTACAATGTATTTTAATTTCTGGTGTACAGCATAGTGATTCATATATATATATAGAGAGAGGGTATATATATATATATATATATATATATATATATATATATATATATATATATATATATATATTCCTTTTCATATTCTTTTTCATTATAGGCTATTACAAGGTATTAACTATAGTTCCCTGTGCTATCCAGTAGTACTTGCTGTTTATCTACTTTATATATAGTTTTAGTATCTGCAAATCCTGATCTCTCAATTTATCCCCCCCACCTTACCCACTGGTAACCATAAGTTTGTTTTCTATGTCTGTGAGTCTGTCTAACAATAAACATTTATTTCTCTCAGTTCTGGAGACTGAAAGTCCAAGGTCAGAGTGCCAGCGTGTTCAGGTGAAGGCTCTCTTCTGGGTCACAGACTCCTTGCTGTGTCCTCAAATGGGAGAAGGCACCAGGGAGCTCTGTGGGATATCATTTTTGAGAGCCTTAATCCCATTCATGAGAGCCCCACCCTCATGCCTTAATCACCTCCCAAAGGTTTCATCTGCTAATACCATCATTTCGGAGGTTACGGTTTTAATATATGAACTTGGGGGGACACATTCCCACCATAGTAGGGAACCAAGAAATAACATTTTATTTTTAAAGCTAATAAACATGCTTTGACTTTTTCATACCAGCTCCTAATTTTAGATAATCACAAACTTCAAGAAATTCCTTCTGAATATACATGTGACATGACAAAATCACTTCTCTGTTGGCATACTCATTTATGTACTTGGCCTGACCGGTCTTGAGGGTTGTATAATATCTCCCCCTACCACTGTGCTCATCTCTCTCAACATGAATTCCCTATAGTTTTTCCTTATATATTCCAGTGCTTTGTTATTTGGTGCATAGAAGTACATGATGGCTAGCTCCATTGTGGACTGTAACCTTTATTATTTTAAAGTGATCCTCTGACTCATTTAATGCTTTTTGCTCATAGTTTATATATTTAATGATGGTATTGCTACCCAGGCTTTCTTTGGTTGGCATTTGCCTTGTATATTTTTATGTATCCTTTTATTTTCAATTTCATGGTGTTCTTTTGTTTCAAGTATGTCTCATATAACAGCATAGAATTCAGTTTAGTTTTTAGACCCAATTTTAGAATCTATCTCACTTAATAGGTTTTTTAAGTTAACAATTCCCTTTATCATAAGAATCAATAAGACCAGAGAGGCAAATGAATGGTATAGATCAGAGAGTTCATAATTAGGCCCAAGTATATAAGGAATTAATTTTATGATAAAGGTGACTTTTCAGAGAAGTGTGGTGTTGAAAAGCCACTATGTGTTTTCAAAAATACTTAGAATCCTCACCTTTCTCCTTATACCAAAATAAATCCCAGGTAGAGACATAAAATTAAATGTAACAAGCAGTGATGAATGGTCAATAAAATATAAAAAGATGTTTAATCACACAAATTAAGGAAATTCAAATTAAAACTATAAGGCTTGATCTCCAGAATATATATGCAGCTCATAAGACTTAATAAGAAAAAAACAAACAACCCAATCCAAAAATGAGCCAAAGACCTAAACAAGCAATTCTCCAAGGAAGAAATACAAATGATCAACAGGCACATGAAAAAATGTTCAATATCACTAATTATCAGAGAAATGCAAATCAAAACTACAATGAGGTATCACCTCACACCAGTCAGAATGGCCATCGTTCAAAAATCCACAAATGACAAATGCTGGAGAGGCTGTGGAGAAAAGGGAACCCTCCTACACTGCTGGTGGGAATGCAGTTTGGTGCAGCCACTGTGGAAAACAGTATGGAGATTCCTCAAAAGACTAGGAATAGACTTACCATATGACCCAGGAATCCCGCTCCTGGGCATATATCCAGAAGGAACCCTACTTCAAAAAGGCACCTGCACCCCAATGTTCATAGCAGCACTATTTATAATAGCCAAGACATGAAAACAGCCTAAATGTCCATCAACGGATGACTGGATAAAGAAGAAGTGGTATATTTATACAATGGAATACTATTCAGCCATAAAAACCAACAACATAATGCCATTTGCAGCAACATGTATGCTCCTGGAGAATGTCATTCTAAGTGAAGTAAGCCAGAAAGAGAAAGAAAAATACCATATGAGATCGCTCATATGTGGAATCTAAACAAAACAAAACAAAACAAAACATAAACACAAAACAGAAACAGACTCATAGTCATAGAATACAAACTTGTGGTTGCCAAGGGGGCGGGGAGTGGGAAGGGATAGACTGGGATTTCAAAATGTAGAATAGATAAACAAGATTATACTGTATAACACAGGGAAATATATACAAGATCTTATGGTAGCTCACAGAGAAAAAAATATGACAGTGAATATATACATATATATATATGTTCATGTAACTGAAAAATTGTGCTCTCCACTGGAATTTGACACAGTATTGTAAAATGATTATAACTCAATAAAAAATGTTAAAAAATAAAACAATGAGATCACTTATTTGTATCCAATGGTTAAGAAATAAAAAGACTGATGATATCAAGTACTGGTGAGGATATGAGGAATTCGGTCCCTCATGCACTACTGGAGAGTTAGTGCATTGGCACTGCTTTAGGACTAGCAATATCAGTAACGTTTTTAAAGTATTGATAAATTTAAAAGCATAAGTAATTTTTAAGAGAAGAAAGCGATTCTACTTTTAGGGTTATCCTCTTGGCATGCTCAAAGAGCAAGAAAATTTTTCAAGCATTATTTGCATGAGCAAAAATATTAGAAAAATTCAAAGGCATCAGTGGGAGATTGGTTAAATAAATCATGCTATAACTATCATTTTGATTGTAAAAGGCACAATTCCCAACTTGAACAAATTTTAGAAGGAAAGGATCTACCACCCTGT
Organism: Camelus dromedarius; assembly: GCF_036321535.1. Classification (NCBI taxonomy): domain Eukaryota; kingdom Metazoa; phylum Chordata; class Mammalia; order Artiodactyla; family Camelidae; genus Camelus; species Camelus dromedarius. The sequence continues at coordinate 62,808,794 of NC_087444.1, read as the reverse complement.
GGGGATCCCTAGGAGGAACTCAAACCTGAGACTCGAATGCTGCTAGGATTCTCAGTCCACGCCCACCTGTCTCTGCATGCTGGTTCAGTCTTCTCCTGGTCTTCCTGCCCTTGGAGGAGAACACGGATTCAAGCAGCACTGGGCTTGTGCCTTCACAGCCAGCAATCAAGGGCTGCATGTGAGGGAGACTTCAAAAAGACTTCCTGGTTTGGATCCAGAAGCTTCAATTCCGTGCCCACTCACCCCAGTGTGGAAGTGTTCACAGGCGTTTTCCTCTGCTGGCCATACAGCGAGGCACCAGTACGCTGTACACAGAGGCTTCATGACAGCGGAGAGCAGGGGGCGTTCCATCTGTGTTCCATTTTCTAGCGAGACCCATCTGTGAGAGGTGTCGGGTGTCCCACCAACTCATCCTGGGTGAAGACAGCAGCACGAGGGAGGAGCAGGCACTGGGGATTCCAGTAACAAATCTGTTCCCTCCAAGACTAAAATTTACATCTCTTAATATGCATTTTCCCACTTTTAGTTTAGTAAGTTTGGTTTAGAATGTTACTTGTAAATGAATCTGTAAAGATGAAGATGTCCTGCGAGGACCGCGCGGTGGAATGGGTAGGCACGGACTCTGGAGCCAGGCTGCCTGAGTCAGAACCCCAGCTCCAGCGCCTACGAGCTGGGGGACCTTGAACAAATGAATCGGCTGAATTTTCTCATCTGAAGATGGGGTTTGTGATAGTACCTTTCTCATAGGGTTGCAGTGAGGTGATACATGCAGGATGCCTAGAAAGATTCCTGGCAGAGAAATGATACTATGTAAATGTTAAATGCAATAAATACAATAGAGGGGGAAATAGAGCGAGTGTTTGATTCTGCCCCTTGCTGAAGGGTGCGTTGATTACTTTAGCAACGAATGTATGTTGGGAGTGGAGCAGTAATGTTGGAGGTGGAGTAGAGAACCTGGCTTTTGGTTCTTACATCTCTAAATCGAGACAGTGGCTCCTTCTATCCAACTTAGAAATTCCTGTGCACCCATAGGTCTTGGACTTTAAAATTTGATGCCACATTTGGATGGAACTTCTGGATATTACCCTTGGGGGGAGGTATGTAAGTATATATTGCTTGTAGGGAAGACGAGTGGTCTAAATATTTAATGACAAGAAGGACAGACTGTGATCATCTTTAGTTTGCCAATATTTCCACGTCTCCCCCTTTCTGGGTGTGCTGCAGGGTGCCCTTCGGGGTCCCCTGGTGGTTGAGTGAGTTGTGAGCAGAAGAAACTTGTGTTACTTCAAGGCCAGAGCTTTTAAATACTGGTATCCAAAGCCATCTCTCTCTCTCTGCCATAGTGACCAGGCACGTCCCCGACAGGGGCTGCTTCATCGGTCAGTCTAGAAGGGATGACAGCATGATGGAAAGCCCCAGTCAACCTCCTGGGTGTGTAGCAAGAATGGGAAATAATACTTCATTGCTTTAAGGCTCTGAGATTTTAGGGCTTTTTGTAGCAGAATTAAGCCTATCCCAAAGACACAGAAATGTGAAGGGAACATTTCTCTTGTATAAAATCGCCTTGTTCTCCATCTCCCTGTTTGGGGGCCAGAGAGGAATCAGCACGGTGCTGACGCTGTTGCGGATGCCCAGAAGGTGGTTTATGATTGATTGGCAAATGTCATATATTTTTTTTTGTGCTAGAGGTTTGCTTCCATTGGACCTGTAAGGTCTCCACTTAGCTATTATTAGAACATAAATTGGAGCAGACTGCTTGGTAGTGACAGGAATGTGAAAGTTGGTAACTTAGAGGCACTTCATTTTGAAGCCATTTGGACAGCTCACATTCAGGTACTACAGCCGGAGACTCATAAAGGAAAGGCGAGCCTGGGGGAAGCAGAAACGACAGCTTTAAAACGCTGCTGCCAGAAACACTCTGAGGGGACCCCAGCCATCTCAGTATTAACTACGTGATGGGTGTTGAAGGGAGGCAGATGTTTTTCAGCATGTCAATGTCCGGCGACTTTGTCTTCTTACAGACCAGAGAAGGGGCCTCATCAGGCCGCGGTGTATTAGACTCTTGAGTGTAGAGCAGGCCAAGTTCAAAGTCAGGCACTTTTGTAATGACTCATCCTAATTGCGTTACAAAAACATTTCTTTGTCTGCTGTACACCCCCTTCTTAAGACTTCCCAGTTTAAAGTTTGTCCTCTTATTTCATTTTGATTTTTTATAAGTTTTTCTAGCTTTTATTTATTAATATTTTGGGGGGGAGGTAATTAGGGTTTATTTATTTATTTGTTTTTAATGAAGGTACTGGGGATTGAATCCAGGACCTTGTGCATGCTAGGCACGCACTTTACCACTGAGCTATACCTCTCCCCCTTGACTTTTAATATAGACTGTGTTATGGTCATTAGTTCATTTCATAAGAGAAGTGAAAAGGTAGGGAATTAAATGGAGGGGGGTGGTGTGATCAGATTTACATTTTCAAACAGCTCTACAGTGTGGAGGATGGATGGCAGGGCACAGGAGCAGGTGTAGACAGACAGAAGGCTACTCTAGGACTCTCCGTGAGAAGTGATGCTAGCTTGGATCAAGTTGTGTAAAGAGGGAGAAGTGACAGATACCAGAGATGCAGAAGAAGTGAAATGACTCACGGGTGCGTTAGGTACTGGAAACAAGGGGAAGGATAAGCCCCAGGAGAGTCAGAGTTCTGGCTTGGACATCAGAGTGGATGAAGGTCCTGAGGCAAATGGAGTGGGCTGGATGGAGGTCTCCTGAGATGTCCATGTCCTGGAACCTGTGAATGTTACCTGACTGAGATAAAAAGGTCTTTGCAGATGTATTTAGAAGTTAGGATCTTGAGATGAAATCATCCTGGATTTTTCCAGGTCCTTCTAAGAGAAGGGCAGAGGGAGATTTGGGACATAAAACAAGGAGAAGGGGAGATCACATGAAGATGGAGGCAGAGACTAAAGTGATGCGGCCACAAGCCAAGAACACCTGGAGCCACCAGAAGCTGGAAGAGGCAAGGCAGGTTTCTCCCCGAGCTGTAACCTTCAGAGGGAGACTTGATTTCAGGCTTCTGGTCTCCAGAACTGTGAGAGAATAAATGTGTTGCTTTAAACCACCAAATTTGTGGTAATTTGTTATAACAGCACCCGAAAGAAATACACTAAAGAACACTGGAAAAAGAACAGGTTTGGTGGAAGAAATAATAAGTTTTTTTGGATATGTTGAGCTTGAAATGCCTTTGAGAGGGCAAGGAAGAGATATCAAATGGGCCAGTAGGTACACAAGGCTGGGCTGGAGAAGCCAGTTTGTGAAGTCATATGCACTTAGGTGGTGCTGGAAGCCGGGACGTGGTAAGATCACAAGGAGAGGAAACACAGTGAGAAGAGAAGTCCTAGGACCAAACACCAACATCTAAAGGGAAAGTAGTAGAGGTGATGTCTGCACAGGAGCTGGAGAAGGGGAAGCCAGGGAAATAAGGATTGAATCAGGAAAGCACTGGCTTAGAAAACACAGAAAGAGGGTGTTTCCGAAAGGATGGCGTGGTTGCCAGTGCTAAAAATGAAGAGAGCCCAAGGACTTAAAATGTTCACCGGGTCTCGTGAAGTCATTTGGTGGCACCAGCGAGGGCTCCACTAGCCAAATATATCTTGGAGTGGATTAAAAAGTGACTATAGGCAGCTTTTTTGAGGCAAGGAGGAGGGTACTTGGACTGTTAAACAAAGGAGAGAAATACAGAGATACATGCTGGAAACAGAGGATGTGAGGGTTTAGACTGGTTTGCTCTGTGCCTTTGTCGGGTTGTTTCTGTAAGAAGAGTCACAAGTACACAAGATCCAGCTGAACTGAGAGGTTGACTGTGTAACTGAGGAGCGATAATCAATTCTGAAAGCATCCTGAGAAGATGGGTCCAAATGGGAACCAAACCGCAGGTGGGAGGGCTGCTTCTCTGTTGCTGCAGGAGGAAGGGGTAATAGGATGGTGCAGATGAACGAGCCGAAGAGGAGAAAGTTCTTGTGCCGTGGCTTCTGTTTTCTTTGTACCGTTGGAAGTGGAGTGTGGTAGGCAGCCTCGAAGGCAGCCCCCAGTGATGCCTGCTGGTGCTCCTGCCCTTGTGTGATCCCTCCCCCGAGCGTGGGCTGCACCTGGTGACTTGCTCCCACAAAATACAATGTGGCGGAGTAACGGGACGCCACTTTGGATGTGACAGGACCTAAAAGGCAGTGGCTTCTGTCTTGAACTCTCTCGCACGCATGTGCCCTTGAGGAAAGCCAGCTGCCCTGTTGTGAGCTGCCCCGTGGAAAGGCTCAGAAGGCGAGGAACTGAGGGAGACTTCTCACCACCAGCCAGCAAGGAACTGAACAGTGCCCGCAACCACAGGCGTGAGCTTGGAAGAGGGTCCTACGCCAGTTGAGTCTTCAGGGGAGTCTGAAATCCCACTGACTACTTGGCTGAAACCTAATGAGACCTTCAGCCAGAAGCATCCAGCTGATACACACCTGGATTCCTGAACAGCAGATATCATGAGATAACAAACATTACAAGTCATTCAGTATTAGGGTAATTTATTACACAGCCATAGATAATTAATATGTGGTTTTACCTACAGAGAATTTGGGTGGGGAGGGGACTAGAAGTTTAAGGAGGGGAGAAGATTTGAAATGGTTGTGATGGGGAGTGAGAAAAAAATGTAAGTTGACCAGCAACATGATAGGATTTCTGGACCATGTTGAGGGCCCAAATGAGCTTAGTGATCATGGCTTTATAATAGAACCAGTGTGCCTTCTGTCAGGCACACTGAGAGGTTAACTCACTGTATAATGAGATGATTATTCATTTTTTGAATGGAAATTTTTATTAGGCTTTGATGGACCGTGGGAATCTAGTCCTCCTTTGGTCTTTTCGTGACATCTTCCGGGACACATATTCACTTAGCCCATTTGCTGAGGATCTGTTATGTTCCAGCCACTCTTTTATTCATTAACAAATATTTATTGGATGTCTAATTGGTGCGAGGTGTTCTAGACACTTCTAGTGGGGGACGTGGAAAAATAAACAAGATGGTAATGCAAGCTCTAAAGGAAAGGAAGGGGTGTGGGGTGTAGCTCAGTGCTAGAGCGTGTGCTTGGCATGCACAGGGTCTGGGGTTCAATCCCCAGTGCCTCTGTTAAGGGAAAATAAGTAAATACATTTATTAAAAAATAAAATAAAGAAAAGCAGAAGGGATGGGGTGAAGGGGACTCTTTTATGTAGGGGGTCAGGGCAGCCCAATTGTAGGCATCCCTGGAAGCAGAGGATGGAGCAGTGAACAAGATAAAGTCTTTGCTCTCCTGAAACTTACATTCTTGTGGAGGAGATGCAAATAAAACAGGCAGAAATAATCATCATAGGTGCTGGTAGATGGTAGGAAGCAGAGTTAGGGGGGTCGGGCATGCGTCTTGTGGAAGGTAACATCAGACCTCAGAGTCAGATAGAGGGAGGGAGGGAACTGTGTGGAAAGAGTGGGAAGAGGAGACGGCACCTGGAAATGCTCTGGAAAGGGACCATGCTTGGAACATTCCAGTTGTGGCTCATACCCTGGAAAGTTAGATTTGCTTTTTGCTCATGGCACAGTGTGTTTCAAAATGGTCATGGAGTTAAAAAAAAAAAAAAAAGCTGAGGGGAGGCAGAAGTGTTTATTAATAGATGGTTTAGTCACACCAGGGGTAAACATTTTATTCCATAGGGTAAAAAAAAATTATTACACAAGCCAAACTCCCTTTTAAGAAGTGTCAAAATTGTGTTAATTACAGCAGTAAACACTTATTAGGTGCTTACGCCATGCCTGGCCCTGCTCTGGAGCTTTAAATTATTAGCTCATTTAATGCCTTCAAACCTTATGGGATGAAAGTATTGATCGAATCTATTTACAGTTCAGGAAACTGAGACACAGTTTCCAGTGTTTATGTGTTTCTTGTCCCAAGGTCACGCCGCTGTCAGTGACGATGCTGGGGCAGAAACTTTCACCCACTGTGCTGGCTTCCTCCAGATCTCTTGGAAGGATACCAGAAAATATTAGCAAATAGCATGCAGGATAATTTGTTTAATGGAGTGGCTTATACATGTGAAGGGCAAATTAATTTCAAATATCTCCATGTAACAAGTACCGTTAGATACTGGTAATCAGATAGAAAGCAGCTGAGATTTTATGGATGACTAGTTGATTGTGTTAGAATTCTTAAGATGAGCCACTCATGGAGTTTGTATATTATAAAATAGCACAGAAATATTAATAGGCTAATGATTTATTTTGAAATCTCAGCTGCTAATATGCTGAATCTTATAAAATATTGTCGGTCTGGAAAAACCCAAACTGATCATGGATAGTAGTCATTCTTCATATTTTATAGTGTTGCTGTTACAGTGTTGCTGTTAAACAGCGGGTTCAAATACTCTGCATGTGTTACTTTCTTTGTTAGTTTTGAGCTGTCTGTTAATGACTGATTTTCACTTAATTAACCTAACAATAGACTAATTTTTAGAGCAGTTTTAGGCTGACCGGAAAATTAAGCAAAAAGTACAGAGATTTCCCATGTATTCCCTGCTCCCCCATCCCCAAATAGCTTTCCCCATCATCAGCATCTCCCACCAGAAGGGTACACTTGTTACAACTGACGAGCCCATCCTGACACATCCTGATCACCCAAAGTCCATACTTTACATTAGAGTTCACCCTTGGTGGTGTCCATTCTATGGATTTTGGCAGGTGTGTAATGACATGTATCCACCATATATTTAGGGAATTTGCACTTCCTCAAAAATCCTCTGTGCTCTGCCTGTTCATCCTTTCCTCTCCACCAACCCCTGGAAACCACTTATCTTTTATGGTCTCCACAGATTTGCTTTTTCCAGAATGTGATATAGTGGGAATCATACAGCATGTAGCCTTTTCAGGCTGGCTTTTTCCCCTCTTCCCCTTAGTAATATGCATTTAAGGATCCTCTATATCTTCTCATGGCTTGATAGCTCATTTCTTTTTAGTGCTGAATAATATTCCATCTGGATGTACTACAGTTTATTTATGTATTTCCCAATAGATCTGAAGGACATCTTGGTTGTTCCCAAGTATTGGCAATTATGGATAGGGTTGCTATAAAAGTAGATATAAAAGTTTAACACCTTTGAGGGGAGGATAAGAGCTCAGTGGTAGAGCATGTGCTTAGCATGCATGATGTCCTGGGTTCAATCCCCAGTACCTCCATTAAAAAAAAATCAACACATTTAGGCAAATACCAAGGATTGTGATTGCTGGGCCATGTGGACTTGATGGCAGAGGGAGTGGCCCACTTCTGAGTGACACCCTTGCTTTCGGAGGAGAACACTGGGTGAGGGCCATAGCTTCTGATCTTCCCAACCTGTTCTTCCTGGCACTGAACCTCAGCCCAATGAATAGGGCCTGGTGTTTTCAGTGTGCCGTCCCTGAGGTAGAGCCTCCACCCTCTGTGGAAACCTACCAGGTGGAAGAATGGAGCCCCAAACGTCTTGCCCACACCTGCCTAGAATCTAGTCTCTGCAGCATGTAGCTGGAGTTGAAGGGTAAGACATGCTGGTGACCTGTGCCTCCTGGAAGGGTGCTGCAGCCTTCAGCTGGGAGCTGGGGGAAGGAGCCCCGTGTTCTCACCTGCACCTGCCTAGACTGGGGTTCCTGTCATGCTGAATTGGGAGGGGGAGGAAGGAGAGGACAGGCTGTCATAGTGTGGCCATTTTAACAATATTGATTCTTCCAATTCAAGAACACGGCGTATCTTTCCATCTGTTTGTGTCATCTTCAATTTCTTTCATCAGTGTCTTATAGTTTTCAGAGTACAGGTCCTTTGCCTCCTTAGGTAGGTTTATTCCTAGATAGTTTATTCTTTCTGGTGCAATGGTAAATGGGATTTTTCCTTAATTTCTTTTTCTAATTTTGTTGTTAGTGTATAGAAATGCAACTGATTTCTGTATATTAATTTTGTGTCCTGCAGCTTTACCAAATTCATTGATGAGCTCTAGTGGTTTTCTGGTGGCATCTTTAGGGTTTTCTATGTAGGGCATCATGTCACCTGCAGACAGTGACAGTTTTACTTCTTCTTTTCCAATTTGGATTCCTTTTATTTCTTTTTCTTCTCTGATTGCTGTGGCTAGGACTTCCAAAACTGTGTCGAATAAAAGTGGCGACAATGAGCATCCTTGTCTTGCTCCTGATCTTAAAGAAAATGCTTTCAGCTTTTCACCATTAAGTATGATGTTAGCTGCAGGTTTGCCACATATGGCCCTTATTATGTTGAGGTATGTTCCCTCTATGCCCACTTTCTGGAGAGTTTTTATCATAAATGGATGTTGAATTTTATCAAAAGCTTTTAAACAAAGGTTTATTTCTTACACTACATGTCACATGCAAGTTGGCAGGAAGCTCTGTCCTTCCCTGTTTCAGGACCCAGACTGATGGAGCAGCAGCCACCAGCTGGGAAGGTGTTCTTGAGAACTTTGCACTGGCAGTTAAATGCTCTGACTCAGAAGTGAGACATCTCATTGGCCAGAACTAGCCATAGGGCTGCATCCAACCAAAAGGGGGACAGGAAGAGGGGAGAACTAGAAATATTTGTTGAACAGCAATAATGACTACCATGCCAGTCTTCTCCATCTCAAGAAAAAGCACTACCATCAAACAGCCAGTGACCAAAGTAAAAAAAAAAAAAATCTAAGTATTACCCTTGATCTCTCTTACCCTTATTCCCAATGTATAACCCACCACAAGTCCTATCAACCCTACTTCTCTTCCTTCTGTTCCCTAATGATAACCTTCTACTTGGACTACTGAAATATCCTTAATACTGGTCACCCTGCTTCCACTCTTACCCTCAGCCCACCAAAGTCTGATTTCCACACAGCATCTGTGGTAGCTGAATAATGGCCACCTATCCCCAATTTCCACTTCCTAATCTCCAGAACCTGTGAATATGTCATGTTCCTTGGCAGAATGGTCTTTGCAGATGTAATGAAGGTTACAGACCTTCAGATGAGGAGATTATCCTATGTTTTCTGATGGGTCCAATCTAATGCCACAAGCCATTAAAAGTGGAGAACTTTTTCCAGCTGAAATTGGAAAGATGCAGCAGACAGAAGGTAGACATGATGCAGCAGGGCCCGGGTCCTACACCTTATTGCTTGTCCTGAGATGTAGGGGGCTATGAGCAAGGACCACAGACAGATCACTAGGAGTTAAGGGTGGTCCTCAGCTGAGAGCCAGCAAAGGAATGAGAACCTAAGTTCTACAAATGCATGGAAATGAATTCTGCCAACAACCTGAATGAGGCTGGAAATGGACTCAACCCTGGAGCCCTCAGAAGGGAGCCTAGATTTCATCCTCCTGAGACTTTGGCCAGAGGAAAGAGCCAAGCCATGCACATTTCTGAGACTTCTACAAAGTTGAAAGAAAACATATCTGCAATGTTTTAAGCATAGAAGTTTTTGGTAATTTGAAATGGCAGCAATAGAAAATGAATGCAGCATCCAAAGATAACCTTTTTTGAAATAAAAATTAGATAATGTCACTACTCTGCTCAAACATCTCCAGTGTTTTTCTGTCACATTTGGAGTAAAACTCCTCCTCTTTACTATGGCACAGGTAGCCTACCACCCTCTCCTCTCCCAGTGTTCTTACCTCTGACCCTTAGTCACATCAGGCTCCTTCCACCTACTTGCAGCCCTCTTCCATCCAGGCTTAACATGGTGGCCTCCTTCTTGTCAGTCAAACCCTAGCCTAAATGCCATCCCCTCAGAGAAGCCTTTCTGGGAAACTTAAAACCAAGTAACCACCTAATTACACTCTGTCACAGCACCTTATTTTAATTCTCTTCAAACGTTTGCTATTTTCTTGTAGTTTTCTTATCAATTGTCTGTGTCCTCCACTTAAAATGTAAGTTCAATGAGACTATGGACCTCGTCTGTCCTGTACACTAATGTGTTCCCAGTGCCTATGTGTCCCAGTAAATATCAATCAAGTTAAGTACTGGGACACTAGATTGAGTCTTACCTAAAGGCCTGATGTATTAATAAATTCCTTTTATGGCTTAAGCCAGTTTGAGTTAGGTTTTCTGTAACTCCCAACATGAAACTTCCTAACTGGTATTCCTTTGGTTTTCCTTAGAGGAGTTTTATTTTTTATTTTATTTTTTATTTTTTTAGAGGAGTTTTATAGCTCTGTCTAAAACATATTATCAAAACCATTTTCACTCAGTTTAACATCAGGATATATTTATTCATGTTTATATCATAGGACCTTCCTTATCCTCAGGCCTCCCCCTGTCATAGAGGAGGTGCTCAGTGAGTTCTAATGGAGGGAATCACTGAGCTGAACAACGGCATAGGGAAGGTTGTGCTCATAATGTTCATAACCCACCAGCCTCCTACAGAGAACTCACTTTCCATTAAACAAACAGAAACACTGCCCACAAAGACAAAGTGAAATAGCTGTACAGTAGGTCCCCTAACAATGGTCTGGTCCATTTGTACTACACCACTAATTATCAGTAATCCCCAGATTCTTTCCTGGCCAGAGAGAGAATCCAGCGTGAGATCAGGTGTTGTTAAAAAAAACCATTAACAGCAGTGAATTCTAAATGAGCACAACTATGTAAATAATCTTAATAGCAATGATAAGAGAGATAATTGTTCACAGGTGTCATTTCCTGGGGGAAGGAAGGAATCCACCTTTTCTTGCAAGAGAGAATGCTAATAGTTTCATTAAATTTATGAACCTTAATTAGCACACTGCTGTTCTAATTACCATGCTAGTCCTGAAATCACGTTCTTTCACTCCCTTCCCTCTCTTAAGCAGATTCATACACAATCATACACTTCTGCTTTCTTTATGAATATGTGCATTTTGGCAGGGCTTTGCCATTTATCTTCAAGAATGATGTCGCTCTCAAAAACATGCAATCAGCTCTGAAGTCTTTGTCTGTGGTTCTTTTTTCTCCCTTCCATATATATACACACACCCAGACACAGGCACAAATACATGTCTCTTTGTGATGCAAATACATAACTCAGGAATTATTAAGAAGTTGGTTTCCTTACAGGCTGTTCTTGTTCGTCTCCTTCTAAGTCCTGAAAGGGTTTTTGTTTTGTTTTTTCTACAGCAATACAGCAAGAAAAGTTCATATAAAATTACCAAGGGCTCTTTTGTATCTATCTGACTCACATAACTTTGTTCTTCATACTTTTCTCATTGACATTCTAATTTTGATGATGATGGCAGCGATGATGTTGATGGTGATCCCATCCTGTAGTTTCCATCTATTGTGCTCAACATGTACAAATCATGAGGCCTGGTGCTGTAAATGTTATCTCATTTAATCCACCCAGTGACCCTATAGATAGATTATTAAACCTCTGTTTACAAAAAAGGAAACTGAAGCTAAGAGTATATATAGCTTGTCCAAAGCCTATTCTCTTTCCTCTCTTGGTGGGGCTTCAGTTACACTTACAGGATAAAGTGAAATGTTCTAATATACGCCTCATACTCTTCCCTTTTTTGTCTTTTTTCTCCTTTATGTTTTAGCCTGGATATTTTCTCCTAACCTATCATCCAATTGATCAATTCTCTCTTCAGCTGTGTCTAATTTGCTATTTAACCCATTATTGAGTACTTGTTACATTTTTGAGTTCTAGTATTTCCATTTTGCTCTTTTCTATAGTTTTAAGTTCACTTAAATCCTCCATCTTATCCTTTAGTTTGAATATAATAAGCATAGTTATTTCTAAAGTCTGTGCTTTCAACTCTGATATCTGATTAGACTGTGGCTCTGTTTCTGTTTCAATTGTTTCAGTCTTGCTTTTTATTATTCCTAGTTATTTTTGATTGAGTACTAGACATTGTATATAAAAATTTTTCGGGCTAATTTTAGGCCAGGGGTAAAGTTGTCATCCTCTATAGCAGATTTATATTTGCCTTTGACAGGCAGGATAATAGCCTCTAATACTAGGATAAGGTATAGCTTTTCTGGGGTCTCAACTGAATTGTTGGGGGGTTCACCATGGTTTCTTCAAGCTGCCTGGACCCAAATTCCAGTGGCTTCTCAGGATTGTATAACCTCTGAAATCTCTGTTCAGCTCTGCCATTTACTAGATGTTCTTGCTAAGCCATACATGTGAAGGGTTATGAACTGGCCAAGGACCAGAACTTCTCAGGTTTTGTCTTTTGCAGCTCCTTCCTCTCTGGTGTCCTACCCTTCCAGCTCCTACCAAATCTTAGCCAGCTTAGCATCCATGAACTGCACAATCTGTTTCTCTTTCAGTAAGACTGTCATTCTCTGCTTGAGCTCCATCTCCCTGTGGTATGGTTTGGAAGGATTCTAAAAGGAGAAAGCAAGGGTGAGATTGGGACTCACCTTGTGTACTTCTCTTATATCAAAGTTTGTAGCCCTGTTGGTTACTGCCAAATACTCAGTATTGGCCAGACTCTAGCTTTGTCCCCAGTAACCACAAGATTGCTTACTATGTCTGAGTCTTTTTCTGTTTTGTAAATAAGTTAATTTGTCTTTTAGATTCCACATATAAGTGATATCATATGGTATTCTTCTTTCTTTTTTTGGCTTACTTCACTTAGAATGATGATCTCCAGGTCCACCCATGTTGCTGCAAATGGCATTATTTTATTACGTTTTATGGCTAAGTAGTATTCCATTGTATAAATATACCACAGCTTCTTTACCCAGTCATCTGTCAGTGGACATTTAGTTTGTTTCCATGTCGTGGCTATTGTATATAGTGCTACTATGAACTTGGGGTGCATGTATCTTTTTGAATTAGAGTTCCCTCTGAATATATGCCCAGGAGTGGGATTGCTGGATCATATGGTAAGTCTATTTTTAGTTTTTTGAGGAATCTCCTTACTGTTTTCCATAATGGCCGCACCAAATTGCATTCCACCAACAGTGTAGGAGGGTTCCCTTTTCTCCACACCCTCTATAGCAATTATTATTTGTGGACTTTTGAATGATGGCCTTTCTGACTGGTGTGAGGTGATACATCATTGTAGTTTTGATTTGCATTTCTCTGATAATTAGTGATATTGAGCATTTTTTCATATGTCTATTGGCCATTTGTATATCTTCATTGTAGAGTTGCTTTTAGAGTTCATTGTAGAGTCTTCTGACTATTTTTGGATTGGGTTGTTTGTCTTCTTTGTTATTAAGTTGTACGAGCTGTTTATATATTCTGGAAATTAAACCTTTGTCAGTCACAATTTTTTCTTCTATTTTGCAAATATTTTCTTCTATTCTGTAGGGTGTTGTTTTGTTTTGCTTATAGTTTCCTTTGCTGTGCAAAAGCTTATAAATTTAATTAGGTCCCAGTTGTTAATTTTTGCTTTTATTTCTATTGCCTGGGTAGACTGCCCTAGGAAAACATTGTTAAAATTTGTATCAGAGACTATTTTGCCTATGTTTTCTTTTAGGAGGTTTATAGTGTCTTGTCTTATATTTAAGTCTTTGAGCCATTTTGAGTTTATTTTTGTGTATGGTGTGAGGGAGTGTTCTAACTTCATTGATATACAGGGAGCTGTTTAGTTTTACCAACACCAACACTTGCTGAAGAGATTGTCTTTTCTCCATTGTATATTCTTGCCTCCTTTGTTGAAGATTAATTGACCATAAGTCTGTGGGTTAATTTCTGGGCTCTCTATTTTGTTCCATTGATACATATGTCTGCTTTTGTGCCAATACCATGCTGTTTTGATTACTGTAGCTCTGCTGTATTGTCTGCAGTCTGGGAGGGTTATTCTTCCAGCTTCATTCTTTTTCTTTAGTTTTGCTTTGGCAAGTCTGGGCCTTTTGTGATTCCATATAAATTTTATGATTATTTGTACTAGTTCTGTGAAAAATGTCATGGGGAATTCAATAGGGTTTACATTAAATCTGTTAATTGCTTTGGGTAGTATGACCATTTTAACAATCTCATTTCTTCCAATCCAAGAGCATGGGATATCTTTCCATTTCTTTAAGTCATCTTTAGTTTCCTTAATCAATGTTTTGTATTTCTCTGTGTATAAGCCTTTCACCTCCTTGGTCAGATTTATTCCTAAGTATTTTATTTTTTGGAGGCAATTTTAAAAAGGATTATTTCTTTACTTTCTTTTTCTGGTATTTCATTGTTAGTGTAGAGAAATGCAACTGATTTCTGTGTTAATCTTGTATGCTGCTACCTTGCCAAATTCTTTTATCAGCTCCAGTAGTTTTTGTGTGGAGCCTTTAGGGTTTTCTCTATATAGTATCCTGTCATCCACATATAGTAACAACTTTACCTTTTCTCTTCCAATTTGGATCCCTTTTCTTTTTGTTGCCTGATTGCTGTGGCCAGGAATTCTAATACTATGTTTAATAGCAGTGGTGAGAGTGGGCATCCTTGTCTTGTTCCAGATTTTAGTGGGAAGGGTTTCAACTTTTCACCATTGAGTATTATGCTAGCTGTGGGTTTGTCAAAATAGCTTTTATTATGTTGAGATATGTTCCCTCTATATGCATTTTGATAAGAGCTTTGTCATAAATGAGTCTTTAATTTTATCAAATGCCTTTTCTGCATCTGCTGAGATGACCATGTGATTTTTGTCCTTTCTTTTGTTGATATGGTGTATCACATTGATTGATTTGTATATGTTGAACCATCCTTTGTGTCCCTGGGATGAATCCAACTGGGTCATAGTGTATGATCTTTTTTATGTGTTGCTGGATTCTGTTTGCTAATATCTTATTGAGAATTTTTTCATCTATATTCATCAACATTATTGGCCTATAATTTTCTTTTCTGGTAGTGTCTTTGTCTGGTTTTGGTACCAGGGTGATGGTGGCTTCATAGAATGAGTCTGGGAGTATTCCCTCATCTTCAGTCTTTTGGAAGAGTTTGAGAAAGTTCTTCTTTGTATGTTTGGTAGAATTCCCCAGTGAAGTTATCTGGTTGTGGACTTTTGTTTGCAGGGAGGTTTTTTTAATTGCTAATTCTATTTCACTTCTAGTGGTCAGTCTGCTCAAATGATCTATTTCTTCTTGATTCAGTCTTGGTGGAATGTATATTTCTAGAAATTTGTTCATTTCTTTTAGGTTGTCTGATTTGTTGCCATATAGTTGTTCATAGTATTTTGTTAGTTTTTTTGCATTTCTGTGGTGTTGACTGTAAGTTCTCCATTTTCCTTTATTATTTTATCGTCCTCTCTCCATTTTTTCTTGGTAAGCCTGGCCAGAGGTTTGATTTTTGTTTCCTTTTTTAAAAAACCAGCTCTTGGTTGGATTTTTGTTTGTTTGTTTGTTTGTTTTTAAAATCTGTTTATTCCCTGATCTTTATTATTTCTTTTCTTCTGCTAATTTTAGGTTTTATTAGTTCTTCTTTTTCTAATTCTTTGCGTGGTGGGTTTGGTTGTTTGAGATTTTTCTTGTTTTTTGAGGAAGGCCTTTATAGCTATGAACTTCCCTCTTAGCACTGCTTTTGCTATATCCCATAGATTTTGTGTGGTTGTGTTTTCATTGTCATTTGTCTCAAGGTATTTTTTAAATTTCTTGTTTGATTTCATTGGTGACCTATTGGTTTTTTAGTAGCATGTTGTTTAGTCGCCATGTGGTTATAATTATTATTTTTTTGTCATTTGTTTTCTTGTGGTTGATCTCTAGTTTCATGCCATTGCTTGAAACAATTTCTATCCTCTTAAATTTGTTGAAGCTTCTTTTGTGTCTGTATATGTGGTCTATCCTAGAGATGTGCACTAGAAAAGAATGTGTATTCTGTTTTGGGGGTAGGGGTGTAATGTCCTAAAAATACCAAGTCCAACTGTTTTATTGTGTCATTTAGTATTGCTTTTGCCTTATTGATTTTCTGTCTGGAAGATCTGTCCAATGATGTTAGTGGGTGTTAAATCCCCTACTGTTATTGTGTTCCCATCAATTTCTCCCTTTATGTCTGCTAGTGTTTGTTTTCTATATTTAGGTGCTCCTATATTGGTGCATATATGTTAATGAGTATAATATCCTCTTCTTGTATTGCTCTTTTTTATCATTGTGTAGTGTCCTTCTTTATCTTTATGGCCTTTGTTTTAGTCTATTTTGTCTGATATGAGTATTGCTAGTCTTGCTTTCTTGTAATTTCTATTTGCATGAAATGTAGTTATCACATTTCCAATTATGTTTTTTTTTCTTTTCTATAGCTTCCTGCTTCTTTTCTATTTAGAGTAGACCTTTCAATATTTCTTTTAGGATAGGTTTAGTATTGCTGAATTCTTTTAGTTTTTGCTTGTCTGAGAAATTCTTTCTCTCTCCTATTTATGGGGGTCCTAGGCTATTCTGTTCTGTACACACTCCCAGCCACAGCCCCCACCACACTCCAACCCCCTGAGGCTGCCTCTGTCAGCCCCAGTCTTCTCCCTGGGCTCGTCCACAAAAGACAGAGCTCCAGCAGCCAGTCCTGTCCCACCCCTGCCAGCTCACATCTCGAGCTAGGGATCACAGGGAACTTCTGTGTTGGTTTCTCTCAGTTCTTTCTACCAAGTGGCTGCTGCTTTCTCTTCCCAGCCTTGGAAACTCCCTTTCTGTTCCCACTGACCTCCCTGCTGGAGGTCGCTTTTCCTCCTTTTGCACTCTTTCCCCGGAGGAGACAGTCTCACACCAATGTCCTTTTTATTTTTTTTCCCTCCTACCCATTTCTGTGAGAAATCTTCTTATATTCCTGAAGCAAGATACTCTGCCAAAGCTCAGTGCATATTCTGTATGAACTGATCAGTCCATAGTTGTAATTCTTAATGTATTCATGGGAGAGGATGAGCTATGCATCCTTCTACTTCACCATCTTGGCCCCCCCTCCTGGTGTTGAAGCAAAAAGCCATGTTGTGAACTTTCTATGGAGAGGAGTGGCCTCTAGGAACTAATGGTCTCAGTCCTAAAATCACAGATAACTGAATTCTGCCACCAACTTTATGGTGAGGACCCCAAATTCCAGATAAGCAAGCAGTCTGACTGACACCTTGATTGAAGTCCTGTGAGACACAGTTAAGCTGTGTTCAGTCTCCTGCCCCATGGAAACTTTGAGATGATAAATGCATGATATTTTAATCTGCAAAATTTATGTAATTTGTTATGTAGCATTAGAAAACAAATACATTATCTGTACTGAGTTCTCATGTTAAAATTGGACAAGTTTCCTAAAACACATCTGGGAGATTTCCTTATTTTTCTATGGTCCAGAAAAAATAAATCTGGAGTCATCCTTTCTTTGAAAGTTGAAATTTGGCTGTATGCCCTCCTTGCCCAAGTGTCCTTTTACAACCTTTGAATCTTTCCATACTGTCTATGGTTCTTGTCTATTCAAGTTTTCATCTTTTTTGGGGGCCACTTTGAACTTCTGTTTTTTAGCAAATCACCCATTTCCTGTAGGGTTTCAATTTATTTTTTGCCACAAAATTGTATACCTTATTTCATATATATATATATTTACCATTCCTGACTCTGCAATTATGTCTTCGTTTTTTTCCCCCTTAATCAGGTTTACCAGATGTTTATTTCATTAGTCTTTTTAAAAGACCCAGGTTTTTGTCAGGGGTGGGATTTATATATTCTTTTTACTATTTCCCTAGATAATTGATTTCAGTTCTTATCTTTTAAATTTTAATCTTCTCAAGTTTCCTGGTTTAATTTGTTGGTTTACTTTTTTTCTATAGAAAAATTCCAAACTAGCTAAAACTGTATCAACTCATGGCCAATCTTGTCTCATCTATATGCCCTACAAATTATTTTTATGTAAACCCTGTACATACAATTCCACCTGAAATATGTTAGTACATATTCTAAAAGATAAGGACCTAAAAAGGTAACAATGTCCATATCACACCTAAAATTTATAATTCTTTAATATCATCATTGTTCAAAGGATTCTAATACAGTAGAGTTGGGAGACAAGGACAGAGCCAAGTTCAAGCTGCCATCCTCCCAGAATCCTCTGTGCTGTATGGGCATGGCTTTCAAACTCTTGACCCTAAACTCACAGTAAGATATACGCTTTATAGTGCACCCCAGAGCACGAATATCTACGTGTATAAATGAAACAAATATTTCACAAGACAATACTTATACTTACCATATTGGCTGTCCACTCCCTACCTCCCCTTCTCTCTCCCTGTCCCCTGTTTCCTCTCTAAATGTTTGCAACCCACTAAACTGATTTCACATCACACTATGGTCCTGTTATCTTCACTCTGAAGAACAATCTATAAAGAAAACTTCTAAATACAAAATTAACTGAAATGATCTTAGATGAGTTTCAGATACCTCTTCTGAAAGAAGGGGCAGAGAAGCTGCATTTCATCTGCCATGCGCCTGGTGTCGGGTCAAGCTATTAACACGTTCAGTTCATTCATATCCTCAGTCTCTCACTTACCTATATTGTTTGTGATTCTTCATTCGCTAGAGAGCATTCTAGCAGAGTGCACTTAATAGCTTAAATGTAAATACACTTAATTATATACTTACAAAGAGTCAGTACAGAATATTTGAGATCCCCACTGCCAGTTTCTTCTATTTGGAAGTATATCTGTCTCCCTGACCATTTCTGTTTGGAATTTCAATATCTGCTCTGAACAACCTAACAATTAAGCACATTTGCTATCTGTACACTATCAAGAAGTAGAAACAATTCCAAAGGTCAAAACACAGTATTTACCTCTTTGAGGGTAAATTCTGCTAAGAGCAGCCGTCTCTTTAGAAATCTTAACTATAAACTTGAGGTGCAAGGGAAGCAAATAAGCAGCTATCAAACCAAATACCTTGGTGAGGGGGGGAAACCACCAAACTCCTTCAACATTAGCAAGTACAATTAAGACCCTACCACATCCATCTTTAGTGACTGTACTCTGTTCGGCACATATTTAATACACTTCAATAAGCCAGTTCCTCGGTTTTTGACCTTCAAAGAAATGAAAGGCACTCATCTTGTGTAACTTAAAAGAGCTTTATTTAGTACATAATCTTCATACAATTTAGTACAACAAATTATAAAAGCTCTTTGTAAGATTTTACGCATAGGAGGTTAAGTGCAGAAAATCAATTGCCACGTGAAAGTAAACCACTCTCTCATTTAATCGCTTTTTTCCAGGAACAGGCAAGTATGCTCTTCTAGGCCAAAGTTGTCATTTATAAAGCATTTGGGAGCATACTGACCAAGATACATGATTTGAGAACATTTTATCTTCCTATTAATTCCAAGGTTTAAATGAAAATTTTAAAATGGAATATTTCTATGTTAATTCAGGTAGGTTTTGGACAAAGATGAGCTAAAATTGTTACAAGGTTCATGTGGAATCAGAATAAACATTTTTAGTTACCTGTAAAGATGCAGACCAGATGAAATATCTGATAGCACCCAACACACGCACACGCACACACACACATGCATGCACACACATGCGCACACGCACGCACACACACACATGCACACACACATTTATCTAGCTGATCTCACAAAGGTCAAGAAAATCATCTTAAGTGGACAACAGATGACCTAGATAATACCTAATTATGTTCTTGAAATGAATCCCTATTTTTAAGTCTGTAATAAAGTGACTTCCAACTCTATTAGCCACTGTGATTAGTATCAGTAGCTGGTCATTTAAGAAGGTTAAAATAGCGAAATCATAATTTCAGATGTGTAATTGTACATTCATTTGCTCATCTTCTGATGTAAAGCCAAGGCCTTTCCTCTGCATAAGGGTCCAGTGATTGCAGTTCTGGTCTTGCATAAATCATACCAATAATGTACCAATTTGGGTACATTTTAATACCTTCTGATCAGCCTAGATTTTTTAAAGGTGAAATGAGTACTTAAATAAATAAATCTTGTGAAGCAGTCTGAGCTCAGAAATTTGCTTGAATTTTATGTTCTCCGAATATTTTATAATTTTCCCAACCATACCTAATATAAAAGCCATTCTTATTAGTGGCAACCTTCATCAAATCTTACCAAAGCATCCAAGCTACTTTTTGCAGGAGTGACCCTTTCTTTTCAGACCCAGATTTCCTGGGCTTATGTTGAATCATGTATTTACAACAGGAGGCAGAGATGCACAGAGAAGTGTGGTGTGGGCACAAGGGAGGGAGTGGAGCATGTGAGCACACGGGGAGCAGCCCCTGAGCGGTGCCAGGTGGGCAGGCAGCTCACAAGAGGATGGAGACTGTGCAGGGATCTGGTGAGTCAGGTAAGTAAAGGTTAATTAAGAGCACTTATTGTACTTAGAGGTTCCTCTGAATGCTAATGCTGAAGCAAAAATCAAGTGGTTTTTCTACCCATAAGGTACAGCCTTATTCGAGGCTATCACCAAATATTAGCGCAGCCGCTGAGAGCCGTGTGGCGGGGAGCTTACGCCACAGGGCACCTGCTGTGGCTTGGCAGAGATCCAGGAGCCAGCCACTCTTCCTCTTCCCTCCCGTGTACTCCAATGAGAAGGTCATAAAAGAGAATACTGCCGAGCACTAAAAATATTTAACGTGATTTGCTAAGAGATTTGGTCATCAGGAAATAAAAATGTGCTATACATGGTCACAGTGTTTTGGAAAGAGAGTGTGTATGGATTCTGTCTTGCAAGGTTTTTTTTGGCACTTTGTATTTTTCATTGAAGACCCAACACTAAATGCTTTGGAAACAAATGGCACCTAAACTATGAAAAAAGATCACCATATGCCATCAGTGTGGTGAGGGTAAGCAGACAAATTTAAGTACACGATTCTTGCATATTCAAACTCTAAATACCCAAATGCTTAGATTAATACATATAGGAATATTTAAAATAAATTGAAATACATCTGCCAAGGTAGGGTTTTAAAAACATAACTAGATAGTCTAACGTGTTGTACCTTACATGTGCTTGGTTTCAATTAAGAGTAAGGCACTCACCGAAGGATGGACTGACCCGTGCTGTCAGCTACAACAGGCATGCATCACTACTGGCTTAATTAAAGTTTTAGTGCTGATTAAAATGTTTTATTATTGTATTATCCTAAACTGCAGTGGTCTCCAACCTTATTAAGGGATACAAGAAAGATATAATTCAGGAGTTTCAGTTGCATAATTTAATAACCCAGCTACTGTCAATTTTTTATTTAAATAAGTTTTGATAAAAGCCAAGTTATCCTTGAGTCCAACATGACAGTATAAAGTTTCTTTCTGAATACTGCTTAATAAGTAGTAGCTGAATATAAAATCATTTGAACATGTGACGTAGACATCTTCATGCCTACAGTAATTTACTTCAACACAACTGCAAGGAGAAACATTTAAATCATTTTCAACTGGCAAGAACAGAGGTGAAAGTTAATTTCATTAGCATCGTGATTAAATTAAATACAAAGTATGCTTTTATCAGCAACTTTTACATGTCCCCATTATTAGAAATTAATTATAAAAGCAATTATAAAAAAAGTTTTGACCAAGTACAAGGTACACATAATCCTCTTCGTTGTTTACAAATAAGCATGACTTAGAGGCACTTGGTTACCTTTGAGTAAGAAAAAGAATAACCTAACCAGGGCTCTCACGGTAAGATTGGAGACCACAAAGCAAACTTGGTATGAAAATGCTCTCTGCGAAAAATATCAGATTAGTGAGTTAGTTAAGATACAACATTTAAAAAATTTTAAGACTTTGCAAGGCTCTAGGCTGTAAAAAATACAAAGGCTAAAAACAAAAAGTTTACAAAATTTTGCAAACCCAGTAAATCTGAATGAGTAAGAAATCAAGAAAAAGTTTCTTACTTGCAGGACAGTTTAAATAGTATCAATAGGTTTTAAAATAATAATAACACTAAACAGTAACAAATTCTACTCGGCTACATAACATTCCTGCTCCTTTAAGGACTTACCATACAGAACTTGTAACACTTTTCTGTGTCCAGCATTAAAACAGGCATGCACATGCGCGTGCACACGCACACATACACACACACACACACACACACACACACACACACACTACCAAAGTGCCACACATTACATTTCAGACAGAACACAACAAAAAACTTTAGATACATACAAAGACCTAACATGATTTTTTAAAAAATATTAAAGCATGACAATTGGAAAACATTATAAAATTTAAAAAGTGAAACGGGCAATGAGCTTTTTAAAAAGCCACCAACTGATCTTCACGAGTGGAATAATATTTAATAATTTAATTATGCATCCCCTCAATTTGATTCAACAGTAGCTGTCTTAAGTCAGTTAAAAATCAGAAGTATTTTAAATGCTGAACAGGCTCTGGGTTTCCAACATGATACGCAGCTGTCCAGGCTACCCATGGAACACTTTCTGTGCTCTCCAACAACAAAATTCAACATCACCTTTAGAAAGCTGAAGACATTTAGGCTGAAGAACATTAATGAAACAAGACTAAAAAGACCTGAAGCTTGTATAAGGTACTCTCAAAGATGGTAACGCTAGTGTAAACATTTGTAGACTTAATCATATCACAGCTTTAAGGTACGGGCTACCTAATGACATAGGAAACGTTATCTATCTAGCTATTGACTTTCCTTACGGTGGCGTTTCACGTATCAAAAATAGATTGAATAGAAAGCTCTGTTACTTGTTTCTGGACAGCTTGTAAACATGGAATGTTTTGTTCTGAAACACTCTAGTGAAGTACGCTGTGTAGGGAGGCAGGTTTCTTTTGATCTCTTCACAGAAGCGAGGGTGGCCTGCAAGCTTCAAATCAGGATCATTCTCTCCTGGGCCATCCATCATCTAAGGCCAAAGCAAAACCAAATACAATTTTGGGGAAAAAATCGTATTTACAAGAGACAACAGAAGTAGGAGTGGGTATTGGGTTTCTTCAGGAGTGACATGTCAGTGAGCTTAAACTGAGCTAGTTCAGTGCCAGCAGCCACCTGGTCCACCTCTCTCCCCCTCAGCGTGTAAACCAAGGCTGAAGGGGAGAGTTCACGGTCCAACCACGAGCACCTTTCACGGCAAAGCTAGAACTAGAACTCGGATCTCTTTGTTCTGAGGACATACTACACTGTTCCTCTCACAAAAATTAAATATAGAGAAGAACTACTGTGACCAGAGAACGTTCTCCAACTCACTGGAGGGCCTAGTTAGGAAAAGGTATACACGAAGCGCCATTTAAATGCATGCATTTGGTCTGTACCTCTTTTGAATTCAAGATAGTTATGGAAGGTATTTTCCCTGGACACAAATCTGAATCTCGTATTGTTTTTTTCCCCTTCCCCCCTCAGCTTTACTGAAGTGTAACTGACAAAACTGTTTCTGTTTAAGGTATACAGTCAATGACTTGATATACATGGTGAAATGATTACCACCATCAAGCTAGTTAATACATTTGTGTGTATTAATACATTATCAGATGCGTTAAGTTCTGGGGAAGCGGAGTACAGCATGATGATTATGGCCAATAACTCTGCATTGTGTATCTGAAACTTGCTAGGAGAGGAGATGTTAAATGTCCTAAATCTCAAATTCTATACACTCAAGTTTTTTTTTTCTTTTTCAGATGTAGGCTAGCTTTATCATTTTCCTCCCCTCATTTCAGAAATATCTATCAGCTTTTACTAATAATTACAGTACACACCACCTTTAAAGGGTGAAAATCTACTGTCTGTTCTATTTGAAACCTGGCATAGCTGTAAAAACATCCTCCTCAGAAGGGAGAAAGGGAAACAGCTTGTTTTCCTGCTCTGGAGTGTACTCTTGGCCACAGAAAGCCTTTTTTTTTTTTTTTTTTTTTGGTCTTTTCAGCTTTATTGAGGTATAATTGACACTCCAAGATCATGTACATAAGGTGCACAACTTAATGACTTAATAAACAGACACACTGTGAAATAATCACCACAATCAAGTTAACAACATAGCCATCATCTCACATAATTACCATCATTTTTGTGTGTGGTGAGAACACGCGAGACCTACCCTCTCGGCAAATTTCAACTATACAACACAGTATTGTTAGCTCTCGGCACAGTCAGCTCTCCGCCACTTACCTTGCACAGCTGAAACTTTGTACGCCTTGACCAACATCTCCCCACTTCCCCTTACCAACAGCCCTTGGCAACCACCACTTTAATCTCTGTAAAGTTCATTTTCTTTTAGTATCTTTGTCTGGCTGTGGTATAAACGTGATGATGGTCTCATAAAATTAGTTTGGAAGTGTTCCTTTGTCAGTTTCTTGTAAGAACTTAAGAAGGATTGGTATTAATTCTCTTTGAATATTTGGTAGAATTCACGCATGAAGCCATTTGGTCCTGGGTTTTTTGTTGTTGGAAGGTTTTTCATTACTAATCCAATCACCTTATTTGTTATTGGAGAAAGCCATCTTTGTGGGAGCATGCCAGTGGACAAAAGGGGACCCCCCCCACAAAAGGGTGGGTAGGGGAGTGGGATTGTACCACCAAGGCTGGGGGAGAGAGAGGGCATGGCAGTGACAGCCTCAGGCATGAGCCAAAATGATGCTTTAGAGCAGCAGTTTCAAAAGGCTGTGGTTTTGTTTTTCATTTCAGCAGCATAACCTTAAAAATTTTATGCAGAGCCTCACGATACCGACCAGCTGAAAACAGAGCTGCTCTGTTTGATGTGAGGCTGGGCACCAGAGCTCCCCTCCCATCTCTCCCATCACCCAGCCCCCCTGGCAAGCTACTAACATGCCAAAGTAGGGGGGTTCTGCAGAATGCGAGAGGAACACTTGACCCGTAATGTAATTCCACAAAGTGCAGAGGTATTTACATTCCTGAGGACTCCCATTGGCACCCTCTCCTCCCCAGAGCGCCCCGCACGTGCACGTGCACGTGGTGAGGGGGTGCTTACGTGGCCGTTGGCGACGTCCAGCAGGTCGCGCAGCCGGCAGCCCCGGCGGTGCCGGCGCTCGTAGCAGATGCTGTCCTCCAGGATCACGTAGTCCGCGCCGAAGGACCTGAGCAGGGCGTGCACGTCCTCGGGAGACCTCTTTGCGTATATCTGATAAACCTTCAAAACGAGATAAAAATGGAATAGGGCAAAACGCCACTCAACACCGGGAAGCGGGTCAAGGACCAGGTGTTGAAACCTCCCACAGGGGTTGAATCTAATCGTGGCCGCCCAGCCCCGCCACCCCGTCCTGGGCGGGCGGCTCGTGCACCTGGAGTCCTGGGAGCCTGTGCGCGCAGTTTCGAAAGAGATGCTGTTGGGGACGGGGAGAGTGAGTCATGCTGAATACATCTGGATTGAGACACCAGATTTGGACTTAGAATGTACTATTTTGAGTTATGAATATATCCATCAGGAGATGCCAATTCTAAGAATGCCTCCCCGAAGTAAATAATGCGGTTAAGTTAAGAGTCTATCTTTTTAAAAGGGGGACCTTTAGACTAAAAGGATCCATTAGGGGTGGTGGTACAGTGTGGAGGCACGTATACTTGTAAGGACACCCAGCTTCTGATAATGGCAGCCGGGGAAAAGGACCCCCACAGGGTCCCCGGTCCTGGCGGGGGGGCAGCACCTGCTGTTTACTGCTGCTCTGCTGCACCTGCTTGACCAGGAGACCCTACACGTCTCTCTCCCTCGTCCTTTCAGGAGAGCAGCTCGCAGCGCCCAGCGGCAGTTCAACAGGAGGCACACATCCCATTCGCCACAGCTTCCGACACCTCAAGGGAGCAGACACAGACGGGGCGTGTCCTGCGTTCTGGGCCTTGGCGCCGGGAAAGGCTGGATGGTGGGTGGGTGGTGGGGGCGGTCACTGAGAGGCTGCTGCTTCCTTTGTTGCCCGCTGATTTCTAACGATGATGTCTCTGACTTGAGACTGGGCTGAGAGCCTAGGTCAGCGTGTCAGTGCGGAGGGCTGACATGGTAGGGGGGTGATTTGCTTCTGCTCACTGTGAGCACCAGCCTCACACTGAAGGCCTTCCTAGGATTCAAAGGTCATGAAGGAAGAAGGGCACTAGGACATTCAGGATGTCAGTTTTTAGGGCGTACAACTCAGTACCTGGGCAGGGACTACATCTGGGAGCAGGTGGAGCACAGGACTTCCTGTGCCTTTGACAAGTCTCTTCGGCATGTCTCTGGAGTCAAAATAGTGGCACCTCCAGGCTGAGCTTGGGGTCCGGTCAGACAGGCACCCTCTCCACTTCCTCTCCCTAACTTGGGGCTATCTGAACACTTGGGCAAATTGAAAAATTCCCATTTTAGCAGGAATCTAAGTTCAGACTATTCTCACAAAAAAATGGGGTATTTGGTAAAAACCACTTACTTTCAGGCTACTTAAATCGCACTCCCAAAAGAGACTTTTCAACAAATTTTCCAAGATTAAGAAGTGACTGACACAAAACATCAAAAAACTTAAATAAAAAGTTTGAAACCCCTGCTGGTGAGGACTAAGACAGGTACCCTTCTGTAGTGCTGACTGAAATGTAAACTGGTATAATCCATACAGATTTAGTAATCCCGCCTCAGTCACACATGCCCACTTCTAAGAACCGCATGTACCGAGATACACTTTGGACCTGTGCAGAGTGATAAGCATACAAGTTTACCGTCTGGAACACTGAGTGTATCATTGCAGAAGACAGCGACACAACCTAAATGGTTAAATAAAATTTGGTACATTCACATGACAAAATGTCATGCAGCTTTGAAAATAATAAGGAAGCTACTGATGTACCAACATGGTATGATCTCCAAAATATATTAAGGGCCAAAAAAGCAAGACTAAGATGTTGGTTCTTTTGTAGAACTGGGGGAAAAGAGTATGAATACATTTGTATGTACATATACACACACACGCACGCACATCTGTATATACAAAAAATTCCTGGTGACATTATCTGCCTCCAGGGAGGGGAACCAGTCGCTAGAAGACAGGGGTGGGATGGGACTGTTCCCTTTTGCATGTTCTGAACTTTGAACTGCATGGCCGCAAGTGTGGCACACACACACACGTGTGCTCATTAGAAACGGCCACAGGAAATGTGACCAGCGTGTCTCGACTCCTTTTCCCTCTCTCTCCAGTTCAAAAGCTTCGGGGGGCTCTGTCCTCAAGCTTCCTTTTCTATATATCTCAAGGTCCTTTCCTCCTCAGTTATTCTTCTGCCTGAGAGGAACACAGGGCCTAAACAGCACACCTGTACTGGGCAGGGGGCGGGCCAGGGTCTGGACTAGGGAGGTGCAGGCCCTGCGGACTTCAGCCCCCCCACCCCTCGGCCCGCGAGCAGCCCGCAGAGGTCCTCACCGCCTTGGTTCGCTCTCTCAGGCTGTTGTCCTCGTAGTGCGGGTGGTTGGTTAAGGTCCTTCCCGTGCACAGCTTGACGCCAGCGAGCAACTGCATGCTTCCAGCGAACACAGCCTTTCTCGGAGTGTTAGAGCTAAAAGATTTTAGAGTCTGAATTAACCCCACTGCTAAGACTTCCATGCAGACAACATCACACTCTCAGGACCACCCCCAGCTATGTTAGGAAGGGCTAACGGGAAATGAATCAGGAAAAACACAGGAAGGAGGCTGCTCGAGTTTCTGATTTGCACTCAAACTATTCTACAAAATTTTTCCTATCTGTTTTCGACAAATATTGGGAAACTTTTAATTTACTCTTTTGATGGCTTTATTCTTACAGTGGACTGTCTCAGGGTGTGGGTATCTCCTGAGTCTTCTAAGCCAAAACCCACAACCCTCTCCTGATTCTACCAAAAGAGGCCTTAGAAGACTACCAGTGCTTTTTGTATTAAACTTAACTGGAGGGCTGCCGAGAGGAAAACAAACTATAGAGCCAGAAACTGCAGCTGGTCATGAGTCAGTTCCAAGGGTTTTTGGTTAAAACAAGAAAAATAAAATCACAGGTATTACTATAAATTACTTTTCAGAAAAAAAATTAGTAAAAACAAAAGAACATGGAAAGAAGATTCTGAAATAGCAAATATTACTCAGTGTGGAGATGTACAACATTTCTGACGTGGGAGCACCAGTGTTCCATATTCCTTTCCTTTCGTCCTGATTACGAACGACTACATGCATCTTAAGGAATACAGGGCATTCTGATATTAAATTATCATTTCACTTTCCAGTTATCAGCAAGCTGTGATGTTCTGCCTCCCCGTGGGGTGTGAGGGACAATGATGGAGAAAAGCATTTTTCTTTTTTTCTACTGGAAAAAAAATAATCTTAGTAGCTGATTTAATTCTCTTCTTCTTCTTTTATTTTTTTTTAAGTAACCTGGGAACCACCTGCAAATCAATGAGGTGTCATTTTATTGTGAAGAACGTAACAGCCCTTCCATGGATTCTGCTCACTGCAGAATTTCCCAAAGAGCCCCGCTAGGAACACTGCAAGGCACACTGACCCTTCTTGTGTTCAGGAGGAGTCTACAGCTGCTAGGCTGAGCTGAAATGATGGAGATAGTTTTGAGAAGGAGTCTAACTGAAATAATTAACTCAACATATCCTGCAGAAAAAGCCAGAGCAGGCCCTTCTCAACCTTTCTGGAGATCAGGGCATGGGACTTGCTCTAGTGCTCAAGTTTCTAAGAGAAGCCCCCTCATATTCATATATCCCCTGAGGATGCGCTACTTACTCCAATTTAACGCCAAGACTGCAGCACGAATGCCATCCAGCAAAGGCCTTAGGATGTCTACAAGCGAGGCATCCTACAGTTCAAGTTGAAACATTTACAAATAATTTACTTTGGAAAAATGCAAGATTTTCTAACGATGACACTGTCATTCACTTGAATTCCAATGAGCTTTTTTAAGTGATAAAAAAGAAATGGAAAGCGTGACCATGATCACACAGGGAATGACACATAATCTGCACCCTCCCTTATTCCCGTCGGAGCCCAGAATGTGGATTTCCACAGAAGAAAGTTTTAAGTGAGCCTGGCTGTGCTTCATAGGATAGCATCCTTCTGACAACCAGACCCAGGAACACAAGCACAAACAGATGTCTGCTCCGTCCCCCTGAACCAGCAATTTACAGGGAGCTCTTGACATCTGTCCCACACGGTCAGGGAAATAGGAGGGTGTAAGTGAAAAGAGGTGAAGGTGCACAGAATTCCTCCGTGAAAGACTTTTATAAAAACTGCGCTGAAGTCAATGAATACTTACTAAACCCCCGAGTCTGTGCCACATAGACCGTGCTGGCCTCATCTATACTGTGCCATCATTGCTAAAGAGATTATAGACGGGCAAATGAAAGAAAATGTCATCATTTTCCCAAACCAGTCTTCTTTCCTTTTGTATATGCTTTACTGGCACAAACCATTCCACGGCAGTAGATTATACAGTAACATCACAAATTAATGTCAAAAAGCAGCTGTCTTTGGGTCCTCTGAACCAAAGTCTGGTCTCCACGGAGGACAAAGCCTGAGGCAGAGGCGAGAGCTAATGGGGAGAGAACTGGCCTGGCCTGTGCACTCGGTCTTACTGCTTGAGAGGGCCACACTGGCCCTTCTCCTCAAGCGACAAGTCCCGCAGCTGAGCGGATAGTATCCGTTCAGATCTTCAGACCGTCTTAGCACCATCAAGTTGAATATATAACAGGACTCAGCATCAGGGAGATGCACAGGGCTGTTTCTAATTGTGGCAGAGGTAGATGACTGACCTGTTACCTATTCATGGCAGACTACCAAGGTTTCATCCCCTTTCTTAGATTATAATCATAATACTTTGATGAATTATATAGGTCACAACGTTTTTAAAACCTCAAAATCCTAAACTGCTTGCTGGAGCGTAATAAGGTTATTCTTTATTTAGCCAAAAGTTATCGCTGAGGGCCTACTGTGTGCTGGGCTAGCAAACATGATAGGAAGTCCTGTCTTCAAGAAGCTGACTAGCTAACAGGGCCAGACTCAACTCCCCTTACAGGCAAACACTTCAAAACCAGCCAGTTGTCAGCCCACCACACACTGGTGCTTTCCGGGGGCCTTCAGCTCTGCTGGAGATGAGACACATCAGACCTGGCACAATCACGGGAAGTCCCCTCTCCCCCGTAAGTTCTAAGAGCACCTGTGTGCCACCCCAGTGGGTCTGGTCCTCAAGGCAGTGGCAGCCATCACCAGGCGGGCAAGTCATGTCACACGGCTGCTCAGAGGAGTTGAGGAACAAATGGGATAAAGCTCATTCAGTTGTGACAAGTTTTAATGTCTGGTCTCATTCGTAAAGAGAAAGTGTAAGAGAAATGTACTGTCTCAACTGCTGGTGCTACAGTCCTCTGGATTCTTACCAGAGCCTTTCACTAAGGTCCTTGGTTTTATTTTAAAGTATCAAAATACAAGTACCCTAATGCCTAAAACATGGCTTAGCTGTAATATTTCTTTGGAAACGACTGACTTCTAACCATAGTAGAGATGATGTTTATTCACACTTGATTCTGTCTGACTTGCATTTTTATCTGCTAGCCCTGTGGTAGACCTGGGATATTTCACTGCTTCCTTAAATATTTAAGTTTACCCGTAAAGCAAATGCAAAAGTAAAAGAAAGTGAAACAAGATGAAAAAAAAAATTAGACATTTTCTAAATTTTAAAACCCTAGATTTGTGGTCATTTATATTTTCGGTGGTAAATTCAGCAGGCAAAGGGGGAAAGGATTCTTCGTCCTTAGAGCACGCGGTGTGACAGAGTAATGCTGGGTACTCCTTCACAGATACTTCTGCCGACAGTCTGTGGTCTGTGTCTGAGACAGCTCATGTGCTTTTAACCACTGAATGACATGTCTCTATTATAGGAAAACAAAGCAATTTTTACCAGTGTTTGAACAAATGATGTATAAAATGAAAGAATAATTTGTTTTTATAGCTCTCTGCCAAGCTCCATAGCAGGCCGCCCAACCTGCAAACAATTTATTCTGTAGGAAATGTCACTAAATAATGACAAGGACTCACAGGTCAAGCGGATTTACATTATATAATTTAAATGTCATTCCAGGAAGACCTGATGGCATTTTGAACGAATAATCTCATTTATTTTTGAAGCTCTAAGCTTCAACAAGTTAATTACTGTTGAACTAATGGGTAAACTGAGCATTATAATAAAACGTGTGAACATTTGCTTTATCTACACTTCAAAAATGTATAGAATTATGCAAATGCTACAAAATGATTCATTAAATATAAAAGAGGCTTACAGGCATTTAAGATCTGAACTTAACCTACGTCACATTTAAAATAGACATTAATTCCTTCTGCTTTGATTAAGTGTGAAGGAAGTTTGGTCCATTTTCTTAGTTTCATTGAGAAAATATTGCACATGTAGGCTTCATCATTGGAAGGAAACTCCTTCTAGTGAAAAATCTCCTAAGCCAAGTGGTTAAAATGTCACAACTCAAAAGAGTCAAATCTATGATCTATCTTAATTGCACAGTGTCAAAGACACTTTTCAGGAACTAAAAATGAAACAGTGTAAGGACACAAAGGGAAAAGGTATGAATTACCAACTGCTGTGACTCTTGGCCTTGCTGAAGGAAGCGTCCCTTCTAATCCCACATAAAACCTTTAAGAGTCCCACCTAGGTTTTGCTGAAAGAGATACCAGAAAATAAACCAACCAAACAAAAACAAACATAAAAGGCTTTTAGTCTTTGTATTCAGGAAACATCGTCAGCAAAAGGGGGTTAATATGAACAGAGGCATTTAACCTGCTGGAAAACGGGGCATGCAGCACCTCAGGAAGATGTGCGAGCAAGGCTGGCAACCAGGTGAGCACACAGGCCAGGGCTGTGGAAGGCAGGGGGACAGATGACGCCCCGGTTCTCAAGGGGAGGACTCTGGGGGCCTGACTGCAACAAAATGTCCTTGCTGATTAAAGAGGAATTCAGTCCTGAAGCATCCACCCCCAGCATCAAGTACACGGAGCAGAGACTGGGAGATGGCCGGTAGCTTCTTCTCAACACTTTCTGTACGAGCTGCCCTTTGCCACAATGGAGGGTCATGTGTGTCCCTTAGAGTTTCTACATGTCACTGTTTCTTGTCCTGACTCGTCCCGGGGGGCGAACAGCCACCCAGTAATGGAAGCTACACCCCCGCCCCCATAGATGCTATCAAGACCACCCTGACAAAGAACAGACGTGAGTGTATCACAGCGGCTGTCTGAGAACAGAAGCAGATGGGAGGGAGAGGGGTCCCTCACTCACGGTGCTCAGTGGGGACCAGAGGTCTGGCTGCTGCCTTCAGACAGTTTTAAATAGACTTGCAGATACACTCTGTGTATCCTTAGGCCACAGCCTTTTCTCCAGCACAGCTCAGACCTACTAACATCACCAACACTGTGTGACTAACCCAAGTAGTGAAGTGGAAGTAAAAGGTCATGTTTTATGTCTTGAAAACAGAAGAAATCAGGGCAGGTTAAAAGAATAATAAGCGTACTCTCTTGTGTTTGGAATTGAAGCCTACAGACCAGAGCTGATTCAAATGTTGATTTGAACAAATACATTTGTGTCTAAATAGACCCAATTTTGGCATACATTCATCATCACTTAAGCTTATTTCACAAACATGCCTAGCAGCTATTTTTGCAAAAACAATAATTTAAGATTTGAAGACTTTGAAGGGAAAACAGGCAAGATTAGATCACTGTGGAACCAACTTTTTGGAAAATGCAAATCCTTCAGTTGCTGAGAATTTTAAAAAAAGTGAATAGAGTCAGTCTATATAACAGGGAGAAGAACTGTTAGAAAAAAGAAGGTAAGAACAAAGACCACTTCCCCAAATGAGAGAAATAACAGACTAACAGCGTCTTCTTCACACCCGGAATAATGCCTGATCCATGATTTTTCAGAACCAGAAATGTTCTTTTAAATAATTTTCTGTGAGTAAAGCATGAAAATAAAGGCATTACAGAAACTCTATCCAGTCTGACACAGCCCAAGACGGCCTGGGGCTCGGCTAGAATAAATTTTTAATGACTGTACAATTAATTCCTAAAAGACTGGGAGTGGAGGTGGGCTGTCTGTAATGCCCATCCAAGCAGATCTGAAAAGTCCACCACCTTCGGGATTCTGCCAGAGGGGTGCCCTACACCATTCATATCAAAGGTGCAGTTTGAAAAACAGAAAACACCAGCGTCACCTTCAGATGCACATGTCGTAAATTTCCAGCTGACTATAGCTAAGACAAAAGTGATTAGCTTTTCTTTATATGAATACCCCTCTTTTCCTTTACACAATAAATACTCTGTAATTGTCTGCCATGATTTAAAGTCAAACAAATAAACGAAGGCAAAGCACTGCTTCGTACGCTCGGCACTGGAAATACATGAAAAATTACACTCGTTGCATCTAGTCAAACTTGGTCCAACACTGGAACCAAAGCCATACGTATATTTTAGATATAAATCTCTATAAAATCCACGTATTGTACTCAGGAGACGTAAGCTATCAAACATTTACCATCTCTCACCACACATGCCCTGCTCCCCTGTACTGGGTAGTGAGCATCAGTCACGAGCAGGTGCCAATATGGCCACTAAAATTCTAAGTGATGGAGACAATACAGCCGACGCTTTCGGAATGTGTCACAGAAGATTTGCAACATCTATTTAAGTGTGAATAATTACAATTACACTGTTGCTTTTTGGTTATAAAATAGGGAAATACAGCGTTACAGGGCACGGGAATGCTGATGTGGGTAGAAAAGTTAATTTTTGCTGGTGGGAAGCAGGATTCATTAACAGAGCTTTGAAAAACAGGAATCTCATTCTGATCCTGAATGCTGAGGCAAAGCCACAGTGCAGTCAAAAATAAAAACCAATGTAATGCGAAGGCATGATGATGTTCAAGAAAGGAAAAGCTCTAGATTTGTGTTTTGTATTTTCTCTAGGCCTAAGCTTGGGCAGTATGATTAGTTAAAATGAAATCTGCACTGAGCTAATTAAATAACTTTTAAACGATTAACAAGGAAAGAATACTTTATAGGTCGGCATTAACAGAAAATTTGGTGTTAAAATGAAAGAAATGATAAAGATAAAATTGGCAGAGAACATAAAACTTTATTTCCATTTGCTCTCACTGGTTTGAGATGCACCCTCCAATTCTGTTTCCCTCTCCATACTGCTATTCATTTTCCTTTCTTCATGGGATTGTGGTTTGAGAGAATATTTCTTGAATGCAAAGAAATTATCTTCAAATACAGAATTTTAAAGAAAAACTGGAGAATGAATGTATCTTCACAATTACGTTCAGGAAAAAAAAAACCCAAAAAACAAAAAGCCAAATGAGGTCCACAGTGATTCTTAAAAGGCACTTTAAATTTTAAAGTTTAAAAAAAAAAATCCTCTTACTTAATCCAGTTCATCAGCTCCACTGTATCTGGGTCATAGAATTCTCTCAACTCGGAGAGTTCCTCCATCATTCCTGGCCAGAACTGAAATTAAAAACAACACAAAACAAAACCAAAATCCACCCCCACACCCTCGACTATCGCTAAGATTAAAGTGCAGAAGCAGAGGCCGCATAGAACTTGGGAACTAAAGAAACATGGCAACTAGAATATTCGAGCTACTTCACCTCTGGGGTCAACCCTTCCACATGAAGTCTGAAAAAGTGCCCCAAATTATTTTGAGCAGGAGCTAATTAGGACCAGAGGTGTTGTCAACCTTTTTAAATGAGCTTTTATTTTACACTAATAAAAATGCTGTTGTGTGGGGTGTTAATACCTAGTGAAACATTAGTTTGGATATGACAGGAAGAGCAACCACGAGAAAGCCCAAATGACGTGAGAGCAAGGAGACTAACTTCACGGAATCTATCTTCACGTGGAGGACGTACCCTGCAGAAGACAGCGCTGTTTCAGAGCTGCAGAAATGCTCTGGACTACGGGATCTCATTTTGTCCTCACAGTTACCCAGGGACAAGGGTGGACGCAGAAGGCACCATCGCTGTGGCTGTTTATTTTTCATTTCACTCGTGTGGAGATCTCAGCTCAGAGAGAGAACCTGACTTGATCAGGCCAAAGTGGCAGGGCCACAGCTTAAACCCTAACTCTAAATCCAGCTCCCGTCTCATCGTGTGACCCTGACTATATTGTTTGTACTAGGAATCTGGGCAGATGGTTTGATAAATACTAATACAATTACAGGTGCAATGAGAGAGAAGAATATTTGAAAGTTAAGACTCTCCAGCAAAATCTAGCAATCTGAATATGATATTTATTGCCACTGGTGCCTCCTACAAAGCCTGAGTCACTTAAGTTATGCAGGTATAATGTAACAGTTATGCTCTGAGCCCACCACTTTTCTAATATAACTTGTCTGCTTAATCCAACAATTAATTAAATGTTAATTGTTTTATCAAATGGCAGTTGGCTAAGAAGACTTGATCATCTCAATACATCCTAAGGTGAACTACAGAACTCATTTCCAACATTGGAATAGAAGCCCACACTGACAACGCAGCTCTGCTTCATTAACGTTGAAAACAGAATCATTTTCTTTAAGAACCACTAACTAGAACCCAAGTGGCACCTGACTGGTCTGTGGCTGTGTTTTTTAGCCCCGTCGCTCTCTTATCTCGTCACCTCATCTTTGGCCAGTCTCACTTCTCATTCACGACTTGCTTCCTGGGTGGGTAAATCAGGAAGATTGCTGGTGATGGAAAATCGGGCGTCAGCACTACGAGTGCTACGTTTCAGAAGAGGTGTAATAAAAATGACTGATCAAATGAAACCTCTATAAGAGTTCAAATATCCATTATTGTATTAATTTTGGTAATAGAATTCCATTTTTTAAATGAAAGGTTTTAGTTATTTTGGTGTAAAACGTATTTTGAAATCCGTGAATCCAATGGACATTATTTTCTAGTTTGAAAGCTGTTGTTGTTATTTCTGCAAATGTTAAAATCCAGTCACACAATCATATGGTAAACTCCTTAAACAATGTGAAAACAAATGCTGAAGTTTTACTAAATGCTGTTCCTAAATGATCAGCAGTAGTTTATATGAGATTTAAGGTCTACAAGTAAGTTAATCAACATGAGGGCAATAATTTTATTAAACCCTTGATTTTAGACTGGAGACTAGCATATACTTTTCCCTTTTAAACAGAACTATCCTAAAGAGACATCCAGCAAAATGGGTACTGTGAACACTAAAATTTGAAATCCTCATTACAAATGTTTTGTAAAACTTAAGTCACTTTGAAATGTGCATTCAAATTACAGATACACCTGTTGAATAGCTGAAAAACATATTCAGTTTCAGGGTAACCCCTAAAATACATAAGATCTTTATTTTCTTTATGATGTATTTTACAAGTTTTGAGAAGCTGAAATATCTAAACTATTTTATTACGTGAAAGCTGGATACATTAGAATTTCTCCTAAAGTCCAATTCTGAGAGAGGCGAGGCTACCTGTCTTCAGAAGGATTCTTCAGAATTATCACTAACTCATACTTCGGGAACATCTACCAAGACTTCCTGAGGAAATGACAGCTTCTTCAGTGCTACGAATGGTCCTTCTATAGCACCGGTTCTCAAGGCGGGTGGGGGGAGGGATTCTGCCCCACCGCAAGGGGACATTTTACAATGTCTAGAAGTATTTTTGATTGTCACACCTGGACGTTGGTGCTACTGGCACCTCGTGGGTATAAGTTAAGGATGCCGTTAAGCACCCTACAATGCACAGGACAGCCCATGACAAAAAACTATCTGGCCAAAACGTCAGTAGTGCCGCTGCTGACAAGCCCTGTTCTGCGCACGGGTGTCTCCAGTTTGGCGGAGCATTAGCACCACCTGGAGGGCTGGTGTGAGCACAGACCGCCGCGCCCCACTCCCAGAGCTGATTCACTGGGTCCGGAGCCGGACCAAACGCCTGCGTTTCTAACAAGCTCCCAGCTGATGCTAGTGCTGCTTGTTTATTCCTTCTGTGATGTCCTTCCTCAGTTTTATCAAGAACAAGAGACCTAAGTCCTCAAGTAGCTTTAAAAAAATCAACAAAACTTCAAATAAATAATAAATAGCTGAGGCATAAAGAACTCAGCCTACACACAGAGTCCGTGGGAAAAGACCGCTCTGGTGTGTGTGCGTCTTCAGTGGTCAGACGGGAACGGCGATGAGCTGCGTCTTTTCTGTGAGGAGGCTGTTTTATGCCTCAGAATCAATGCGTAAATATAAAGCTACTCATTCATCATTAACATAAACCCTGCTTAATCCTTAGTTGTTGCTTTCCGGACATTTTTAAGAAGTTTCACTTATTTACATTAGAGGAATAAAATTTGCAGAGGCGCAGTGGTAGAAACGACCTGCTTCTGTGTTTTCCAGTACGGTCTGCCCGCAACAACAAATGTTTAGATGGGAAGGAACATGACCGAACATAAGTTTTTGAAATATTTACAACAGAATTGTCCAACATAGTGATTATCAAACATTTCTTTTAGCCTAAAACCTTCGCTTCAAATAAAGCCTTACAGGACAACGTAAGCAAATAAAAGCAAAAGCTGAGCTGCAACAGCTAACCCTCTCTGTTAGCCCCCGCCCCTTCAGCCGCCCTTCCCAAACGGGCTGTCCACAGCAGAGTTTGAAATCTGCTGTTCTAACGTAAAACATTAGATTTTTTTTGAAGGAAAAAAAAATCTAAACTTAAAATATATGTCAACTTTTTTTTTTTTACAGAGAGAGGGTGAGAGCTCAGTTGGATAAAACAATCCCAGCTACCTGCCCAGGTGACAATTCAAACCACTAAATCTCAAAGATGTGATAAAAGACTCACTGTCTCGTATGAAGGGTTCTCAGAATTGATGCACAGTTATCACTGCTTCAGAAATTAGTCAACTGAGAATATGAAGAATTTCATTATTTTCTATTGAAACTGAAGGACAGATAAGGCTAATCTTAAGACTGTATTTATTTGTGTGCCCAGCCCTCTTACAAAGATGATTTTAAGCATCTAATAAAATATGTAGGTTAAATATGCATTTTAAGAGCTTACTCTATAAAAAACAGGTAACAGGAAACTAAATTTTCTTCATTCACTTCAAAATAGGTTTGAAAACATCTTTGTTTTCAGAATTTGCATCAGCTCAATAGTAAGTCAAAACCAAAATTAATGAGAATGAGTAAACTGTAGTAGTTTTTGCTATGTTCTTCCTTGTTAAATAATATTTTGGGAAACATCACTGTTCTTATCAGTGCCATGTGCCATAAGGAGATATATATAACCTCTGCAAACCACTCTATCTGCCAGTGATACACAGAGCACACTGGGTCAAAGCAATTATTGTGCTAAACAGATTAAAGACAAAAATGAGGAAAATCAGTCTTACCTTACAGCACAGATACAGCAGTATTAATATTGGTATTGAGTATCGCATTATACATATCTATATAAGAAAGACATTAGATTATAAGTATTAGGAATACATTTGCTTTACATTTTTGCTTTGTAAACATGTGACTTTTTTTTTTTTTAAACAACAGAAGTGTAATTTAATGGAGCACAAGTTTTGGACATACAAAACAACTGAGTCAGTATAAGGGTCACAATCGTTCATAAGACAGTAGCTTCTACCAGTTGCCACCTAGTGAATTTACAGGGCAGAACAACCCAGAATCGCACCTGTGGGCTATTATTAATCATCACCATAAACATTAATAATAACATTTATATTATATATTATTATAATAAATGATAACAATAATAGTAATAACTCTGGATAATGGGATTACTGGTGATTTTTAATTTTTCTTTTTGTGCTTTTCAGTATTTCCAAATTCTGTATAATGAACATACCTACTAACTTACGGTCTGGGAAAAATGATTTAGAAAATAAAGCTAAAATTAAAAATAAAATTATTTAAAGATAATTCCTCTTAAAACTATAATATATCAATTACCTATTTTTAGCTCTAAGTTTTAGTATCCATTTTATCAGACTGATGTATGGGCAACTACTGGAAAAAAAACAAAAAACAAAAAACACCAGAATCGATATGAAGGAAATACTAAGTCATAAAAATGAAATGGAAAAAGGGACAGCACTGACCCTCTTTGGGTTATAAAGATGGATCAGCTTCAGAAGTAACTCCCATATTTCAGGGCTGCATAAGCCAAATGATGCAAACACACACATGTGTGATGTCCAGAGGTACTTCATTCTGTAAAAACAGAAACAGGCAAAGGTGAACAGTGCTAGCCGTGCGGGGACCTGGAGGCTGAGACAGCTGTAAAGGCAGCTGTATTATTTGGAATAGTAAAGTCTTCCTAAAACTACGCAGAAAACATCTGCCAAGGGGTTAGTTACTCGCCTTTTGAGAGCTACCATATGAGTTAAAAATAGAGGAACATTGGTAACTAGGAAAAAATTGGTTATAAATAGTATTTTGTACTGGGAGGAATAAATAAGGACATGTTTGTGGGAACCATAATCATTAATGAAGATCACTGTCACTTTCCAAATGATATTGCAAAATTATGTCAGGTGAAGAGTGGTCAAATAAAAACATAAACAGACAGATAAGACAAAAATACCTCATTGTACTCAGTGCCAAGAATCCAAACAGAATGGTGTGTGTTAAGTTGTAGGCAGTTTCTGGTTTCAGGCCGATTGTGTACTTTCCCACTTTACCCATGGATTGCTGATTTGTAGAATCACTGGATAAAACAGCACACATACAAAATCAGAGCTAGATACCTAATTTTAATTTAGTTAAATCTTTTTTAAAGAAGAAAATGCAAGAAATTTATGCCTTCATTTATTTAGAAATGTATTATTTCCCTAAAATGAAGTGAATCAGCTCTGATCAATTTTGAATTTGTTTATAAGGCTAAAAGTATCAATATATAAATACACTAAAAATTAGAGTAACTAAAATTGAACAGATTTCATTTTAAGGAAAACCTTAAAGCCCTACAATCCTTTAAATTATAAGAGATAGCAAAAAATATATATCCTTTTGGAATCAATGAAACTGCAAGATCTTCAGAGAGGTTTTAGGAGTTACTAGTATTTTTCAAGTTTTTACAAATAAGGAAAAGTAAAAATGTATCCGTAAACTTGGAATTCAACTCCTTTATGAACCAGTGATCACATTTTTACCCTACCAGTATGTCATTATGTTCTAACATGCTTCTTTATCAAATATGGCTACATTAAAATGACTGCACCCATAAAATTAACAATAATTCTCTAACATCGTCTAACACCCAGTTCGTCTTTTTGTTTGTTTTTTGCAGTTGCTTTTTTCAGGTGGTTTCTCTGAATCAAGATCCAAAGCTTTCATACTGCATTTCATAATGTCTCTTTATTTTTCAGTCAATAACAGTACTCCCCCTCCCACTTTTAAGGCCATTTACTGCTTGAAGAAAATGCATCATTTGTCCTGTAACGATTCCCACTTTCTGGATTTGGCTGATTGTCTCCTCGCGGTGGCATGTAATACATTTCACTATTCCCAGGTTTCTTATAGACTTGTGATTGGATCTAGAGGTTAACTATTAGCGTCCTGTTCATTTATTTTGGCGAGTATTATCCTTCGTGAGGATGTGATATACTCTATATTGCACCACAAAGGAAGCACATACTGTCTGGTTGTCTCCACTTGAGTAATGTTGCGATGGATGAGTGGGTTCAGATTTGCACAATTTGTTGTCAAGGGAAAGAGGAAACAACAATAAGGGCTGCCAGCTTAGGGATAAAAATACTACTTTTATAAAGGCCCCACTTAACCTTCATACAAGTCCAGTAGACCTGGGTATGTACGATGATGCGTCCATGTAACTAGAGAACTATTATTTCCTGGAAATCCTCTTTCCACCACCCCAGATACATTAGAAAATTAAAATGATACTCTGATAATTTTTACCACTAGTGATCGTGTTTACTTAAACATTATAAAAGATTACTCCCCACAAGGACACATGCTCTCCTCCTGCTGATACCTGGGGGGACTCTGCAGTACCTCCTCTGGTCCCCCAGCTGAGCTGGAAAACTCTGCTAATCTCATGAGTGTAGAACAGTGTGCCCTTTCAGCTGTAGCCTGCACACCAACGCAGGTGTGCTGTACAAACTTAATAATGTACCATCCTTCCTAGTACTACAAGGTAGAAATACTTCAAATACTCAGCACTGATAAAATACCCTTCAAATTACTTCGAAGTTAAGATACTATAATTCTTAAATTACTGTAATTAATGTAGTGCTTTTCCTCTAATAAAATCCGAATGTCCCTACCTGGTAGATGAGAACGCTCTAAAATCTTTATCTATAATCATATACCAAACCAGCTTCCAGAGACGGCTCATAGATTCACACCGAGCACGGCAGACAGTCTCACAATACTGCAGGCCAGCTGAACGTCTGGCTCTGCGTGCAGTCTAGAGTCCTGTCGACACTTCACATGTCTGGAATATTAAATTACACTGTCTAGAATAATTTCCATCTATTTTCACAGGGCTAAATTTTATCCTGGGCTAGGTGTAAAAAGAACACTTCTGAAAGATACTAAAATAGTTTATAGTCGGTGAAATATTTTCATGGTTCAGTGTTGCTTCATTCTTAATAATCATAAAACACCTCAACTGATCTGGGCTCACGGTAATGACTTCCCCCAGCACAGCTCTCTGGTGGCTGTGAATCACAGCTCACCAGCACCTTAATTGGCAAGGTAACTACACAGAAAAAGGGTTTCCTTCTGAGCTTCATTAAGTTTTCACAAATGACAGTAGCTTCAACTTCTTACACTTAATTTTCTTTCAATTTAACACGGATAGTAAATGCAAAAATCTCCATCAACTTGATAGGTAGGTGTTCTACAAGTTTTTGAAAAGTCTTCATTCTCCCTGACTTTTCCTTTTAAGCAGATTAGTAGACATGCTAAGTTTTAAAAAACTGTCAACTAATACTTAAGACCTTTAGTGGATACTAATAATTATGGTCTGTTCCAACTTTATAAGCCTTTAAACAAGATACAACAAAACAATGATTAACTCGATATTTCATAAGAAACAGAAAAGGAAGCTGGAAAAAGGAAGGTAGAAAAACAAAGGAAATTAATAATTGGAACAAACGAGAGACCATGAGTCAATAATAATAATAATAATAATAATAATAATAACAATAATAACAACAACAACAACAATAGCCAATGCCAGCTAAATCTGCAAAATACTCTACGTATGAGGCACTATTTTAAATACTTTATGCTGTTTTAACTTATTTTCCACAAAACCCTGTAGAGTATGTACTCTTAGTACTCTCATTCCACACAAAGGGAAATGGAAATACTGAGAGTTATGTAACTGACTCAAAGATCACTTCGTTCCCAAGTGTGCAAAACAGGACTTCAACACAAACCTGTGTGCACTGCATCCACTGCTTTCTGCTGTCTCTTAATGACTCCGTCCTTAACTACTGAGAGTACAGTCCCTTCTAAACTCTATATGCTCCCCCTTTAAACTGACTGTACTCTGTTCTGAATCTGACGTTTTGATTTTCAACTGAGCAATTTTTCTGCAACATAGAACAAGTTCATTAAAGCATAGAATTAGATTTCTGAAATATGCCATACCTGAGATTATGGAAGGCAACAGCTAATGCTGCAATCACTGTGATGGACAGAACAAATATGTAAGCATAAAAAAGCAGAGTATCTGAAAGCCTTTCAAATGTATTAAAAGGCAGAAGGCCAAATGCTTCTTCACACAGATACAGGTTTGCATCAAAATCTCTAGGAAACAAAAGGAAAGCAGAGTATTAAATTCAATACAAGTAAACCTCAAATCTTTCCTCAAAATAAGCCTGAAATTTATAATTGATAACTTACATTTTAAAGACCCTGCTGATTTAATATAAAAAGCAAACACAGAC
The DNA here is from genome assembly GCF_036321535.1 of Camelus dromedarius. NCBI lineage: Eukaryota > Metazoa > Chordata > Mammalia > Artiodactyla > Camelidae > Camelus > Camelus dromedarius. The sequence goes on along the minus strand of NC_087444.1, from coordinate 62,766,000 downwards.
TTTAAATTCAGTCATACCTTGTTGCTCCAAACCCAAATTTTGCCTTCAGAAATTTAAATATGTGTTCGTCTGACTTGAGGTTAAGAATTTTCTATTGGGGAGGGAGAAAATGAAAATTGCTGTTAGTTCCTTATGCATGGTTTTCTGATAATTTCCTGAATATACATATTCAGTGTCCCATTTCATAGGACTGTGTGTGTGTGTGTGTGTGTGTGTGTAAAATTAGTAAATGTTCATACTAATCCTTAGAACTGAGGAATTCTAAAGAAGGGATTTTCAAGCTCCCTCCATTCCTTTTTTCTTTTTTTTTCTCAGCAGAATCATTTTTGCAAACAAAATCTAGGCACAAGTTCAATATGTAAAATAGATAAAAGATGAAGTTCTTTGGTTTCAGGGAGAGGGGAGATGGCTGAAGCCCAGTGAGTACAATTTTTCAGATCAGAAAACTGACAATAACACAATCTGAAACTTCAAAAAGGAATAGAGCCCACGAGGCTTATTTGGCTTTGGGGTTTTTGTGTCTGCAGATACAACTGATGTAAGACTCAGTCACACAAAGACAATTCAAGACACCTCAGGAACCCTCAAGGGGTGAAAAGATTTGCAAATGCCAGTGTTTATCATTAGTGAGTATAATTTTAATTTACGGTTTATAAAAATCCATCTAACATAAATGGGTGAAGAAAAATGAATCTAGAAAAGAAAATAAGATTAATCCAGAACTGAGGTTAGTACACAAAATATATTCACTAGAGATGAGCCACAAATCTGGGCTTACGCATTCTAGCAGAAAATGCAAAGAGGGAAATTTAAAAGCATTTATGTTACTCACAGGGTCATAAGACTAAAACAAACCAGTTGCTCAGAAGAGATCCTAACAGTCCTAGAAGTGAGACTCAAGAGAAATTTTCCCCATGGGTACAGTAAAAACAGCGAGCAGTCTCACAGACTATTTTTTCTAATTCTTCTCATTGTAGGTTGCTGGCAGAACATCAAGTGGAATTCAACAGACGTTATCCTTTGGGGAGTCAAAAAAAACAGTGGTCCAGGCATGTAGCTTTCTACTGGCTTAATCCAGGCAGATAAGTGAGCATGCAGAGTGGGGACGCGGATGAACTGTGTATCTTTCAGCCCATCTTTGGAAATGCTGATTGCTCTGCGCAAATCAGCTTTAAAGTACTGAACTATATTTAAGAACATGGTGACAAGGGCTTGGAGTAGAGGTACTGAATGTGGCTGGTTGGGTGAACAGTCTCTCTTCTCTGACGGTCAACAGTCAGGAAGAGGCACCGCCACTCTCCTGCTGAGGAGGAGTCTGTCACGTACGTGGCAGGTGTCTTAGCAAAGCCAGTTTATTTATTAACTGAACCCAATAAAAATCACGACATCTTTCTTTTAGTACCACAGTACAGAAACCTCTCTCTAAAAATTAGAATTTTTTAAATTTGGAGAAATTTTCAATGCTTTTCAAGTTTTTAAAAAGTTTAGTAACTCAAAAGGTGAGTTCAAAGTAGACTATGTTAAAGAATGAATAGAAATCAAGGACTAAAATTAAGAAAATAATCCTGTTACTGAAACTTTAAAATTGAGCCTGTTTAGAGTAAAACTGGTAACTCTTTAGTAATGTTAAAGTAAATGTCATTTTATTAACCTACCTTAATAATGTTATTGAGAAAAAGTGTCAAACATAAAACCACAAATAAATGTAACAGCAGTTTCCCCAGCCTATTAAGGAAGCTTCCAGTTTTCAGATTTTTCTAGAAATTAAAAGAGTTGAGTTTTAATTTTTAAATTTTAATAAAACTTCATAAACATGTAAAATGAGATTGCCTAGGATTTAAAACACTTAGTCATGCAACACACACGGAAAATACAACCTAATTTTCATGGAGTTACACTGTCTTAATATTTGTCATTTTCTAATGGTAAATGACCTGCTTAATAATAAGGTCCATATGATGAGGAAATGTGTCCTAGTCTTTTTTTTTTTTAAATGGAAGTACTGGGGATTGAACCCAGGACCTCGTGCATGCTAAGCACGTGCTCTACCACTGAGCTATTACCCTCCCCATGGGTCTTTTTTTTTTTTTAAAGACTTTTGCAACAGAGTATGGAGTCGGCCACTTAGAAGGTACTCAGGATATAATGACTGAACAAACCTTTTGATCATTTATCCACTGATTCATGTATCATGGACTATATAACTCATTAAATAAAAGACCTATTGAAAAATAAATTGTGCTCTTTGATATATAAGTTTTTTTATAACCCTCAGATAACTATAGACTATCAAATATAACAATATCTAAAAAGTTCAAATATGAGTAATGTTTATTTTTAATTAAGGCTAAAAGGATGAATGAAAACTATAGTTTACAACAGTCAACTAAAAGCTTGTTTCTTAAAATCTTCGTGAAGATTTGTCCATAGCAGCTCTCACTCAAGAGACTAATAAGAAAAAGGATTTATTCTTCCCAAAGTGGAAAACAAAACAGGTATTTGATAGAAAGTTCCTCATATGCTTAGGAGATTAAAGCTGGCTTTGCAACATTACTAAGGAAAAACAACTAACTCTTAAATCCTATGTAAATTTAAGAAACTTCAGTTATATAATAAAGCCAAAAGATCAGGTCAATGTCAAACACGTTATTCTAGGAAATGTCTCATTATTTCTAAAGGTATTTATTTGGAATCTCAAAATTCTCAAGACAGAGTTAATTTTAATTCACTTAAAAATCAGTAATATGATATGGAAGATGGAGGAAAGAGTGGTGTCACTACTTCAAATGACAAGGTGTCCCCCAGCTTGAGAGGCTGTGGAGGACACATTCCCACAAGCAACGGGATCTTCTCACTCTGGAGTTCACACATGAAAAAAGGTTCAAAATTTTTCTGTTATTTCAACTTTAAACTGGAGGCAATCAAATAAGCATCTTTGGCTAATCCTGACTTGAATTAAGATTCCAATTTTCTAAGAAATAATAAATGTCAGAACAAAGGGAAGACACATCAGAATGCTTGAAAACAAATGCTATACCATGCACTTCACAACACACACACAAAAAGCAAATAATGCTCCTAGTGCTTTTTAGTGGGGATTTAGTCATAAATTTTCCTTTGTATGCTTTATGAAAACAAGGTCCAAACAAACACAACATTAAAAAAAAAAAAGTCCCACCTGAAGTTTTCTTGCAATTAATACTGAAAAGTTAAAGCTGATAAGTAATGACCCAAGAATCATGGAATTAAAAAACTGAAGAATGCAGACCAGGAGTAAACCTGTGAGTTGTATACCATACAGCCATGTCACCTGCAACAACGAAAGATTAGATGGTTAAACAGCGTTTATCAAGAGACTCCCATGTGTTGACATGTTGATCCTGGGTGGACACATCTCAAGTCATGAATACTGCAGAAAACATACAGAGCTTCAAGTAATCCAGTCTAAGAAAGGAAAATAAATCATAATCACAGTGCCTGTTTGTGTACTTTTAAGTTATAGAACATGTATGTGGGGAGGGTAGAACTCAGTGGTAGAGCGTGTGCTTAGCATGCACAAGGTCCTGGGTTCAATCCCCAGTACCTCCATTAAAAACTAAATAGATAAACCTAATTATATCCCCCCTCAAAAAGTCTAGAAGAAAAAAATTTTTAAATTAAAAATAAATACACCATTTAAAAAGAGAGAGAGAGAGAGAAGTATGATGTAGAGGAAGCAAACAATGGTATACATATATTCCAGAATTAGGCAAATGCAGTTTGCAGCCTTCCATTTTCTTCTAAATTCCTTTACAGTTATGACCTTTAGTATTTTATTATATTCCAACATTCAGTACTTTATTGTACTCTACTATTTCCCAATCTTCCACATTTCAGGCCTGTATCATATATTGCTTCATTTTATCTAGGTATGTATGCGCCTCATTTCCCCGTGAGACTGAAAAGCCCTCCTGGAGGGAGGCCTTGTTCATGGGTTCGTAGCAGGCAGCACAGGGCAGAGGTCAGAAACACGGGCCTTGGGTCAACAGCACCTGCACTGTGGTGTGGTTCTGGCACAAACCAGCCGTGTGACCTGAATTTGCTGGAGTTGGTTCATCAGTAAAAGAGGGATGATGACGCCTTCCTCTGAGCTGCAGTGAGAACCTGGCTGAAGGGCCAGATGTGGTAATGCATAAAAATGCCTAGCACATCATCAGCACTCACCAAAGATAGTTTTTTTTTTCTTTTATTGAAGTATAGTTGATTTACAATGTTGTGTTAGTTTCTGGTGTACAGCACAGCGATTTAGTTATATAGTTCATAAATATTCTTTTTCATATTCTTTTTTCATTATAGGTTATGAGCTATTGCATACAGTTCCCCATGCTATACATACAGTAGGGCCTTGTTGTTTACCTGTTTTACACATAGTAGTTTGTATCTGCTAATCCCACACTCCTAATTTATTCCTTCCCCTACTTTCCCCTTTGGTGACCATAAGTTTAGTTTAGTATCTCTGTGATTCTTTTTCTGTTTTGTAAATAAGTTCATTTGTGTCATTTTTTAAGATTCCACATATAAGTGATATATTTGTTTTCCTCTGACTTTACTTTGTACGATAATGTCTAGGTCCACCCATGTTGCTGCAAATGGCATTACTGCATTCTTTTTTATGACTAATATTCCACTGTGTGTATATATACATATATACACACATACATATCTATATTGCATCTTCTTTATCCAATTTTCTGTTGATGGACATTTAGGTTGCTTCCATGTCTTGGCTATTGTAAACAGCACTGCTATGAACATTGGGGTGCATGTATCTTTTCAAATCTCTGGAGTTTTCTCCAGATATTATGCCCAGGAGTGGGAATGCTGGATCATATGGTAAACCTATTTTTAGTTTTTTAAGGAATCTCCATACTCTTTTCCACAATGGCTGCACCAAATCACATCCCTACCAACAGTGTAGGAGGGCTCCCTTTTCCACACCCTCTCCAGCATTTACTGTTTGTGGTGATACCCCACTGTAGTTTTGATTTGCATTTCTTGATAATTAGCAATATTAAGCATCTTTTCATGTGCCTGTTGGTCATCTGTATGTCTTCATTGGAGAAATGTCTGTTTAGGTCTTTTGCCCATTTTTTGATTGAGCTGTTTTTTGTTACTGAGTTGTCTGAGCCGTTTGTGTATCCTGGAAGGTAAGCTCTTGTTAGTCACATCGTTTGCAAATATTCTCTCCCAGTCCGTAGGTTGTCTTTTCATTTTGTTTATGGTTTCCTTTGATGTGCAAAAGCTTATAAAAGTTTAATTAGGTTCCATTTGTTTACTTTTGTTTTTATTCCCCTTGCCTTGGTAGAGTGACCCAGGAAAACACTGCTACGATTTATGTCAGAGAATGTTTTGCCTGTGTTCTCTTCTAGGAGATTCATGGTGTCCTAAGACAGCTCTTGACGTAATAAAAAACTTTTGGCAGGCTGACACTTAAAAAATCAAAACTCAACCAACTTGAACACAAAAATCATGCCACAGAGAAAAAAAGACAACCTCTAATAAAGAGCTGATACTTTTCTTCTTCTTCAAATTAGATGATCCCATATTCATTCTGGTGTAGGAAAACTTCCACTTCTATTCAGCAGGCAATCACATTCTCTCCATAATTCTGTTTTGTTAAATTAATGTCGAAGGAAACAAACCTACATCAGGCATTAAGAAGTAAGGCCTACAACAGTTCAGTGCTTTTGCTCAGTGTGTACCAGAAACTTGGAGAAATGGATCAGTTACAGTTTTTAGGATTGTACAGATAACACATCTTACTGTACGAAACAGAAAATTCAAAAAGGTACCAAAAACAAAACAAAACAAAACAAAACAAAACAAAACAAAACAGTAATGGATAGAAATGTGGGCTCCAGAGTCAAAATCCAATGGATTCACCTACAGAAATCATATTGATTTCATAGTGGTATATGATATTTCATGTAGTATTTTATTTATTTCACATTATAGTGTATAAGTTTCTTACACTGATGACTATTTTAACTTAATTTTAGATGGCTACATAACATTCCACCATATGCCATAATTTGTCTGCCACTGGATCTTCTAAGTGTTCTCAGCTTTTTATTATTATTGAAATTAATGTTATTATGAACATTCTTTTAAAAAACCCTCAGATCATTATATCTGATTTGTTCCTATTTTGTTCATTTTTGTATCCCCAGCACCTAATACAGTGCCCACTAGAACAGTGTCACTCAATAAATATTGGGGTAATGAACGAATGAGTATCTTGGGACAAATTCCAGAAAGCAGAGTTACTAGTTAGAGAAAACAGTTTTTCCTTTTTAACAGCTTTATTGGTATATAATTCGTGTATCATAAAGTTCACCCATTTAAAGTGTACAATTCATGATTTTTAGTTAGCAAATATCAAACAATCTAAGTTGAAGACAGTATCATTATCCCAGAAGAAATCCGATATCCATCAGCCCTCACTCCTCTCTCCCTTTCCCCAGTTCCTGTCAAACACTAGTCTACTTTCTGTCTCTAGACTGGTACATTCTAGACATTTCATATAAACAGAACCATATGACATGTGGTCTTGATGACTGGCTTCTTTTACTTAGCACAACGTTTTCAAGGCTCATCCATGTCATAGCGTGCATCAGTACTTCACTCGTTTTACTGTTGAATAATATTTTGTTTAATGAATATACCAAATTTTGTTTACTCATTTATCAATTGATTTGGGCAGTTCCCGCTTTTTAGCTATTATGAATCATGCTGCCATGAACATTCATGTACAAACTTTTACATGGATATGTTTTCATTTCCCTTGGATATGTACCTAGCAGTAGAAATGTTGGATCCTGTGGTATCTTTATACTTAGCATCTGAGGAAATGCTAAACTCTTTTCCAAAGTGGCTGCACCATTTTACAATCCCATCAGCAATGTATGAGTTCCAGTTTCTTCACATCCTCGCCAATGTTTGTTACTATTTGCCTTTAATAAAATTTTAGCCAAGTAGGTGTAAAGTGTTACCACTATGGTTTAGATTCGTATTTCTCTAAAGACGATTGATGTAAGATTTGTATTTCTCTAAAGACGATTGATGCTGAGCATCTTTTCCTGTGTTTATTGAACGTTTATACATTCTCTTTGGAGAAATGTCTATCCAATCTTTTACTCATATTTTCTTGTTGAAAGAGTTGTAAGAGTTCTTTATATATTCTGGAAATCTCTAACCATATACATAATTTGTAAATATTCTCTTCCGTTTTGTGGGTGGTCTTTTCACTTTTTTGATGGTACACTTTGAAATACAAAAGTTTTTAAATTTTGATGAAGTGCAATTTTTTCTTTAATCATTTTACTCTTGGTATTATGATCTAGTTTGAGTTAATTATTGTGAATAGTGAGAGGATGGGGTCCAATTTCATTCTTTTGTGGATATCCAGTTATTCCAGCACCATTTATTGAAAAGATTATTTTCTCCATAATTATCTTGGCACCCTTGCTGAAAATCAGTTGACTGTATATTTCTGGTCTCTCAATTCTATTCCATTGATTTATGTCTATTCTGCTGCCAGTATCACACTGTCTTGATTATTGTAGGTTGGACGTTAAGTTGTGAAATAAGAAAGTGTTAAGTCTTCCAACTTTGATCTTCTTTTTCATGATCATTTTGGCTATCCTGGATCCAGTGAGTTTCCATATGAATTTCAGGATCAGCTTGTCAACTTCTATAACTGGGCTTCTGAGAGGAATTGTGTTGAATGTGTAGATCAATTTGGGGAGTACTGCCATCTTAACAATAGCAAGTCTTACAATCCATGAACATGGGATATCTTTCCAATTTATGTAGGTCTTTAAAACTTTCAACAATGTTCTATAGTTTTTAGAGTATAAGCGTGCACTTCTTTTTTTCAATTTATATCTATACGTTTTATTCTTTTTGATGCTTTCCTTCTAGGAAGTATTTGTATTTTTTAGTTCCTTTTTCCATTGGAGTGTAAATGTTTTTCTCAGTAAACCTGTAGGAACTCTTTAAGAATAACAATTCCTTCAGAAACACATTCAAAAAAATAAACCTTTTTTGTTTGTCTTTATTTGGATTGCGGTGTTTTCTGATGCTGCCAGTTCTTTTTATAACAAGTAGGCAAACTCAGAGAAAAAAGAGCAGCTTGTGTTATAAGCCTGAATAGTTTTATAAAGGTACAGTTGTCCCTTGGTATCTGTGGGGGATTAGTTCCAAGACCCACAGTACGTAACAAAATCCTCAGATGTTCAAGTCCCACAGTCAGTCTTCTGCATCCACAAATTCAACCAGCTACAGAGTACTGTATGTAATTATTGAGAAAAAAATATGTGGACCCATACAATGAAACCTATGTTGTTTTAAGGGTCAAGTGTAATGATATCCTAGGTTCAAGAGAAACATTGCAGGTTATCAGCCAGAAACATAAAGTTGAGCACTACTGTATAACAGAAAGTCCTGGATTATCAATGGTACACCTGATGTTCCTTCTCAGGTTCTTAGTCCAGAGTTTAGAAACAAGGGAGCAATAATTCATTTTTCTCTATGTATAATAATTAAAATTTTCTTCAATGGGTCACAGTCATGCTCTTCATTATCATTCATAATTAACCATGGTTAACATTTTTTAATATTCATAAAATACCAGACAGTGTTATAAATGACTCACATACATCAGCTCATTCAAATTCAGGCAGTCTCGTTCTGGAGTCTGTGCTCTTAATCGCTATGCTATACTGACTAGAACATAAGTAGTGCCACAGAGACTCAGAACTTGGTATCAAAGTTTGTTAACATCAAATTTTTAATGCTCTGAAGCAGTAATGGAGGTTTGTAAATTTACTGCTCTTTTGAAAAGAACTATCTTTTTATTTCATTAATTTTCTCTATTATTTTTATGTTTTTAATTTTGTTGATTTTTGTTCTTTCATTATTTTCTTCCTCCTGAGTTGGGTTTATTTTGCCCTTCTTTTTCTAGTTTAAGAAAGGTGGGGGCTTAGGTTATGATTTCAGATTTTTCCTCTTATAAGTATTTAGTGCTACATATTTCCCTCTGAGTGCTGCTTTAGCTGCATCCCACAAGGTTTGATATGTTGCATTTTTGTTATTGAGTTCAATGTTTCTTCAAGACTTCCTCTTTGACCATAGATTATTTATAAATGTGCTAGAAATTTAGTTTCCAAGTGCTGAAAACTTTATTTTTTTGTATTGATTTCTAGTTTGAATCACTGATTCAATCCATTGGGTATTCTACTCTTGTTGGGTGGAGTGTTCAACAAGTGTTGGTTAGATCCTGTTGGTTGATGGTGGTGTTGAATTCTGTATCCTTAATGATTTCTGACTAGTTCTCAATTGTTGAGAGAAAGGCGTTGAAGTCCTCAACTCCATTTGTGGGTTTGTCTATTTCTCCCTCCAATTCTCTCAGCTTTTGCCTCACATATGTTGGGCCCTGTTGTTTAGTGCACATACATTTAGGATTGCTATGTCTTCTTGGCAGATTAACATGTTTGACATTATATAATGTTCTCATAATTTTCTTTGCTCTCACACCTACTTTGTCTGAGATTAATACTGCCACTCCTTCTTTCTTTTGATTAATATTTGCATGATGTATCTTTTCCCATCCTTTTATTTTCAACCTACCTATATTGTTTCCTTGAAGTCAGTTTCTTGTAGACAACAATTGGGTTGTGCTTTTCAAATCTACTCTACTTACCTCTGTCTTTAAATTGTATTTAGTTCATTTATCTTTAATGTAATTACTTATGATAGGTCTTGAATCTACCATTTTATCATTTAATTTTTGTTCACTCTGTTTTCCATTTGCTTCCTTTTTTCTGCCTTCCTGTGGGTTACCTGAACATTCTTAGAATTCCATTTTCATTTATTTATAGGTGGCTTTTTTTTTTTTTTTGAGAATAGAGAAGTGTATTAGGTTATGCTGCCATGGACAACAGCAGGACACACAGACAAGAGGTGCCTGTGTGAGCCTCTTTACAGTATTTTTGAATGTATCTCTTTGTGTAATTTTTTTTAGTGGTTGTTCTGGGCTATTACATTATACATTCATAATTATTATAGTTTACTGGTGTGGACATTTTACCCATTTGAATCAAGTGTAGAAATTTTACCTCGATTTAAGTCCCTGTAGTTAAATATTTTAGAAAATTCAAGATGAGTCATAAAGTTTATTATACTTGTTCATATTTTTTACTCTTTTAATTGCCTTTTCTCTCTTCCTGATATTCCAAATTTCTTCTTTCATCATTTCTTTCTGTTTCAAGAACTTCCTTTAGCCATTTTTTTAGGGTACGTCTGTTCATAATAAATCCTTCATCTGAGAATGTTTTGATTTTCCTTCTTTTCTTTCCGGAAAGATACTTTTGCTGGATATAGGACTCTAGGTGGACCATTCTTTTCTTTCAGATGAGATGGTTTCTGATAAGAAACCCACTGTCATTCAAACTGGTTTTCCCCTGTGGTTAAGTATAATTTTTCTCTGACTGCTTTCAAGGTTTTTTTTATCTTTAGTCTGTAGAAGTTTGATTATGATGTATCTTGGCATTGATTTATTTGGGTTTATCCTATTTGACATTAGCTCAGTTTCTCAATTCTGTAGGTTTTGCCAAATTTGGGACATTCTCAACCACTCCTTCAAAAAGGTATTTTTCCCCCCCCCCAATTTTTTTTTCAGCCTCACACTCTCTCCTTTTGGGGTTCTGATTACATAAATGTTAGACTTTTTGTTACAGTCCCACAGGTCTCTGAGGCTCAGTTCACTTTTTTCCAGTCTATTTTCTCACACAAATTAGGTAATTCTAAATTGTCCTATCTTCAAGTTCACTGATTCTTTCCTCTGACCACTCCATTATACTGTTAAGTCCATCTATTGAGTTGTTTATTTTCATTATTGGAATATTTCAGGTCTAAAATTTTCATTTGCTTCTTATTTTTATCTTCTAAATCTTTGTTGACAGTTTTTAGTTTTCATTTGTTTCAAGTGTGTTTGTAACTGCTAAATGAAATTTCTTTATGACTGCTTTATATTCCTTGTCAGGTAATTCAACTTCTGTGTATCCTGGTGTTGGTACCTGTGTATCATCTTTGTTCATTCAAGAGAGATTTCTCTGCTTCTGTTTATCAAATGACCAGTTGTACTGTATTATGTTATGGAACCCTGGATCTTATGTAAATCTGTGTCAGCAGGCCTCCTCTGGCACCATGCCAGCATCACGCCACTGAGGGAAGAAGGATGCTGCCTCATTATTTCCAGATGGGTTAGGATGTCCAGAGTGCCCACCTGACCTCCACTGACTTTTGGAAGGTAGGAGAAGGGGGTGTCTCATTACTGCTGGATGAAGATAAAAGTTTAGGCTCCCTACAAGGCTTCAGTTGACACTATCCTGGCTGGGAGAGGAAGGAATGTCTCATCACTGCTCCTCATGTGGCCTTCATTGACACTATGGGGTGGGGTAAAGGAGGGGAGGGAGGTTTTCTTACTTCTGAGTGGTGGTTAATGTCCTGATTCCCTGTTGGTCTTTTCTGACACTATCCTGGCAGGGAGGGGAAGGGATGTCTTATCACCAATGGGTAACAGATTTAGAAGAGCTATTTTATATTTTAAAATTTAAATCAACTCTATAAGGGACCACTGATCTATACATTTGTGCTTCAAGTAAATTTATTCTGCTTATTTTACTTTAAAAGATAGAAGTTAAGCTGCATAAATTACTCAGCTTCAATTGACCACAGCATATTTACATTATAGCTAAGAAACAGCTTCAACTTTACCATTAAGCACATGTACATTCTGAGCTCACTCTATAATATAAAACATTAAACAATAACCATCTCAGCTGAAAAAGGCAAAGCTTACCTTCACTGCTGGCAGCATGTCCAAGGAGTCCAGAATGAACAGTACTAATGCTTGCATCAGCATCATAAATTGATTAAATTGCCATGTCAGACTAAAGAGAAAAGTTGATATGAAAATGGCAAGAAGTGTCAGCCTCTGTAAAAAGAAAACTTTTGTATAATTTACATGTCTCTACTAATAAAAAGCCTTGCAGACAAGTTTTCTCAAGAGCAGCCAATATCTCTATAGACCAAATAGAAAAACTATAAACTGTTGCTCTGAAAACTCTTGCTTTTGTTATTTAAGCTCTAAGTAGTCCAAGTGACACTTTGCATATAAATATTCACATATGGTAAGTGTACTCCATAGTATTATGGAGGCGATAATATACCAAATCACATCTCAAGAGCAATGGCTTAAAATTCTGACAGTTTTGCAGAAATTATGTTTGGGTTTGCTGCACCTATTTATGGGGAGATAAGACAGAATACATTTTTAACATCAAAATGAAAACATTTTCTTTGCAAAGTAGGAAAAGGTTTAGAAGAAGAAAACTTAATTTAACTCAAGTTAAAAAATCGGTCATGGGATAAGAACTATTAACATGTGCTGGGACATAACATTTTCTGAAGTTTCTGAGATAAAACTGGAGAACTAAAAATACATATAAAAGTACTATAAAAACTTACTTGAGAAAGAGGCTGTAAGTTTGGTCTCAGGAAATACGTAATTGCTGCTATCTGAATTGCAAAGAATGGCAGCGCCCAATTCTCTCTCAATGGGATGGTAAACTCAACCCTTGTAGTATCTATTCTGCACAAGGGAAACACAAAGGGCCAAAGCAGTAATTTTTACTCTCATTACCTCAAAGATTTCCTAAAGTGAAAGATATATTACATTAAGTATATTTAGATTCTGATTACTGGTTCTCAATAATAATTTGTCCTTATCATTATCATCCCTGTAACATAAAAATGGCATTGAGAAAAATTAGATCAACTGTCCACAGATATGCAGTTAGCTAAGTGGCAGAAATGGGGTTCAAACCCATGTTAGCATGACTCCTAAATCATGAACGTTCATGCTAAACTACCTCGTTGTTTTATTTCTAACTTCATTAATGCCAACTGGCAATGTTTTGCATTCTTTCATATTTCTTTAGTGCTTTATACTTTGGTCTTAAATTTGTCATTGGTAATTTTTAAAAGCTCCTTGCCCACCTAGAATGTGAACCCCCAGAGGGCAGGTATAGGTATGCTTTAAACTATGTACAACCAGGACCAAAAACCATTCCTACACGTACTAGGCATTCAGTAAATGTTTTCTATTTACTCTTAATAAGAACAATAAATCTGACTTTCATTTACTCTTTGCAGGAACAATATGTTAGATTAAAATGTTAAGAGGCAGCATAACACAGTGTTCTCATATTCTGCATTTGAATTCTGACCAAGACTTAGTTCTATGGGTACATGTATGTGTGTATGCTTTTCTCTCTCTCTATATATATGCCTATCTGTATATTCTTATACACACACACACACACACACACACAACCTAACCTTTTAAATGCATATCTTAACCTTTTTAAGCTTCAATTTCCTTATCTCTAAAATGGTATGAGACTACCTACCCTATAGGGTTGTTGAATGAATACATAAAAAGCATGATGTAAAGTACTTAGCATATAGTAAGCACTCAGTAAGGTTATAATAAAAAATAATTTGTTTAGGACTACAACATCAAATCAGTATTAGAACTCACATTCAAATTTTAAAACTGCTACTGCAGGTCAGGTCAATGTATCTTGAATATGTTTTTTAAGATGCTATTTAATAACGTTCCAGTATTTGGATATTAATAATCTTAATTAAATAATGTAAGAACTTCCTTGCATTTGTATAGTGCTTTATGCTTGCTATGACTTGCATGCAACCCTATTAAGGTATTATTAAACCTTTCAAGAGCTATGTGGCTGGAGAAATACTGATCACCCAGCAAGTTGGTAACACAGCTGGGATTATTACAGATGATTCCCTTGACATGGAATTCAGTGTTTGATTCCTTATTTGTAAATATACATAAGTAGGACTTCCTACCTTACTAGCTAAGACAAACTCCACTGTGTAAACCAAAGGGAAAATACTCCCACACAAATGTGGCAAAACACCTTTCTTTAACCCGGAAGTGAAGTAACTACACTTTAACTTACACTGTAGAACGGGAGAAAGGAATACTGATTCCAACTCACCTATTTGTGACATACCAGAAAGCTGCCAGTAGCCCTGACAGCCATGTACCACTGAGGAGCCAGCTGGTTACGTAAAGAGCTGCGACGTAGATTGCCTGGAGTCCAAATAAGGTGTAAATATAAAAATAAACTGGCTCTAAATATTTCTATAAAAGGGAACAAAAAACATGTGTTAGAGAAGCCCTACCCCCTCTCATTGCCATTTAACAATATGAAAGTGAAAATTTAATATTCAGAAGCTTGGTATTAATTCCAAGAAATAAGCCTTCATCACCCCTTTCCACGTGAAAGTGAACTAATGGCCTTTCTTCTCAATACCAAGAGCAGGAGAGGGAAGGAAGTCCTCGAGGCCTCTGGCTTCATTCTTCAGACTAGTTTTACACCTAGCTTGTCCAGTATTACCTTATTCATGTGAGAAATGGTCATTGTAATTTGCTAATTTTCCAGTTTTTTTTTTTTAATTTCAAACATAGGAGTGATTACAAATTGCCAAATGAAAATATTTGTCAGCTTCTAGACTGTATACTTGTTAAGCCTGGAAGCATCTATCTATATAAAAAAACTTATAAAATATAAATAAAAAGCAGAATTCACAGTAAGTATGGAGAAAATTAGGATACTGTTGTTTTTATACCAAGCTAGCTGAAGATCAGAATAATGTATGTGAAACTCTTGACTTAAAATGAGACTCTGACTTTCATCTGATATTAAATTCAATGTCACAGAACACAACGTACCTGTATGGGTAGAACTCTATATAAAATACTGAGAAAAACCTCTTGGTAAATATTCATTCGTTGAAGCAGGTTAATTGTCCTCATAGATTCAGTTTTGTTATCATATATTAAGCCACGAAAACCTAAGATTGATATTTGAAAATTCAGGGAAAAAAATAATTATAATTATTCATTCAAAACTATTCATAGATTCTTTAGTACATGCCGGAGATGTGCTGTGCATTGGGGATTTAACAATGAACAAAAAACAGTACTACCCACAAAGAGCTTACTGTATATTAGATAGATATTATTAAAATGTTTACACAAATACAGGTAAATTATAACTTCTATGATATAAAAGAACCATATGGTTCTTCTGCAGAAGTTTGGGAAGCAGGATTCTATATGCCCTGCTCTGCCCTCCTGCCAAGAGACCTGTAGTAGTAGCTCCTTTGGACAGTATACGAAGCCTCCCCAATTCCCCTGGGATGGGTTTGGCCATTTGACTTGCTCTGACCAATGGCATGTGGGTGGATGTGACACACTTCACATCTGAGCAGAATCTTTAAGAGACAATGCATGTTTCCACCAGCAATCTTGCTCTTTCCCTCTGTTGTGATAGTAGCACATTCCGTACAGGGGCTGGATAATGAGAGTGAGAAACAAACCTGCTGTTACAGAATTCCACTGCTATGTTGAGGTCATCTGCTACTGTACCCAAGCTGACTAATTAAAAGAATATATGAACAGATAGTTCACAGAAGAAAACATGCACACAGTCCTCACACATATGAAAAGACCCTACTCTTATTAGAATTGCAAATTAAAACTACACTGAGATACCATTTCTCACCTATCAGCTTGGAAAAAATTAAAAAATTTGACAACATATTCTGTTAGTGAGGCTGGAAGAATGTAGGCTCATACGCTGTAGTTGGGAACACAAAATGGTATAATCTCTATGGAGGAAAATTTGGTAACACTTGGCAAAATTACATGTACATTTATCCTTTGATCCAGGAAGCCTATGTCTAGGAATCAACTCCAAAGACAGACTGGCAAAAAGACAAAATAACATATGTACAAGGTCATTCATGCAGTGCCATGTGTAAAAGCAAAAGATCAGAAACTATCCAAAAGTCCATCAGCGGGAGGTGTTTTGGACTGAACTGTGTCCCCCTCAAATTCCTATGCTGAAGCCCTAACCCCAGTGTGCCTGTATTTGGATGGGGTCTACAAGGAGGTAGTAAAGGTTAAGTGAGGTCATAGGGGAGGGCCTTAATCTGATGGGGCTGGTGTCCCTATAGAAGAGGAACATAAAAGAGAGAACTCTCTCACTCTCTCTATACACACATACGGCGGGAAGGCCATGTAAGAACACAGCAAGAAGGTGGCCATCTACAAGCCAGAAAGAGAGCCTTTACCAGAAACCAGCCCTGACATTACCTTGATCGTAGACTTCTGGCCTCCAGAACTGAGAGAAAATAAATACGTACTGTTTAAGCCACCCGGTCTGTGTTACTTTGTTATGGTGGTCCTGTAAGGCTAATACAGCAGTCCTATGGACTGAGTGTGTTACGTGTCCCTCACTAAATTCTTATGTTTAAGCCCTAAGCCCCCAATGTGATGGTATTTGAAGATAAGGCTTTTGGGAGGTAATTAGGGAGAGACAAAGATCATAAGTGGGGGCTCTCATGAAGGAATTAGTGCCCTTATCAGAAGAGACACTGGAGAGCTTGCTCTCTGGCTCTGTCTTCCATGTGAGGAAGCAAAGAGAGGTGGCCACTGACAAGCCAAGAAGAGAGTCCTCACCAGAACCCAACCCTGCTGGTGCTCTGATCTCAGAAATCCAGCCTCCAGAACTGTCAGAAAGTCAACTTCTGTTTTTTAAGCCACCTGGTTTATGGTATGGCAGCCCAAGGAGATGAAGACAAGAAGGCTACCTGAATAAAGTATAGCTACCCACACAAAGGAGTACTATGCAATTGCAAATAGTAGTAATAATAATAATAATAATATAATAATACTAGTAATAAAAATAAGGAATATTGTTGTATTCTACTGTAGAGTGATCAAGATCTTCGTTAAGTGAAAAAAGCAAAACAGAACAGTGTATACAGTAAGCAGGGGTTTTTCTGTAATAAAGGAGAAAATATGAATATATAAAGTATTTGCTTATATTGAAAATATTAACTATAGAAGAATAAACCAAAAACTAATAAAAATAGTTACCTAAAGAGTGAGGAAAGAAACAGGGTGGAGCTGACAGGGAGAAAGGTAGACTTCCCTAAACGCTGCCTGTTTTACATTTTTGACTTTGGAACCATGTAAACTTTTTTTATAAGTATAAAAAAGATATAATTTTTTACAAAGCAATCCCTGAAAACCAGAAAGCAACATAAAACAAATAAACCTACCGAGTTGGTAGCTCAGTCACACAAAAAGAACTCTTTCTAGTGTTCGTGGGAGGAGAGAATTGTGACTGTAAATCCCTAGGAGGATATAACCCAAGGACAAAAAGAATTACAAACACAGCCTAAGCTGTTTTCAGGTAAGCCTACTGTTAGTAGCAATATTATTGCTACATTGAAAGTATTATATACAGTAGAATAAAACAAGTAAGTGATAATGTTAATGTCATAAGAAGCCAAAAATTTTAACTTAAAGAAAAAAAGAGATACAAATATAAAGTTAAAAAAGTAACAACCCTGTTATCCTAATTTTGAACTAAAAATAGCTATATTCATATTTTTCTTAGGAAAAAAAAATCACATTTCCTAGCACTGCTCACTAAAAAGGTTTGGAAACAAGGACCAACCTAGTAGCAACTAGCACCTCTAGTACCCAGATTGTGGTCTCTAAATAGCCAGTAAAGAGAACTCCAAGCTCCTTGGAGAAACAGCAGATTCTAGGTTAGGGGTAGGAAATATACAAAAGGGGCCTGAAACATCTTATGACAAGAAAACCGGGAGTTTTCAGACTACTGGAGTCACGTCAAAAAGACAGCAACTGATCTGAAGGGCATTCCACTGGCCAGAGATTGAACAATTTGATGCAAAAGGAATAATGCAAAAGATTTAAACACATCAAATATGGTAGAAATCCATGCGTCCATGGTGATATTTAAAAAGCAAACCTTTAGGGGATTCTAGAGAGGTAACTCATTCTAAAATAGAAGGAAAGGATTAGTATTTATCCCACCTTTCCTTTAGGAACTGAAATTCTGGGTTGTTAAATAGTTGACGAGAAGATGTTTTTCTTTAGAGAGGAATTCCATCTGATAATGACGGAAGGAATTACAGAATTAGAATATCACCCTGTTAGAGTCCTTATACAATTAACAGATTTAAGTAATGATCATCAGTGGTGCTAAACCATTAGGTGAAAGGCTAATCGAGAACTTAACAATGGACAGACCAGTCTTAACCCCACAAGAGAGAGAGCTGAACATTATGTACCCCCTGATGTGGAAGTGTAAAACACTATCTAAGAAGTATTCTTGCCAAAAAGCAGAACCTAAATCTGAGCAAGCCTCTAGACCTAGCTGTCAATTAAGAGGGGATTCAGGCAACAGAGAAACAGGGGATGGCACCACTGGGGCTCCAGCAAAATCCAGAAAGTGGAAGACTCTCAGACAAAGCAATCAGTGTTTTCAACAAAGAATTACAAGAAAAAAAGATGGAAAGAAACCTATAGATTAAAAAAAAAAACAGAGGCATAGCAAATGACTGCAATTTAAGAGCTTTATTTGGATCTCAAAAACATTAAAAATCTGTAAGACAATCAGGAAAGTGAGAAGACCAAGTAGATACTTGATATTAAGTAATTTCTTACCTGTGATCATGACAATGTGGTTATGTTTATCAAAGAGAGTTGCCATACTTTAGAGAAATATACTATTATATTTACAGATGAAGCAGTATGATGTCTTGGGAGTTACTCCAAAATAATCCAGACAGAGGAGACAGAGAGGAAACAAGATTGGTCATGAGTTGGTAGCCACTGCAGTTGAATGATACAGAAGTGCAAATCCATTAGAGGATTCTACCTTTTTATATTGTTTGAAATTTTCTAAAAGAATAATCTTAACAAATGACCTAAATACATTGAAACAGATCAATTACTGAGTTCACAGTGATACTGAGAAAGAAAATACTCATTATTCACCTTTAGAGCAGTTTCTCAACTTCAACACTATTGATATTTTGGTCCCAGTAGTTTTTTTGTTGGGGGGACTATCCTGAGCATTGCAGGACATTTAGCAGCATCTCTGCCCTTTACTCACTAAATTCTAGTAGCATGGTCGTCCCCTCCCTGGCCCCCAAGCTGTGACAATCAAAACTGTCTCTGCATATTCCAGACGTCCCCCAAGGACACAACTGCCCTGTAACAGGAATCACTGCTTTAGAGAATGCTAGAGAAGCAACTCAGAATTTGGAGAAGTGGTAAGGACAGCTGATTCTCATTACTCACCATAGCTATGTTCTATCAAATTGCAATCAATCCTTAACTGTACTAGCAATACTGAACTAGCAGGAAATACACGGTTGGGTTCCTACGTGCCTCTGGTCATGCATTTTCATCGACTCATCAACACATGACCTTGATTTGTATGAATCTTTGTTTAAAGACACCTTCTTTAGTATATACTGTTGATTCTTTAACATTTGACTCATGGCCAACAGAACTCGAACGCATGCCTGAACAAAGCTTAGCTAACACACGTTATTTTCTCTGCATGCCTTCTCGCACTTCAGAAAACTGGGCAGCACTTCAGCACTATGTTTGGAGGCCACTTTAAACAGCAAAATCACCAACACAAAGCCCAAAAATGCAAAAAACATGGCACTAAATAGACTGTGAAAAGGATTCTATAGTCTGAGAGCTGAAACAAGAAAGCAGTGCATCACCTTGCTCGACCTCAGCTGGGAACAGGCATGTCAGGCAGCTAACATTTTTCACCACCCTGCACATGCTCGTAAATGACTGTGAAAGCGCCATAAATATTGATTCTAGGGTTACAAGGAAGTTTCAGTGAGTAGGTGAATTTGCAAGTATGGAATCCATGAATAACGAGGATCAACTGTACGGGGAAAAAGAAAATCAACACTTAGCCTGCCTTTTTCAATAAACTGTACTTCAGAGTAGTCAAACAGTTGATGAGAAAAGAGTCTTCTAACAGAGTTCCAGGTAATGAATGCAGGAGGAATGATAAGAGTCATTTTTATAACTTTATTGAAATAACTGACAGAGGCAATAATCATCATTGGCTGCTAAAACCATTAAGTAAAACGCTAGTGGGCCATTAATCTTATTATGTGTGAATGCAACTATCTACATGGGGACCAACTGATTAACTTTCATGACACAAAAAGAAAGGGGACCAAAATTTCATGTCTCCTACTGTAATAAAATTAGAAGTACAGAACATCACCCATGCAGAATTCTTGCCAAAAATATACCTGAATCCAAACAAAGCCCAGGAAAAAGCAATTCTCTGTGATGTGCACCCATGTTAAGCACACCAAACATAATATGACATAAAAGAGATCCTTTCGGGGGTTCCATTAGATGGAATAGAGGTAAAGAAGCATGAGCCCTAAACCACTCAGAAACAGTGAAAACGTGGGAAAATGGTCACTGCAAAATAAAGGAATGAATGGGCCCTGGCACAAAAAGCAGAACTGTGATTTTCATCTGTATCACCAACATGCCTCCAGTTTTTAGACAATAATCCTTTCACCTCTTCCAAAACGATCATGAAAAAAAAAAAATCAACAGTAAAACCAAGAAACCGTGAACTGATAATATGGGATGGAGTAGTAGAGATGGGAAGCAAGGAGAGGAGTTATATAAAAATACTGTATAACTTCTGCCAGAGCAAAACATTTTCATGGATTGAAATGTTACGTTATCAAGGAAAAACTACACAAGTTCTAAGAAAAACTACACAAGTTCCATACAGCTTTTAAAATGCATTAATGCAAAAGTATGTTTTGGCTGAAATACTGAAAACAATGCAGTGGACCCCAGTGAAACTACGAGTTGCGGTTACCTTGCATGAGGGTGGGCGCCTGCAGCATCTGTTTGTAGTAGGAGTAATACAGTCCACATTCTGTTCTGAAGGAGATTTCTCGCTCCACTTCCTGAAATAAAGTTAGGTCTACTGGGTTTACATGACCTAGTTTGGTTTAAATATCCATTGTCACTGTAGAAACAGGATAAAGAACTACAACTTCAAAGGAAGAAGAAGAAAAAATACCTCTGAAAATACAGAGTTAAGAACTCTTGGCAAATAAAAACAATAGAGGGCTGATAATTCTTGAAGTTAAGTGTATATTAAAGGAGATTATTATTCTACTCTCTCCACTTTTGTGGATGTTTAAAATCTGCCGTAACAAATCATTCAAAAAAATGGAGGCAACTAGTTCCATTTAAGTTGATGTTTCAGAGTTAACATTTTTCTCTTATTTCATACAAATTAAAACTTAAAAAAAAAATACACCACCATTCTTATGTAATATTAGTGAGAAACAAAATACGGGCAGTATAAAAAACATCAAATAAAAGGAACTATAATTGCATTAGACACCTGCCTAAAAGCTAATAACATTATGTAAGATTAATAACTTTCTTTTTACTCTAAGAATATAAGGTATTCTTAGCAAAACGGGGCAGACCTTCTACATTTGAATTTTGTTTTGACAAGTGTAACCCTGGTGGAAAGATGTTCATGTAGGAAAATGGATACAAGAAATATTAAACTACTTTCACATAAATATTTAATTTTAGAAAAACTGAAAGTTTAAAGTAAAGCTATTAGTCATTTTTGGCTGTAAGCTGCTTTTATGAAATTTAAAATTTAAATCAGTAATACAAAATATGGAGGCACCTGATAATGAACATAGGGAAGACTTTCAAGAACAATCCTATTAATACTCTTAGATCCTACATTTCATGTATTTATATAACAGTAAAAATGAACAAAAAATTATAACCTATGTCATTATAGATTCTTTTACATTGGTGTTCAAAAAAATGCTCTAGAATCTGTAACACATTGTCTAAAATGTATTTCCATCTTCATTTTTTTCCTATTACAGCAGATCCATATTCTATAAACCCAACTTTACTGGGGGAAGATGATAAACACTGAACATCTTACTTTCTAGTGGAAAAACGTCTTTTAGCACATGTTTTTCCCCTACCTCCAATTATTCTTCAAACAGTAATAAACATTTCATTAAAGGAACCACTCATGCTATTTATCTTCAGGCCTGGACATTATTTAATGTATTTCCTTCTACCCTTCAAATATTTAAAGAAATATTTCTTCTTCCCTTTAAAAAAAGTATTATAAATCAATCCATGAATAGAGCATTGAAGAAATAATCAATTATCAAAGAGTATAAACATCAACTTATTGACCTTGAAACAAACTGTTACGTTTTATCATTGTTGACTCTTTTTTCAAAAAGCAGGAAGAGGGAAGGGTAGCAAACCTTCTTATATAATAAGCTTCCTTCAGAGAAAACACATTTATCCTGGGGACATCAAACATGAAAAAAAGGCCCATCAGGCTCTGAAATTTAATTTCATTAGCACATTCGCTTTTTAAAAAGGAAAACAGAAAGTGACGTAGCTCTTTTAGCTTTTACATTTGCTACCGATTTGTGTTGTATCTTTCACAGCAATAAGGACAACTCTTCTTAGCGCCATGTTAATCCATTCAACTTTAATCTTTGGGGAAAACTGCTCTATTGCTTTTGATAACGTAAAACTAAATTGGTATCACTCAGTTCTAGAATGTTCAACCTCCTCCTTGGTCAAGTAACCACAGAACCTATGAATTGATGTTAATTAAGCAAATATTAGCTTTTGTCCATGTAAATACGGGGGTGGGGGGGAGAGCACACTATGTTTAATTACATTCTTTTTTTTTTCCTCCAGTTGGCTTAAAGTGTTCAAAGTATGGCTGTCTTCAATGGGCTAATCTAACATCAAACCCACAATCCAAACCAAACTAGAGAACTAAATCAGTTATCACATATAGGGGGCTTCATATCTGATACAGTTCTAAGAATAAAAGGAGACTGACTTCATAAAGATGGAGAAAGAGAAAACACTGCTCAATGTACTAAAAGTAGGAAGCCACTTTTATGCCCCATCTTTCTCTCTCTCTTTAATATACCCAGAATGTGTAAAGAACAGAGGGGATCCTGATTAGTCAAAATGCATTTCAACATGATTAATCGGTAGTCTTGGCACCAGCTGCACAGAACCAAATGCTATCCTTTATTAGACAGACACTTGCAAGTTTTACATCTGCTTCATGCTAAGAGAACATCTGCTTTACTCATTCAAACACTTTTCTGGTTTTACAGCAATTTATACTTTGTCTCTTGGATTGTGCCAACGAAAACGTACACCAATAGAAGTTATCCTCCAAAGAATGCAAAATGAACAAATACTTCATATTTTAATTTGCATTGGTTCCACAGGGAAAGCAATGTTGAAAGAATGAAAAAAATTGCCTCTGAAGATGATGACAGGAAAAAGTGGAAAGACAAAAGAACTGTATTTTTAAGAAACTGTTCAGCTAAAACCATTTAAGTAGTAGTTTATATAGTAATTTGACAGAAGTACTAAAAAGAAAAAAAGCATCAAGAAAAAAAAAATGACAGCTCACAATTAATGATTTGCATCCCCTGGCAACACACAAAAGGCAACAAGCCCTTTTAGACAAATGACACCAAATTTGCAAAGGAACCATATCATTAGTTTTTTTTTTAAATCTCATGTAAATAATTGTTGTTTATAAAAACTGCCCCTAAAATAACTAGGCTGCTGGTAGTAGGGAAGCCACTGAAAGATTACATTAAAGATAAATGTAATGTTTCAGAATTAGGTTAACAAATCATCTCACCAAGAAACAGTAGCTCATGATAAGACAGCTGTTCCTAAAGTTCTGTACAGGGAATCACGCCCTCAGCAAACATATTTACGGCACATACATGGTTTATTGTCTGGTTAAATTCATGTCCATCTGTTAGAATGAAATGATTCTTACCCTAGAGTTGATTAAAGCCGTGACATGAGACAGTTGCCAAGCAGTGTTTGTGACTAGGTTAGACTACTGTTGAAGTGACAGTACTTCCATCGGGTTCACACTGAAGCAGTCATTAGTCATGGGACTACCACAGTTACCACTTTACCGATTAACCCTATTCATTCTAAAGACCCCTTGCTTTGCAGGAGTATTCAATAGGAAGATGTGCAAATTCTGTCATAATCAAATGAATAAGAGAGTAACAGCAGAAAATGTTAGCATAAGGAAAAAAGGTTTTTAAAAAATTGAGTGACTTGAGTACTTTTAGCCAAATGAGAATTATTTTTCCTTATCATTAAACATCTATCTGCTGGGGAAACAAAAAGGTTTAAGAATTCAGTCTTTGATCCCAAGGAGTTTAAGTTTCAATGAAAAAGAACAATGCATTTTTTAAAAAGGAAAATGACTATTCAAAGAAAGACAAGTATCAATTAAAAGGAAGGAATAGCCTTTTGCCTGAACTATTACACTAGCCTCCCAACTGGATTCTGAGCTTCTAATTGGTCTCTTTTTCCTCTAATCTATCTTCATTCATTCATTCATCCATCGATCCATTTATTTATTCAACAAATGCCTACTGACCACCAACAAATGACATGCATTCTTTTGCTGGGAGATTCAGCCGGGAACAAAAAACCCCACAAATCTCTACATTCATGGAATTTATAATCTAGAGCAGAAGAAGAGAACAAATAAATAAGAAAAATAAAGAAAGCAAAGAAGGATAGGGAGGTAAGGGGTGGTGGTGTGATCTTGGAGGTGGGCAGGGAGGGCCTCACTGAGGAAGTGACACTGACCAGAGACTGGAAGAGGTGACAGTGAGCTATGTGGATGTATGAAAGGAGAGCCTGTCAGTCAGACAAACAGCCCACGTACAGCCTGGAGAACAGTGAGGAAGGCAGTGTGGTTTGAGTGGAGGGAACAAGGAAAGGTCAGGGGCAGAAGTGGAGTCTGAGAGGTAATGTGGGTTAGGGACTGGACCACTGGGTCTTGGTGGTGCAAGGACTCGGGGCTTGTACTCTGAGCTAGAAAGTATGTGTGAAGGGAGGTGGGGAGGCCAGGAGTTTGGTTTTAGACATGCTGAGTTTGAATGTGAAGGGTCTGAGCAGAGACATACACTGCCACACATTTAAAACTGCACCGGCTGCTACGTTCAAAAAAGACTCAGCGCGGGCAAGGGCAAAGCTGGGGAACCAGGAGGGGGGCTGCTGAAGTCATCCAGGTGGAGGCAGAGGTGGAGGTGGTGGGAGGTAATCAGACTCTAGATATTGTGAAAAGAAAATTGATAGGATTTCCTGGAGGATTTCATGTGGGGTTTGAGAGAACTAGAATTCTTTGGGGACAGAAATCTTGAGCCACTGAAGGGTGAAGCTGCAATTTACAGAGATGGGGATTCAAGGAGAAACATCTGAGGGTAGAGAAGGTCAGGTGTCTGAGTCTGAAACTGTTAAGTCTGAAATGCCCACAGGACATCCAAACGCAGGTGGCCAAGCAGGCAGCTGGACATGCAAGTCTGGAGTTCAGGGGAGAGGTCTGAGCAGGGACAGATATGTGGGAGCCACCAGCAAAGAGATGGTATTTACAGCTATTAACAGACTGTTCTTAGAAGTGAGGGTAGACAGAAAAACACAGAGCTGCATCCCGGGGTTGTCTGCCAACAAGAGGTCACTCAGGGGTAGCCTGTAAAGGAGCCAAAGGATCAGCTGGAGAGGCAGAAGTGAATCCCGGAGAATGTGTGCACTGGAGCCAAGAAAAAAACGCCAACAGGTCAAGTAAAAGGAGGCCTGACGGAAGGGCTAAATGGGGAAATCGAAAACTGCACCTCGGGGAGTGATGGAAATGTTAGCTGTCTTGATTGTGGTAGTGGTTTCATTGGTGTAGACATCTATCAAAATTCATCAAATTGTACAGTTGAAATATGTGTAGTTCATTGTACAGGAACCATACCACAATAAAGGAGTTAAAAAAAAAAGGATTGAGAAACTACCACTAGACTTAGTAACTTGAAGGTCATCTGTGACATAAGCAGAACTCTTTACAAGCAGCGCTGTGGGTGAAGCCTGACTAGAGTGGGTTCAAGAGAGAGAGGACGGGAAGAGAGGAAGAGGGTGATAGGTCCACAAGCTTTGGGGGGAATTTTGGTTAAGATGAGCAAAAAAATTGGACAGTAACTGCAAGATAAAGGAGGATAGACTTTTGCCAGGAGGATAGGACAGAGAGCAAGAGAGAGAAAGTCGGCGTATACAAACACAGATCCAGGCAGGGACGGCGCGGAGGCACGTGGAAGTTTGCTTCTCCTTTCTCAATTGACAGGATTCAGAATATGCTACCCCTAAAATACGGCTTCTTGGCATATTGAATATTTTAAGCAGAAGGAATTTGCGGGATTGCAGGCACCGGAAGGACTCTGACCTCTCCCTTCTCCCCTGAAGCAGGTCATAAGACTCTGGTGAGAGGTGCCCTCCCCATACCCAGAGGAAAAGAACCTCTTTACCTCTGAAGATGGGGGAATGCTGAGAGGAACCTGAATGAACAGCACTTGTTCAGTTTCCCCAGTTTACTACCTGCGGCTCACACCCTATTACGTTTTCCTGTGATTCTCGATTCTTCATCAAATCTAGAATATAAATGCTCAGGTTTAACCATTTCTTCAGGTCTTCATTATGAAAAGTTCCTCTCTCTCGTAAAAATTATATTAAGTAAATTTGCAAGCTTTTCTCTTGTTAATCTGTCTTTTGTCAGTTCACTTTACAGGACTCCAGCCAGAGACTCCTAGGAGAGTAGAATGAAAAAGAATTTTTTCCTTCCCTGCACAGTGAAACAGGAAGCAATGTCACCAGCTGACAGTGAAGACTGGAGAAGGTCTGGTGAAGAAAAGGAGGGTGGGAAAGGTTAAAACAGTCAAACAGGAGAGCTGGGGGGTAAACAGCAGTGTTACAGGACTGCCACGCAGCACTTTTTTAAAGGGCACGTTTGAAGTCTACCGTCCCTATTAACTTCAACTTATCACATTTAAAAATAAAATATCTTGGTTTCTGTGTATTTAGTCCCTGCTGTTTTCTGAATTTTCTTATTGCTTGTAATAATTTCTCAGATTCTCTTGGGGTTTCCAGGTATACATAATTGCACCATCTGCAAATCATTTTACCTCCTCTTTTTCAGTTTTTAGACTTTTTATTTCTTCTCATGTTTATGTTGCTAGTACCACCAAAGCAATGTTACAAACAGTCGTAGTCTGTTTCATTATTTGTTCTTTCAGGGGATTTCTCTTGTTCTTTTAATTGGGAGAGGTTCCTCTGCTTCTTCATTTTACCTATATTACTCTGGCTCTATGAATTTTGGAGGAACAATTATCTACTGTGGTCTTGAAGGGCTTCGAAGACCTAGCTACCGCTGTTAGACAAGAAAAAGAAATAAAAGGTATCTAGATTGAAAGGGAAGAATAAGAGCAGTAGTAATGGATAGCTTTGTCTTGGGATATGCTCTTAATGGGATACGCTGTGCTGCCTCCAGACACATGTGCTTAATTTAATTACAACGAAAAATTCAGTTCCTCAGTTCCTGAGCATACACGGACAACGGCTATACAGTATTACTGCAGCGCACATAAACAATTTCTCATCATTGCAGAAAGTTCTATTGGATATTTTTGCTCTAGTGTTTCCCTAATGGGTGAGGTCGTAGCATTTGGTCATAGATGTATACGTGCTATACCAGAAAAAAGTATGCATCTATTCTTTGAAGTTTCACCGATGTAGAATTCACATACCATACAACTCACCCATTTAAAGCGTACAATTCAGTGGCTTTTTACAATATTCACAGTTACGAATACATCAATACAACCAATTTTTGAACATCATTACCCTAAAAAGAACCACCACACTACTGAGCTGTCACCTTGCAAATCCTACATGCCCTCCAACCCTAAGCAAACACCAATCTACTTTCTGTCTCTTTAGACTGATCTCTCCTGGACATTTCACATAAATGCCATCCTTTGTACCTGGCTTCTTTCATTTAGCATGTTTTCAAGGTTCATCTATGTTGTAGCTTGTATCAGTAATTCATTTCAAAATTGCTGAATAATATTCCATTGTATGGATATACCACATTTTACCTATTCATCCACTGATGTGGGCTGTTCCACCTTTTGAGCTATTATGAAAAATGCTGCTGTGTACATCTGTGTACAAATTTTTGTGTGGATATGTTTTCATTTTTCTTGGGCATAAACTTTGGAGTAGAATTGCTAAGATCATACAATAAGTCTAAGTTTGACTGACGGAAGACCTGGAAGACTTTTCCAGAGCAGATGCATCATTTTAAATTCTTACTAGCAGTGGAGAAGGGTTCCAATTTCTCCACATCCTTGTCAACACTTATGCCTGTTCATTATAGCCTTGCTAGTAGGTGTGAAGTCTTATCTCATTGTGGTTTTGATTTGAACTTCCCTGATAGCTAATGATATTGAGCATCTTTTCACGTGCTTGTTGGCCATGTGTATAACCTCTGGAGTAATGTCTATTCAAGTCCTTTATTTTTAAAATTAAGTTGTCTTTTTAATCATTACATGGTAATAGTTCTTTATATTTTCTAGACACAAGTCCTTTATCAGACATGATCTGTAAATATTTTCTATTCTGAGTGTTTTCTCTTCACTTTCTTGATAATGTACTTTGGAGCACAAACATTTCCAATTTTGATAAAGTCCAATTTAATTAGTTTTCCTTTAGTCATTTGTGCTTTTGGTGTTTATCTAAGAAGGCCTGGCCAACCCAAAGCCATAAAAATTTACTCATACATTTTCTTCTAAGTTTCATAGCTTTAGCCCTTATATTTGGGTCTATGATCCATTTTGTGTTAATTTTTGCAATATGGTATAAGGAAAGGATCCAACTTCATTCTTTTGCACATAAATATCCAGTTGTCTCTAGATCATTTGTTGAAAAGACTAGTCTTTCTCCATTTAATTGTCTTGGTACCTTGTTGAAAATCAATTGACCATAAATGTAAGGTTTACTTCTGGACTCTCAATTCCATTCCACTGATCTATATGTCTATGCTTAAGCCAGTGCTACACACTCTCTTGATTACTGTAGCCTTGTAGTAAGTTTTGAAATCAGGAAGTGTGAGTCTTCTAACTTTGTTCTTTTTCAAAATTGTTTGGCTATTTGGGGTCTCTTGATCCATATAAATTTTAGGATCAGCTGGTCAATTTCTGCAAAGAAAAAAAAAAAATCCAACCTGGAATTCTGACAGAGATTATGTTGAATCTGTACACCAACTTGGGAAGTATTGCCATCTTAACAATACTGTCTTCCAATGTATGAATGTGGTTTAAGTTTTATACTTTTTTGTTAAGTATATTCCTAGATATCTTTTTGTTACTATTATATATGGAATTATTTTCCTAATTTCATTTTTATATTGTTCATTGCTACTATATAGAAATACAGCTAATTTCTGTATACTGATCTTGTATCCTGCAGCCTTGATAAACTCATTTATTAGTTCTAATAAATTTTTTTTGGTGGATTCTGAATATATGAACATGTCATCCAAAAGCACAGTTTTACTTCTTGCTTTCCAATCTGGATGCCTTTCATTTCATTTTCTTGCTGTATTTCCCTGACTAGACTGTTCAGTACAATGCTGAATACAAGTGGCTAGAGCAGATATTCTTATCATGTTCCTGATCTTGGGGGAAAGCTTTCAGTCTTTCACTATTAAGTACGCTGTTAACTGTGGGTTTTGGGCAAATGCCCTTTATGAGGCTAAAGTTTTCTTCTATTTCTAGTTAGTTGGGCATTTTTATCATAAAGGATTGTCAAATAGATAATCACATGGTTTTTCCTTTTTCATTCTACTGATGTGATGAGCTTACCTACTTTACCCTTATTTTGATTTATATATGTTACAAGGAAATGATGTCAAATTTTAAAATACATTTCTTTGCATCTCTTGAAGTACTAATATGGCAAACAAGTATATTAATAGATTTCCCAACAATTTCCTTTGTATTCCTGGTAAAAAAAAAAAAAAAAAAGACTTTTTTGTAGTGTGTCATGCTTTAATGTGCTACTGGATTCTCTTTACTAGTATTAATTAGGATTTTGGACCCAATATATATACTAGGATTAGTCTCTGAGTTTTGTTTTTTAATGCTATCTGGATTATATGCAGTCAATCCTCATTATGCATGGATTTCTTATTCGCAAATTTGCCTACTAGCTACAATTTATAACAACACTGTCAAAAACAAAATCGACAAAATCAATACTTCTGTGCTTTTGCAGTCATTTTTAGATATGTCAAGAATTTGAGTCTCCTGATATGCATGGTTCCCAGCTGTGGTCTGCCTCTTTTTCCATCTCTCATAAAGAGATAATCAGAGGATGAAGACAGTAAGAGGCAGTGC
This sequence comes from Camelus dromedarius, assembly GCF_036321535.1. Lineage (NCBI taxonomy): Eukaryota > Metazoa > Chordata > Mammalia > Artiodactyla > Camelidae > Camelus > Camelus dromedarius. The sequence goes on along the minus strand of NC_087444.1, from coordinate 62,735,619 downwards.
AGCACAGCCCAGGAAGCCCCGGCTCTGGGGCCAGCTGGACAAGGTTCAAATCCCAACACTGGCACCTGTTAGTGGATGGCCTCAGGCAAGTCACTTAACACTTCTGAACCTCATTTTCTCTTTTGTTTAAAAAAAAAAAAAAAAGGAAAATAGAATCTACCAGGAGGAGTTTTGAGAATTTAGCATGGTAACCTATGTGTAATATGAGTGTATCTATACACACATGTACATATGTCCCCAGGAGCGGTGGTTCGGGATTCTCTTCTGTTCTCAGTGACCTGACAGACCACAACTGGTGGGAATAAGGAGAGTGACTGCAGTTATACTCTGACCCTCAGTTCTGGTGTGTAATACCTGATACATAACAGTAATTTGGACGTTTTCTTCCTCATAAGTGTTCTAGAATGGCTCAAATACCACGGGAATTATTTTGGTTCCTTAAGGGTTTAGTAGAATTCTTCCATAAAATCAACAGGATCTGGTATTTTGGGGTGAGGGATAGGGATGTATTTCTCAAGTTTTCTCCATCATATCTACAGAAATTGTGTTTTCTGGGGCCATTTTGGTAATTTATATTCTTCTAGAAAATCACCCATTTTATCCATTCATCTAATTTGCATAAAATCAAATGAAATTGTCTTACTTGGCTCTTTTTTATTTCAAGGTCTCTATAGTTATTACTCTGTTACCATATTTCATGATCTTTGTAATTATTTCTCTATTATTTCTTATTTTGGATATTTTCACTTCCTACCCCATCTTTATCTTTCTTCAGTCTTCATGCCCAAAATAACTATTCATTTTATGAATTGTTTTCCTATTTTCTAGTTAATAAGTTTCTTTTACCTTTATCCCTCCTATTGTGAGATTTCATAAGCGGAATAATTCATTATTTCATTAAAAAAATCACCATTTCATAATATTTACAGATACAGTTTTTCTGGAAACTCTTTTAGCTGTGTAACCCATAGTCCTGAAATACGGTCCTCATCAATTTTTAGGTTTCACTTATAATTTCTATAAATTCAGTTTTAATTTCATGAGACCCAAAAGTTATTTTTAAAATATTTTAGAATTCCAGGTGGTAAGTGATTTTTCTTTTTAATTAGTTCTAATTTTTATTTAAGTGAATGAATAAATTAACAAAAGAAGATACTGTCACATTTATGCCTAAAATCAGGAAGAAGCCAACACTATGCACCATCGCACTGTGATTAGAGAATATTGTCCATATTGTTTCTGCATTTTTGGATCTGAGATTTTCCTTATGGCTTAATTTATCAATGTTTTAGTGAATGCCCTGTGGATATCTGAGACGAAGGTATATTCTCTCTTTAGATATTTACAGATTAGAACTATCATATTCAGCATTTTCACTAGGTCTTTCATAGCCTTACTTATTTCTGTCCACTTGCTTTTCTATGAACTGAGAATTAAAACTCTTCAACACTAATGTATTTCTGTATTTTTCTCACATTTCCTGTCATTTTTTGCTTCATAAATATTGTAATTATTTGATATATGAATAGTCATATTTGTGGTTTACATCTTTATCAATGAAATATTGCCCTTCTCTGCCTCATTTAATACTTTCTGTCTGAGACTTTCTCTCCCCTCTTTGCATTTATTTAGTAAGTCCTTAGTCCTATCTTTGGTCTAATCTAAGTAACTTTATTCTCGGAGGATCTTATGTATATAGCATGTGATTTGAATTCTGCTTTGTGATCCAAAGTTTTTATTAGGTGAGTAAAGCCCATTTATATTTATTTAAATAAAAATATTTGACCATATTTAATACATTTTGTGTCATGCTTTTCATTGCTCTTTGGGACAAATCCTTCACTACATAGCTGTGTCTGCTTGTCTCTGTGTGTGTGTGTGTGTGCGTGTGTGTGTGTGTGTGTGTGTGTCGTGTGTGTCTTTAGTTTGGAAGGTTTATGTTTTTTTATTCCAGGGGTTTTCTTTCCTTGTAACTATAACTTCAAAGGATAATTTAAAGGGATAAATTGGGAGTTCAAGATTTGCAAATACTAACTACTATATGTAAAATAAAGAACAAGTTTGTACTGTATAGCACAGGGTACTACATTCAATATTTTGTAATAATCTATAATGAAAAAGAATATGAAAACAAATATATGTATGCATATGTATGACTGAAACATTATGCTGCACACCAGGAATTGACACAGCATTGTCAAATGACTATACTTCAATAAAAATAATACAAATTAAAAAATAATAATAATAGATGCTGAAGAAGGTGTGGAGAAAAAGAAACCGTCCTACACTATTGGTAGGAATATAAACTGGTGCAGCCACTATGGAGGACAGTATGGAGGCTCCTTAAAAAACTAAAAATAGACTTACCATATGATCAAGTAATCCCACTCTTGGGTATATATCCAGAGAAAAGATACATGCACCCCAATATTTATAACAGTACTATTTATAATAGCCAAGACATGGAAGCAAACTAAATGCTCATCAATAGATGATTTGATAAAGAAGATGCAGGTTGTGTGTGCATGTGTATGTATGTATGCATATAATGGAATATTACTCAGCCATAAAAGGAATGAAATAATGCCATTTGCAGCAACATGGATGGACCTAGACTATTATACTAAGTAAGTCAGACAGAGAAAGACAGTATTACATGGTATCACTTATATGTGGAATCTAGTCAATGGCTTGTAGTAACCTACAATGGAAACAAATGTATATATATATATTTACATATAACTGAATCACTATGCTCTACACCAGAAACTAATACATTATAAATCAACTATACTTCAATTTTTAAAAAATGTTAAAAAAAAGAAATTACATAGGAATTCAGGTTTAAATCATAATGTGTATAGACATATCTTCAGTATCATTGATGACTGTTACAGTAATAAAACAATTATTAACTCTGTCTAATATATAAAGAATTTCTAGTGATGGTAGGGCAATTAAGATTAGGATAATGGAAGATGGCGGAGTGGCAGGACCACGAGCTCACCTCTCCTCGTGACTACAAGGAAACCACAACTGAATGCTGAACAACCATCGAAAAAAGACTGGAGCCTAGCAAAAAAGACCTTCTGCAACTGGAAACATAAAGAGGGAACCACAGCAGGATGGTGGGAGGGGCATGCTTGGGATATAACTGGGCCCCATACCCCTCAGGTGGGTGACCCACAAGCTGAAGATTTGTTAAGTCGCAGAGGCCCTCCCACAGGAGAGCGCTAAGCCCCACGTCAGCTCTAAGCTCGGGTCCCGGCACTGGGAAGAGAAGGAGACCCCAGGACATCTGGTTTTGAAGGCTGGGGGGCTTGGCTCTGGGAGCCTCACGGGACTGGGGCAAACTGAGTCTCCATTTGCTTGGGAAGCATACACGAAAACTCACGTGCACCAGGTCCAAGGGCAGAGGCAGTGATTTCATAGGAACCTGGGCCAGACCTTCCTGCTGGATTTGGAGTGTCTCCTGGGGATGTGGGGGACAGCTTCGGCTCGCCCAGGAGACATAAAAGCTGGTGGTGGACATTCCAGAGTGTTACTCTACATGAGCTTTCCTGGAGGCAGACATCTTGACTGGATCATTAGCACGAAGACCTAGCCTCACCCATCATCAGACTTCCTAAGCCACAAAGGCCTCTAGACACAGCCCTACCCGCCAGAGGTCCAGGACCAAGCTTCACCCAGCAGTGGGCAGGCACTGGCTCCTCCTGTCAGGAACCCTGCGTAAGCCTCTAGTCCAGCCTCATCCACCAGGGGCAGATACTAAAAATAAGAAAACAATAATCCCAAAGCCTGTGTAAGGAATCCACAAACACATAGAAAGATAGACGATATGAGGTGGCAAAGGAGTATCTTCCAGGCCAAGGCACAAGATAAAATCACAAAAGAAGAAATAAGTGATGAGGAGATAGGCAATTTATCTGAGAAAGAATTTAAAGTAATGATGGCCAAGATGTTCAGAGAACTCAAGAGGAGTATAGATGCAGAGAGCGAAGTTTTTAGCAAAGGGTTGGAAAATATAAAGAATATTCAGAGTTGAAGAATAAAATCACTGAAATGAACCATACAGTTGAAAGAACCAAGAATAGACTAAATGAGGCAGAGGAATAGATCAGTGAGCTAGAAGACAAATTAGTGGAAATCACTACTTCAGAACAGAAAAAAAGAAAAAAGAATGAAAAGAAATGAGGATAGTTTAAGGGAACTCTTGGACAACATGAAGCACACTAACATTCACATTATAGGGGTCCCAGAAAGAGATGAGAGAAAGGACCTGAGAAAATTTTTGGAGAGATAATCACTGAAAACTCCCCCAACTTGGGAAAGGAAACAGTCACCCAAGTCCAGGAAGCGCAGAGAGTACCACACAGAATCAACCCAAAGAGGAACACACCAAGGAACACAGTCATCAAATTGACAACAACTAAGAATAAAGAGAAAATATTAAGATTAGCAAGAGAAAAGCAACAAATAACATACAAGGGAGTTTCCATAAGGTTATCAGCTGATTTTTCAGCAGAAACTCTACAGGCCAGAAGGGAGTGGCACAATATATTTAAAGTGAGGAAAAGGGGGAAGTTACAACCAAGAAAACTCTATCCAGCAAGGCTCTTGTTCAGACTTGATGGAGAAATCAAAAGCTTCACAGATTAAACAAAAGCTAAAAGATTTCAGCACCACCAAACTAGCTTTACAACAAATGCTAAAAGACGTTCTCTAATTATCAAACCATAAGAAAAGAGAACAGAAAGAAGAAAGAGGGGAAAAAAAAAAAGAGACCTACAAAAGATTGCTTTGGCATTCGGGGTCTTTTGTGGTTCCTTATAAATTCTGGAATTGTTTGTTCTAGTTCTGTGAGGAATGTCATGAGTATTTTGATGGGGGTTGCATTGGATCTGTGGATTGCTCTGGGTAGTGTGGCCATTTTGACCTTGATCCTTGATTCTTCCAATCCAAGAGCACAAGAAATCTTTCCATTTCTTTGGGTCATTTTGGTTTTTGGAGTATAGGTAACCTCCTTGGTTAAGTTTATATTTATTTTGTTGTTTTTGATGTAATGGAAATATCTCTGCCAGTTATAAAATTCTGGTTTCTGAAGTGGAAAAAAAAAAGTGAATGAAGGGCCACAGTGGCAAAATATCCTTTTTTACGGGGAGTTGTATTTCATTACATAAGTATGTATTCTGCATCTTCATTATGTATTGAACTATTGATGTGCACTAAGGATGCTTCCATGTCTTGGCAATTATAAGTAATGTTCCTGTTAATAACAGGGTGTATGTATCTTTTTGAATTAATTCTTACTTTGTGCTTGGCTTTATTCCTTTGATAACTATGTAAGTTCAAAAAGCTAAAGCTCTAAACATTCTTAGAAACAAGGAACAGTACATGTATGTAAATTAAAAAATATATGTGCAGTTAAAAAAAAATCTATCAAGCCGTGAAAGACATGGAAGAAACTTAAAAGACATATTACCAAATGAAAGAAGCCAATGTGAAAAGGCTACAAACTGTACGATTCCAACCAAATGACATTCTGGAAAAGGCACAGCTACAGAAACAATAAAAAGATCGTAGTTTCCAGGGGTCTGGGGAGAGAGAGGGAGGGAGGAATGAACAGATGGAGCACAAGGGATTTTTAGCACAATGAAATTATTCTGTATGATACTGTAGTGGTGGCTACATGTCATTATGCATTTGTCAAAACCCACAGAATGTGCAGCATCAAGAGTGAACCCTGAAGTATACTATGGACTTTGGTTGATAATAACGTGCCCATATCAGTTTATCGATTGTACCAAATATGTCACACTGATGGGGGATGTTGAGGGTAGGGGAGTATGTAAGTGTGGGTGGGGAAGACTATATGTGAACTCTCTGTATCTTCTGCTCAATTCTGCTGTGAACCTGAAACTACTCTAAAAGAATAAAGTCTATTCAAAAAAAAAAAATTAGGATAATGGCTGGTAGAATAATTTAAACTGTTTTACTTCCTGTGCATCTAATGACCTTGTGTAAGTTAATTTAGTTGTTAACATTAATGAAGTAATGTAAAGGGCTAAGGAGCTAATCAGGAAAACAATTATTAATGCATGATCATAAGAGTGTGAAAGTTTGCATCTTGGACACCTAGCTGGAATGGAAATGCCATAGAGACGTAAAGGATTTGAACCTACGCTTTAACTTTGACAAAGCATGTAATTTTTACTAATACCTCACTTATTGAGGAAGACAAAGTGGTTACCATTTTGACTTGAAACCACTTGGAAGAGGTCTGATTACCTCTTTTCTTATTTTAAATTTCTGTAAGTAGGTCCTTCAAATGTATGATATGGTGGGGGGATATCCATGTAGTCATTTGAGATTAGTAGTTGTTAATTCTACTATTGATACCTCTCATTTCGATGCAAATGCCTCTCAAATTATAAAATTAACATTACTGCTGTGAATGAAATAAGTGAACCTATGGATGTATTGGTATTTCATGTTGTATATGGATCTGGATAATCAGAGTAATGTCATGGCATTTCTGAAAGGCCAAGAAAGTGTTATGGGAGAAAGTTATGTCAACACCTTCAAATACAACAGTGAACTGAATTTTTGCTCAGGTTAAGGGTATAGTCTAAAAATAATGAGAATCAGTGAACAAATCCTCCTATAATGGCAAATACTGCTCCCACTGATAAGACACAATGAAAATGTGCTGCTACATTACATGTATTGTGGAGAACATTGTGCAAGGATGAATTAAGGTGAACAATTCCTATCAGATATCCTACTGCAAATAAGACAATAAGACCTAAGGCTTATAGTATGGCTGGCGATCATTTAGTATCACCTCCATGGAGGGTTGTAAGTCAACTAAATATTTTTATTCCTGTAGAAATGACAGTAATTTTGGTAGGTGATTAAAAAACATGATCCTCCTGTGTCAACACCCATGCCTGCTGTCAATATATGATGAACTCATAAAATAAAGTCTAAAAAAAAAGGAAAAAAAAAGGATAACTTAATTATTTCTATGGATAGTATCTACTGACTTCCTATAATGAGCAATGACAATCTTAAGAAATTCATACTTCTGCCCAATTTTACTTAACATTATTTTACTTGGAATTTTCTTTTACATACATGTTTGTTTCTTGACTTATTTTTAATTGAAACTTTTTGATTTCTAGCTATAAAAGATAATCAGGATACCACCACTATCTTTTACCTTCTCTTCCCCTTCCTCTTCTAACTTGTTATTATGTTATTACTATACTGTTATTGTGTTACTATTACATAATAGCATTACATTCTTCATATGATACATATTTTGCTCTGTAACTATTTTGTCTTAGTCCTACAGTTGAATAAATTTGAACTTCACTGACAGTCTTTCTACCATTGTTTTGCCTTTTATCTCTTGACTGGATAGTTTTTCCTCTCCCAAGTTCTTCAGGTATTCTTAAAAATACGTATTTCTCAGAATCAAAAAAAAATTTATATGGTGCTTTATATATAATGGAATGACTTTCTTTTACATGAGTCCTTTGCGGACACCATTCAAGGTCTTTGAGCCCTGGATGTTACTATGGAAAAGTTGGAAGGCAGGCTGACTTTTGCTCCCCTTCTAGGTAAATTGATCTTTCTGTCTGGATGTCCAAATGTTTCTTACTATTTAAGTACAGCAATTTTGGAGCTATGTACGGCTAATGATTCTTCTAGGCCATATATTCCTGAGACCCATTTTGCCCTTTTGATTTGTAGATTCAAGTTTTGTTTTTTGTTTTGTTTTTTTTTCCGTTTCATGGTTTTGGTTCTTTGGGACACAAATTATGAATGCTTGCTGCTCTCTTCCTCAGCAGTCACTTCTCTCTAACATTTTAACTTTACTAATTTTATTTCATTTTGTTTACTTTCATCAGTCCCATCCAATGTTTCCCTTTCTGTGCTTTCTATAGATTCCAGTCTCCCGTGTGTTGCTTCCAACACAGTCATGATTTCTATTATGGCTATATCTTTAAATTCTACTTCTTGACAAAGTTCTGCCAGCCTATGTTTCATTTCTTTTTGCTATCTTCCTACATCTCTTTGAAGATGGAATATACCTTCTTATGTTCCTGCCCTGAATTCATCTTCTACAGTGGCAAATGCTTTATGTTTGTTTTTAATGTGACATATTTGACCACAATCTTCACGTCTCTGCTGTGAAAGTTTTCTGGTGGCTGTTCTTCACCTACTATTTGTTCTTGTTTTTCTCTTCCCTTTTTTCTTGTTTCACTGTAAATATCCTGTGCTAGTTCCTTTCTGATTATTAGTCATTTCAGAATGTGGGAAGTTCTTCTCAAATCAGCTACTTGTAGGAAGTTCAAGTGGGAGAGAAGCCTGGGCCATCACTCAGGCCAACAAGAATTTTTCTTGTGATACAGGGTGGATTACAAGAGTGAGCTCTTTAGTCTTTTCCTCATTTCAGTCAACAGATCAGCAGTTTCAGGGCTGTTGAAAATGTAAGTTTTCTCTCTTTATCCTGGTCTTCTTAAACTTATTTTTATAGAAACCGTTTGTGTCTGTGATTACTCCTTTTAACCTGCCTACCTTGTTTCTTTTTTATACCAAAGTGTATCCTTCTGTCATTACTCCTCACATCTAGTCCCGTGGCCCCACACAGGGGACCATCACCCTCGTGATATGCCAGTAACTTTGGAGAACTAAACTTTGGCAGCTTTATCTAAAATCTGCAGCTTTGAGAGTCCTCTGTCAGCATCTTTCTAAACTCCTTGGAGTTTCACTGGATTTGGCAGCCCTTCCTCATATATCGTGGTTCCAGATTACAGACCTCTCTTGAGTTTCATCAAAGAAGGAATTTGACTGTTTTTCATTTTCCTTAAGTGCTCTGAGGTATTTCTAAAAAAAGAACTGACATCTTTACACTGCCACTTTAAAATGAGAAGTTAAGTAAGAAATTTTAGGGATGTAACAACACAATTAGAAACAATCTACCCAAAACTGGGGAGTATGGAAATAGTGAAATGACCAAGGGTATAAAAATGTCAAAAATATTAAATTATATAACTATGATTATTTACATAATTGCAAATGTCTGTAAAAATATATAATTGTATATGGAAAAAGCATATGATGATTATAAAAACTATATTGGGGTCATAAATAAGTAAAATATATATACACACACAGGACGAAGAATGGAAGGGAAAAATGAAAATTATTTTTTGTTAAGCGTAATGAATTCATTAACAAATTTGTTGCTGTTATCATGGTATAGTTTATGCAATAAAAAACACAATACATGTTCAAAAAACAAAAATAACCCAAACCATATAGATATTTACTCCAGCATCTACTAAACACAAATCATTAAAAATGCAATGATTACAAGCTTGCTCCCTTCATGACTACAACAAAACCACAACTGACTGATAAACAACCATCGAAAAACACGACTGGAACCTAGCAAAAAAGATCTTCTGCAACTGGAAACAAACAAGGAACCACAGCAGGATGGCAGGAGGGGCGTGCTCGCTATATAATCAGGCCCCCTACCCCGCCGGGGTAGGCGACCCACAAGCCGAACAATAATTAAGTCGCAGAGCCCCTCCCACAGAAGTGAGAGTTGTGAGCCCCACATCAGGCTCCCCAGCCTGGGGTTCCAGCACTGGGAGGAGGAGCCCCTAGAACATCTGGTTTTGAAGGCCAGCAGGGCTTAATTCCAGGAGCCCCATGGGACTGGGGGAAACAGAGACTTCACTCTCTTAGGAGATGCACAGGGAATCTTGCGAGCGCCAGGTCCACGGGCAGAGGCGCTGATTTCTTAGGAACCTGGGCCAGAACTGCCTGGTGGTTTTGGCAGGTGTCCTGAGGAGGTAGGGGGCTCACCCTGGGGACATAAAAGCTGGTGATGGACATTTGGGGAGTGTTTATCTACATGAGCTTTCCTGGAGGCTGACATCTTGCTTGGGTCATGAGCACCAAGACCTAGGCTTTAAATGTAAAACCAGACACTATAAAACTCCTAGAGGAAAACACAGGCAGAACACCCTTTGACATAAATCACAGCAGTATTTTTTTTTGAACCAGTTCCTACAGTAATGGAAATAAAAGCAAAAATAAACAAATGGGACCTAATTAAACTTAAGAGCTTTTGCAAAGCTAAGGATACAATAACAAAATGAAAAGACAACCTACAGAATGGGAGAAAATATTTGCAAATGGGGGAATTAGTCCAGTAGGGACTAATTTCCAAAATATACAAATGGCTCAGACACCTTCATATAAAAAAAAAAGCAATCCAATCAAAAAATGGGAAGAAGACCTAAACAGACATCTCTCCAAAGAAGACATCCAGATGGCCAACAAGCATGTGAAAAGATGCTCAGCATCACTAATTCTTAGACAAATGCAAATCAAAACCACAATGAGGTATCACCTCACACCAATGAGAATAGCCATCACTAAGAAGTCCAGAAGTCATAAAAGCTGGAGACAGTGTGGAGTAAAAAAACGAACTCTCCTACACTGTTAGTGGGAATGTAAACTGGTGCAGCCACTATGGAGGACAGTATGGAGGCTTCTTAAAAAACTAAAAAATAAAGTTACCATATGATCCAGCAATCCCACTCCTGGGCATACATTCGAAGAAAAATATAATTTGAAAAGACACATGCACCCCAATGTTCACAGCAGCACTATTTACAATAGCCAAAACATGGAAACAATCTAAATGTCCACTGACAGATGACTGGATAAAGAAGACGTGGAGTGTGTATACATATATATGTGTATATACGCACATATATACAATGGAATACTACTCAGCCATAAAAAAGAATAAAATAATGCCATTTGCAGCAACATGGATGGACCTGGAGATGGTCATTCTAAGTGAAGTAAGCCAGAAAGAGAAAGAAAAATGCCATATCACTTATATGTAGAATCTAAAAAAAAAAAGACACAAACTTATTTATAAAACAGACACAGACTCACGGACATATAGAACAGAATTATAGTTACTAGAGGATAAAGGGAGTGGGAAGGGATAAATTGGGAGTTTGAAATTTACACCTCTTGAGGAGTGATGGAAATGTCAGGTATCTTATTGTGATGGTGGTTTCATAGATGTATACAACTATCAAAATTTATCAAATTGTACATCTGAAATATGTGTAGTTTACTGTATAGAATTTATACCACAATAAAATTGTTTTTTAAAAAATGCAGTGATTGGCTCCCACTTGCCAGTACTAACTATATCCTATCCCTGAAGGCAAGCTCCAAAGGCTGCAACCTTCTGCTCCAGTTCCAACCCAGATCCTATTAGCAGCCAGTTGTCTCCCTATGTCCCCATCTCCCCTGCCTGCAACACTCCGTCACCCCTAGAGGTTAACTCTACTCCAATACACCACTGCCTGCTTAGCACTGATGGTGTGCCAGCCACTGTAAGGGGAGTATAGCAAGCAAGAGCATGGGCTATAAGCCTCCTTCTTTGTTTTGTTTAGAATAAAGAGCAGCAAAAAAGCAGGCTGCACTGAAAGGACAAGTTAGAGTTTAAGTGTCTGGGCTTCAGAAACAGCCAGATTAAATAAAATAGGTGTAAAATCCACCTAAAACAGTGCAAAGCACAAAGGAGACATTCAATAAATGTCTTATTTAGACATTTAAATGATAAAGACATTATTTTAAAAAATCTCTTATACTTTCAGTTTCCCAGCAAGGGAAATACAACACAATAGGAAAATAACTTTTTAATTAAAAAAAAAAACAGTGCTAGGAGAGGATACTACACATTTTCTGTGAACATTTAAAGCAACATCTTCTCCTCTTCAACTGTCAAGTTTCTCTGTGCCAGGCTTCCTACATATCAAATATCAAACACTAACATTGCTATTAACATTTAAAAAATTATTCTGAATGTACAAACTGAATGTATGACTTGTCTATTTCATTAGCAATATTTTCACTCTGAATAATTACCACTAATTCAAAATACTCAAAAGATCAAAAAGTATTTTCATAAAAAACTAGCTTAGCAATTTTGATAAGTTATAACCCACAAATAAAAAAGGAAAACAGATTTATACTTCTCAAAAATTCCCATAATCCCCCACTATGAAAATGATGTAAAGGAGTAAATTTATGAAGGCGTATAAACTCTGAAAATGAGCTTTTCCTTTGGCTAATTATTATCTTTGATCAGTAATGGGTATAATTTTCGTAAGTTAATGCACAGAAAATATACACAATTTAAAATTAAAGTTCAATTTAAGTAAAATTTAAAAAAAATTTTTATGATTCCATTTGTTTTTAATTTTAGGGGAGATAATTGTATTTATTTGTTTAGTTATTTTTGATGGAGGTCGTGGGAACCGAACCCAGGACCTCATGCATGCTAAGCATGTGCTCTACCACTGAGCTACACTCTCCCACACGTAAAATTTAAAATTTAGTTCCTCTTTTGCACTAGTCACATTTCCAGTGTTCAAAAGCTACATTTGGTTGGCAGCTACTGTACAGTGCAGATACAGATCATCTCCCTCAGTGCAGAGTTCTGTTGAGCACCACTGGGTCTAGATAATTCTAAGACGAAAAATAAACAAAACACCTATCATTTGGTTTGAGAAATGGTCATAACACCTGAGATTCCTCTTGTGACACGGGCTTTGGCGGGGATGTGGGGAAGTCTGTGTTATGAGCTATTGCTTGGATAGAGAGAAAAATGCATTAAGATTCTGAGCTCAATTTTACGTTTCTGGGGATGGGGGTGGTGGGGAGAAATCTGTTAAGAGGATGTGCCTGTTTTATAGCTTCTCCCAGAGGGTACATGACAGAATCTCGTCCACAGTCTTTCTTTTCTCACCCCGAATACTCCTCAGACAATCTTGCCCACACAGCTACAAGCTGGTAATATGAAAATGTCCATTTCTAACACAGATGGAACTCCTGCCTTCAGATCCATAAATCCAGCTTCCTTTACTCCACGTCTTTACTGGGACTATTTTGAAAGTGACTCACAGTGTATCCAAACCTGAACTCATCATTTCTTGCACTGCTCCCTGTATAATAATTTGGCTGGCCTTTGTCCCCAGTTCCTGGGAGGTAGCCAATAAATTCTTGAATTTCCCAAGTGCTAAGAGTATCTTTGTTATTCATGGTGGGTTCCTTGGTCCACATCTGACAGTCTGCACTAACAGGTGACTCAGGGTAGGCTCCTAGATCATTTTTTCCTAAGGAGATGACTCGGGATGGGAACTGGCCAAGCCAGAGAGATCCACCATTTAATTAGAGGTCTGGGGCTTTGAGCTAATAGAAAACAGCCCAACCTCTGGGTAGTCAGGGGGGCTGGAGACTGAGTTCAACCTTGTGGCCAAAGATTTAATCAATCACGCATAAATAATAAAACCCCAATAGCAACTCTTGACAGCAGATCTCAGGTAAGCGGCCCCGCTTGGCGATACTCTACACACTGTCACACACTGATGTGCCAGGGAGGTAGGGCATCCTGACTCTACGGGGAAAGGAAAATGCACACTTGGAATCTGGGACTGTCTCAGATTTTGACCAGTGTGTAACTAATTATACGTATAGGGCTTTCCTGAATTCTGAGTCATTTTACTGAATTTATAACCAGTTCTTCAGGAATGAGGGTAGCCTGAGGACCCTCAAAGTTGTGACTGGAGTCTGAAGTTTTGGGGAGGACTGTGCCTTTAACCTATAAAGTCTGGCTTCACCCTGGGTAGCTGCTGTCAGCAGTCACTGCACCCTCCAGATCTGCTCCTCGTGCAGGGTTCACAATCCCAGCAAATGGAGATCCAGCCATCTGTCCTTCCGCAGACGGGAGAAAGAGGGTCACTGTTGGTGATTCTTCCTCCTCAACCGCACTCCACACAAACGGTGAATCAATACATCCTTCCAACTCTCTCTCTGTCCACTTCTCTCCAACTCCTGTCCAGCCTACAAAGCCCTGCATGACCTGGTCTTTTCCTCTCTTCTACCATTTTCCTCGTTGCTCATAAAATTCTGGCCATACGTGCCTTCTCTCTGATACCTGACCTGACAAATTTATTCCTACCTTAGAGCCTCTTCGCTGTTCCCTCTGCTTACAATGTCCTCACAGAGCTTAGCTAGGCTGGTCCCTTCTCATCATTTAGGTCTTCTCCTATGTCTTATCCTCAAAGCAGCCTGCCAATAACTGCCTCCTCATCCTGTTTGCTTTTCACTGCAGTACTATTTCTTGGTTTCTGACTTATTTCTCCTCATCAGAATTAAGTTCCACATCTTAGTCAAATGCTGTATTCCCAGGGCCTAGATCAGTGTCTGGCACACAGAAAAATCTTCTCTTTTCTTTTTTTTTTTAAACTTAGTATCTTAATTAGATATTCAGATATTACTGAATCCACTGAATAGGACTTACAGTTTTACCCTCCTCAAACCCATTCCCTATGCTGTAGCCCGAGTCAACTTTCTAAAACACCAACGTGACACCAATGCCTCCTTAAAAAATGGGGCTCACTGCTATGTTCAGAGGAAGCTCTTTCTCTGAGACACAAAAGATAAGCCTCTTCATGATCTGGCTTCTGTTCAGCATCCCCAGCCCTGCCCCTCTCCCCATCCATTCTCCAGCCAGGCTGAACTACTGCCAAATACCTTGAACATTCCAGGCTCTCTTGCCTCTTGAATTTCCTGTATGTGTCCCTTCCTTATGACACCCATCTTTCCTCCCCAGTTTACCTGGTTAACCTTTATTCATCCTTCAAATCTTCTTAACACATCCTCCCTTAGTAAACCTGCCCTGATCTTCCAAAATCATGTTAGCTACCCCTCCTATGTGCTCCCAAAATCACGTTAGCCACCTCTCCTATGCACTCCCACATGACTCCACCTCACCCCTCCACAGCACTGACTCTGGATGTGCTGTAACTGTCTGCCTACTCGCCTGTATCCTTCTCAAGAACGTAAGCTCCTTGAGAGCAGAAGCCTTGATCCATTTGGTGGTATTACTACCACTGAGCACAGTGCCTGCTGTCATACTATAGGAGCTTAACACATTTGTACTAGATTAATTTATATACTGGAAAATCTACTGACCAATTCAGAAGTCTCTGTTACTCCTTCCATGTTCCCAATAGTGTTGAAGCCAATGTGACCCACAGAAAAGGTCACAGTATAATGACTTCCTTAACCCGGTGAGAGTAAAGAGAGAAAAGTCAGGAATGCTCAGGTTTCTTGATGATGGGGTGTATCTATTTAAGGGTGCTAGCAGGGCTACCTATTAGCTTTAAAGAACTAAACTTACGGTTTAAAATTATGTCATCTCTTTCACCATGTCTCTTTGCTACATAGTTACTAGCGTTTAATTTTTGCTATATGCCCACAAAACGGAAATTCCAGACTTTATTCAAAATACTTGTGTTAATGAAGAAGTATTAAGTATCCTAATTTCAGGGGATCTGTTTATAGGTACTCCATTTTAAAGAGACATAGGTAAGTAAAATTTCTCTTGAAAAGAAAAACTGGCAACTGTCACTAAAGGATAAGAATTATTGTTCTTTGGTACCATGATAATTCGTATAAAGATAGATACACAGATACATTCTGTAACAGTATCAATGTTGTGTCAATTTTTTTTTTTACATTCTGTAACTACAGAGTAATATAAGAGATTTTAAAAATAAACATAATAGAAATTATTCATAAACATAAAGTCTGTCATTCAAAGCAGTCTGCTTTGAAGACTCATTCCAAAAATGAAACCAAAGCTCAAAACATTTTGAAAAACTCTCTTTGGGGGCTGTCTTTAGATTCTGCACAGATTTTTTGGAATATTCTCATAGATGATCAATCTTTGCCTGTGAAAGTGAATCTTACCTTTGTAAGCAACTAGACATTAGAAGCCATGGTGGGAAATTAGGTCAAAGATCATGATTTGGGGTAGGGGGTTATTCAGTGGTAGAGTGCATGCCTAGCATGCATGAGGTCCTGGGTTCAATCCCCAGTACCGCCATTAAAAATAAATAAATAAACAAAAACCTAACCTTCCCACCCACATCCCTTCTCCGCAAAATAAAGATCATGACATTTCTGGATCAAAAGCAAGGTATATTTGAATGAAAAGCACTGACAAGGTGTAAGTTTCCTTCTAAGTGATATACCTGTTCTGAACACAATGCAAATTAAAGGACACCTAGAAACGCTGAGAGAGAGAGGAGAAAGACAAGGAAACTGGTGCCTCTTGAGACTCTGATCAAAGTTATGGCTTCCCCTCAATCATTCGCATTCCCTACTAGGAAGGTACACCACATCAAGGTCATCTGTGGAGCCAGATTAAGACTCCATGGTTTAGAGCAGTGGCTTTTGGCTCTCCTATTTTTTTTTTTTTTGCCCCCCACTGTATCCAACAGAAAAAAATGTATACTATGCTATGACCCAGTTTGTACATACATACATATAATTAAAATAAAAGTTTCATAAATAATTCTCAACCATACCATATGTAAAAGTATTTTCTTATATTTTATTTCACTAAGAAAAATGTTACTCATGGCCTACTACAACAATTTCACAATCCACAGCTTTAAAAATACTCGCTTAGAGTAACTGATGCATAATTGGAATAAGTTAATGAAAATGGGAAAACTCACTTGATTATAAAATTTCTGATGTTATTTTAAACTAGCAAACAAAAAGTCATTTTACCCTTTAGCCAAAGCTTTTAAGAGACTAGATTCTTTTTGGCAAAATGGAACTGCCTTATTCATCTAAATGGCTAACTGTTAGAGACACTGATGAGTAAATCATACAATGTTCATACCTTAATATTAGAAAACCATAAATCATTCTCATGTAAAGTGGCCAGGTAGACAGATGTAAGAAGTCCAATGCAAAGGGCAACAGTTCCACCAATTGTAAAAGACAGAATCTTCCATAATCTTCCACTGGTACAACCTTTTAGAAAAATAAACAGATAAAAAACTAAGTCGGTAAAGGATTTAACAGTTCTATTTCAGACTGCCAAGCATGCTACGCTCCAGCTGCCTGTCACTGGTGAAGCCTTCCCCATCTCCAGGAGAGTGAGAGGCTGCCTTCCATGATTCCACAGACCCTTCTATACTTTTCATACTCTTATTACAGTTTTTATCCCATTGTATCTAACTGTTCATTTGTCCATTTTGCCAACTAGAGAATGGGAACTTCTTGATGACAAGTATACTGTCTTAATCATTCTTAACACCTATGGCCTATGTTTGGCCACATTTAACTACTAAGTTTCTTAAATGGAGGAATAAATGGGTTACAGATCTAAAATAAAAACAATCTTTGAGATGGTCTACTTACAATGAGTGGTTTATTCATTAAAAGCTACACCCAAACCTGATTACTTAAAATTTTAAAGCCCAGAGGAAAAAAATCCATCACACTGAAGTTCAAGGATGTATAAACTAGGAAAAATATTTATAGCACATATACACAGGGCTAAGTATCCTTAATATAGGATACTTTCAAGATAAGGAAGAAAAACACAATGAATATTCCAGTAGGAAATTAAGGACATGAACAGGCAAGGCACAAAAGAAAAGAAAAGCCAATAAACTTAACAGATAAAAAAAGTTAGTACTAAAGAAATGCAAATCAAAATGAAGAGCTGTAACTTTTATAATACTGGCCAATTTGATAGCTTAAAATGCTTAGTATTCTGCTTTGGAAAGGATACAAAAAAACAGACACTTTTTCAAACACTGCTGGTGTTGGAATAAATTGATACCTCTCTGGAATGCAACATGGTAATAGGAAGTAAAAGCCATCAAATGAGCACCCTATTTGACTAGTAATTCTAAATCTAGGCATAAACCCCGACGAAATAATTAAAGTTTTAAGCATACATTTGGCCACAGGATATTTATCGCAGTTCAGTTTGTACAGATAAAAGGTTAAAAAAAAATCTAAATATTAAGCAGGAAATTAAATTATGCTATTAGTCACATAATGACTATACATTGACAGTATTTTAAAAATACATTGACATGATATGTTTGTAACACACAGAAATACAGCAAGTTACACAGCAGAACGTAGGATTACAATTTTGTAAAACCACATCTGAATGCTTGTAGGCATACAGGTGCAGAGAACATTCAGACAGCAAGATAAAGTGTCATCGGTGGCAATCTAAGGATGAGTAGGTTTGTGGGAATATTTTTTCCTTCTCTTTTGCTTTTCTTTAGTTTTCATTTTCTGACATGAATAAATACTGCTTCGGTAAAATGAATAGTCCTCAGAGTTTTACTTTTTAATTTAAAAGGACAAACTTGAATTTGCATTTGTATTTCTAATAAAGTTTTCAGAAAGTACTCTGTATTGTCCCAAATTGCTAACAGCTGAGTTGGATGGCATGCCTTCTCAATATAGATTACTTTTATTTTATAAAGCTGTTACCGGAAATTACTTCACTAGCTCTAGCTGCAACTGACCTAAATTCTGTCAGATATCCAAAATGGCTGATGGACACGGAATTTTTTATGCTTACTTTTAAAAATCCTTACTATGCTTAGTCTAAGAGAGCAACTAGGGAGGCAAGAAGTTGGTAATTAATGCCATCTTACGTACAGCTTAGCAAGTCTTCAACATTATCAAAGAATTAAACAATTTACCAAATTCTGACCACTTTCCCCACCCCCCAAAAGAAGCAAAGGAGAAAATTTCAGGAATTTACCTGAAAATAAAGAATTTTTTTAAAGTCTGATTCACCTTTCAATACTTTAATGAAATGAGAAACTCACCCAAGGTAAGGTCATCTAGTTGTGACCAGCATACTCAAACCAGAAAAATTTGAACTAGACTAAAATCTGAACAATGGGAAAAAGTATCACTCTATAGAGAGTCAAAGGATCAGACTGGTGTAACCATACTGAACAGCCAGCTGAGAAACAAAGGGTTCTAATCAGAGGTCTTTTCATCTTTTATCTAATTGTAACTGTAAAACCAGTATTACCTAATTACAATCAAATCACCTGTAAAACTAAAGTATCAGGGTAGCAGAACAAGTTTCTTCAACTACCATGTCTCACTAAATTTTCATCCTATTGGAGAGTAATTATTTTCATATGTACACACACACATACACAAAGCAACCCCAAATGCTGTTTTAACTTAAATCACCTACTAGATGGCAATTTATTTTCCAACTTCACATTTTCTTCTTGTACCGCATAATCCTCGGAAACTTCTGTGGTTTTTATTCCTTTTCTTTGCCTGATGGATATCATGGTGTCAAAGACTTACACGCATTGTTCTTCCAAGCACTCCTACGAACAACACAGAGGTAAACCACCATCCATCCATATGTCAGTATCCTCTCTCCCCAAATACACCCTGTGCTCATTTGACTTTACCTTAGTTTCTTCCCTTGCTTAGCATACCCTCCCATTTTCCCACTCAAATTTTAACCAGCCTTCAAAGCTAATCTTAAGACACAACACAAATATTTCTTTAACACAACCCCATTTATGAAGTGCCTGTTCTAAGGCAGGCGTTGCCAAGAGTTAGGAATACAGGTGAGCATCACAGACAAGCCTCTGCCCTTCTTCCAGGAAGCCTCCTTCTGATGCACCAACCCCTGCTTATCTTTCCCCTTTCTGAGCCATGTTACCATGCAATTTGTCACACAGTTATGTAGTTTCATATTATTTTATAAAGTATCCTACCATGGGAAAGGTACTCAGAAGTAAATTTCTTGATTGTTGATAGACCGATTTTGAAGAACTGAAATACTGTCTGGTCTCAGGAATTTTGATACCAGTGTTCTTTAAATCAATTCACATTGGAAGCTTTAGGAATATGCCTCAGTGGTGATGGCAGCGGGGGTGTGCCAATCAGGGCAGCTGCTATGCCAGGGAGCAACAGTGGGAGTGACTGCAGGGAGAAGGAGCCTGGTTTGGAAGCAGCAAGTGGGAGGCGGGGGAGTGGTGGCAGTGAGTAAGCTGGTTACAGTCCCCCGGAACATCTTGCGTCACTCCTCCCAAGAACGAACAGCGTTTTATTAATTATTTATTAAATATGACCAGTTGCCAGACGATTCCTTGGGCAGTTTATTAATTCCGAAAAGTAAACAAGTTGCTCTAGTGAAAAGAACAAACCAATCAACATTATTCAATTTATTCATTTATGCATGAATGCATGCATACAAAAAAAATGTGAGAAGCAAAACAGACTTCGGTGCAAGCACTGAAAATGGAGACTCTGGAGCAACAAGGGGGAAAAGGAGTGTCGGCAAACTCGTACTGCCAGAGATGGGCTTACCCCAAATTACCTTATCCTAGAGTCATGCCCTTTCTAAGGACTCTGAGCGGAGCTGTAAAATCCCACAAATGATACACCGTACCACGTTAAAACAGAAGGGCAACTAATATTGAAGCGCCACCTCTGTATGATAATTGCATGAACCCACGAAACAAAAGTTTCCCCATCAAATTACAAGGAATGCCATTTTAAAAAACGTCTGAAAAGGGACATGAGAGTGGTGCTTTTCTTCTCTATTGCTTAGAAGGACTGGCACGTACTGGGCATCCCGGGGAGCTGCAGGACGTGTTACTCAGCTTACCTGCGCACCCCAGCCCTACAGCACCGGGGGCCCCCGCCAGACTCCGAGGCCAGAGAAGTTCGGTAACTCGCTCCAGCTCACCCAGGAAGTCGCGTGGCCGCGGAGGCTGGAGACCCTCAGGCCCTCCCTCCGCCCGAGCGTCCAAGAGCGGAGAAGTCACCCGAGAAGGTGCCCCGCCCTCGGCAAACTTGCTCCCTCCTGAGTTGTTTTGCTCGGCCCCCCATCTCGGGAGGTTAATAGGGCGCCACGTTCCACACCAGGCGCCCCAAGACGCCGCGAAGGCCGGGGCCGCGCCCCCCGACTGCGCCACGCGGCGGGGCGGCTAGCGGGCTCTCGGTCTTCGCAGCGGATTCGGCCGAACGCCGCTAGGCGAGGGCGCAGCGCCGCCCACCCGCCGGACATTCCCGGGCCGCGCCGAAGCCTCGCGCCCGCGCGTCCGCTCGCGCCACCCGCGGCCCGACACGCACCACAGACCTGCGGCCTCAGCCGTCCTCACGCGCAGCTCGGGGCCGAGAAGGAGGGAGGCCGGGCGGGGGCGCCGAGGGCCGAGG
This sequence comes from Camelus dromedarius, assembly GCF_036321535.1. Taxonomy (NCBI): domain Eukaryota; kingdom Metazoa; phylum Chordata; class Mammalia; order Artiodactyla; family Camelidae; genus Camelus; species Camelus dromedarius. The sequence goes on along the minus strand of NC_087444.1, from coordinate 62,714,466 downwards.
GGGCGGGGCCGCGTCACGGCCCGCAGGGCGTCGCGGGGACAGCCCGGACCCGGCGGCGACTGCAGCGGAGCTTTGTGTGGCACCGTGGAAATGAGGAACTGGGGTCGTCAGCCGCCCCGGAGAGGGGGCGCGCCCGGGAGGCCGGGCCGCTGCGGCCGCGCCCATAGGTCCCGGGAGCCGTCCGTCAGCGGAGACCCCCGCCCCCTCCCAGGTTGCCCCGCCCTGTCTCGTGCGGCGCCGGCCGGAAGGAAGCGGCGCACTTCCGCTCGCTGGGCCGGCCAGTCCCAGGTAGCTGAGTACCCTTTCGTCCACCTGCGTCCTGCTGCTCCGCGGACCCTGCGGGGGCCGAGGCCACCTTCGCCCACGCAGACGCCCGCCACTCCCAGGCCAGAGCAAGAAGCGCGGCGCAGGGCCAGAGCGCCCCTCTGCGGGGAAGGGTGGCCTGAGGTCAGACCGCGGGAGCCGCGGCACCACTTCGGCCCTCGAGGGGAGGGTGGGGCGGCGGAAAACTCTTCCTTCGGCCGATGCCCTCCTGTCCCCTGAGCTGGCGGATGCGGAGCTGTCGGCAAGGCCAGGACGGACGAAAGCAGTCCGACCACTCGGACAGCTCCCAGCTTCCCGCATTGCAAGGCCTGGCGCGCCCTCCCCCCGGGTCTTGGCAAACCCTCAGGCCCCCAGCGGCCGCTGCTCCGTGCTTGGAAGTCTTTCACTCACTGCCAGTGAGAGCATCTACACAGATAATACCGCATCTCCAAAGACACCCCTGTTTAGGGGGTCGGGGGAGCCAGCTATCATCCCACTTTTGTCTCCGAGAATGTGCTCCTCTGTCTTCTTTCTCGGTGTTACTCCGTCTCCAAACTAGAGTGTAAGCCTTTTTTGAGGGCAGTTTCTGTGCTGTACAAGTGGGTATCTTTCTTACTCACATTGCAAAGAATAGTAGTAGGTAAAGCCTTTAGTCAGCAGATCTCAAAGCACACGTTAATTGATTTTTGTTAAAGAACGGTCCTTTGGGTCCTCCACCTGTAAAAAGACTGCCCATCTGTCTAATTCCTGCACGGAATTACTTCAGCCAGGTGTCTTTCTTACTTACCCCTGTTTGATGTTTTTCTCCTCTGCGTGTCTGTTGGTATTAATAACAAACACACATTCTGTGCGAATGGGTTGAGGTATCTGCTGGGTGGTTTTAATAAAAATAAATGTCAGCTGTTTTTTCAGATGGCATTTGTCATGTTTCAACATGATTGTTGGTGTCTTCTTTATTTCATGTTATGGACTTGAGAACAGGGATTGTTTATTTATAATCTTTTTCTTTCACCTTAAGATGCCTTACATAAAATACATTTATGTTCTTAATAAATACATATGTGAATTGATTCCTCCTTAGATAGGTCCCCCACTCCTTACTATTATATAGGGTTTTTTTCTTAAATTGTCTCCCTCTGGGGAAAATGAGTCTGTTGTGAAACATGCATCCCTTCAGTAAGGTAAATAGTACTTGTTAGCAGCTGCTTGTTTTAATATGAAATGGCTTTACTAAGCAAGATAAAGCTTTGAGAGGAAGAGGCATCCACTGCTAAGAGTAAGTCTTGGGAATAAATAAGTTATTAAGAATGAGTCCTTAATTCTGATACAGCAACCCTGGGGGTGATGGGTGGTACACCTTTGCCCACGCTGGTCATGAACTGTGACTGCAGAGGTAGACAAGAATACTTCCAGTTTGCATTGTGTTTTGAAACCTGGTGGACTCTGGCTTTTCCTCTATGGATGCCAGCACTCGTTAAGCTGTGCTGGAAAAGTGCAACTCAAAAGTGTGGTCTGGGTACCTGCAGCAGCGTTGTCACCATCACCAGGAAACTTGTTGGAAATTATCATGTCCTACCTAAACCTACTGAGTCATAATCTGTAGGGATCAGGGACCAATAATCCGTTTTAAGAAGTTTTCCATATGAGTCTCTGTTCAGTAAAGTTTGAAAGCCATCGCAGGGCTTTGCTACTTAAAATGTGGTCTGTAGATTAGCAGTGACCCTCTTAGAAGTGCTGGATTGCAGGCTCTCCCCAAGACCTACTGAGCCAGAACCTGCATTTTAATACAATCCCCAGGTTATTTGTATGTACATTACACTTTGAGAAACATTGCACCAGAAGTCATTAATGATTTTCACATCCTTCCCATGAAAGCATCTTGCCTTGGACGAAGGGAAAGATGTCTCCTTCTCTGTTGGCTTTCTCCTATTTGATGTGCAATGTTCAGTTTTAAATTGTTTGGCTTATTATTATGAACACTGAATCACTCCTGTCTTCTGTGACAACAGACTCTTGGTATTCCTCCTCTGTCTACCTTCCTGGCATTCCTTTCCAGTCTCTTGTAAGTTCCTCTTCCTTTATAAAATCAATGATTCTCTGTCTTCTGGCTCCATGTTTCGGTGACATTCTGAGGACCCATAAGTTTTTATGTCCAGGCAAATCTCATGAACTCCAGGTCCCATATATCCACTGCCATTGGAAATTTCCATGTGTGCAAAGCACCTCACCTGAAACTGGTTAAAAATTAACCTTTTCTGGTCCCCAAACCTACTTTTCATCCCACGTGCCCCATTTACCTAATTGGTCAAGTCAATAACCTAAGAGCCAAACTTGATTCCTCCCTATTGTGTAACCCATATATCCTCAATAACCAGAGTGATCTTACTAAAATACAAATCTTTTGGTGGCTTACTGGCTTTATATAAAAATCAAACTCCTTAACACAGCTTGGAAGTACTGCCATGAATCAGGCTCCTTTTACTTCTCTAGCCTCGTCTCTGCTTTCTATTCATAAACTTCTTTCCAAGTTTTTATAAGTTGTCTCCTTGCCTGACTTAACTACTATTCAGCCTTTAAGTTTCAGTTTAAATGATCCTTGCTGCTTGGTATTTCTACACTGCCCTCTCACGGAGTCCTCGCTGTTCTGCGTGAGCCACAGAATCCCATGGAAGTGGCATTGTGGGACTTCTGAGGCCAGGTCATAAAAGACATCCCAGCAATCTCCTGGATTGCTCACGTACGGGGAGGAGCCAGCCACCATGTAGGGAGGACACTCAAAAAGCCTGTAGAGATGGCCATGTGGGCAGCAACTGGCCTCTAGCCAACAATCAGCCATCCATGTGAGTGAGCCACCCGGGAGGAAGATCTGCCAGCTCAGGTCAGCTGTCAGGTGATTACAGCCTCACGAGAGATGCTGAACCAGAACTGCTCGTCCGCCCCACTCCCAGATACCCGGTGCGCAGATACGGTAAGAACACTAAATGTGTATTTTTGTACTAAGCTACTAAGTTCTGAGGTAATTTTGCTACACAATGATAGGTCGTCAGTATGGTAGTAATCCTCTCTATGAATGTGTCATAATTTATTTAATATTCCCCTCTAACTGGACATTTAGAATGTTTCTAGCTTTATGCTATCACAAGCAATGCCGTAGAGAATATCCTTATGTTTATGTAATTCTTTAGGATATGTTTCTAGCAATAGAATTGCTAGAGCTCATATTTTAAATTAAGATAAATGTTGGCAAACCGCGTTCCAAAAAGGTTAAAAATTCTATTGCTCTACACTTCCACTAGTGTGCATTTTGGTGCTCATTTCTCCACATCCTTGCCAACAATGGATATTTTTAATCTTTGCCAATCCTAGGTGACAAATGATATATCATTTTAAATGTGTTAATGAGGTGGAGATGGTTACATAGGGAGATTCTTTGGCCCTTTGTGTTTCTTTTTCTCTGATTTGTCTTTTCACGTTCTTGGGCCAATCATCAATTTAATCTTTATAAAAAGGGATTATTTATAGATTATGGCTGTTAACTTTTTGTCATCTACCTTGCAGGTATTTTCTCATTGTTGTGTACTTCATCTGGGGTGTTTCGCTCTGCAGTGATTTTCTTATTTTCTATTGTCAACTCTAGCATCTTTCCTTTATAGCTTCTGGGCTTTTCCATCATGCTTGGGAAAATCTCATCCCAAGATTGTAAAAAATTTTAAATACTTTTTTTTTCTAGTTTTAGAAAATACTGCATCTTCTTAATATGGGGAGAGATAATAAGGGTTTTGTTTTTTTTTTTCCTGATTGGAGAGTCAATTGTTTCACCTTCATTCTTACTCTACTGATTTCAATTATCTGTGTCACCACATACTAATTCCTGTATGTATATGGCCTATTTGTAAACTCCTGATTGTGTTTAAAGGACTTATGAAAAGAACTGGTACGCAACAGTTCCACATACAGTAGTTGTAATGACTGTTTCTTTATAGAATGCTTTGGCGTTTGGGAGAGCACTTACTTTTCCCTTCATTATTCTTCTTTTAAACACACGTTTTGGCAAGTTCTGCATATTTATTTGCTGAAATAAACTTTATAATCTTTTACCAGTTTCCAGAAAAGAATTCATGGAGATTGCTTTACTAGAATTATATGCAAGGGATAGACATCTTTGAGAGAAATAAGATCTTTACAATATTGTGTATTCTTTTCCTACAACATATATTCAGTTGAAGACGGCTTGGCCCACTTATGTAGATGTTTACCAATAGCAGTTTCATGAAGTTCACATTTTTTTTTTTTTACTTTTTTGTTTGTTTTTTGGTGGGAGGCAATTAGGTTTGTTTGTTTGTTTGTTTGTTTGTTTGTTTGTTTAATTTATTTATTTAATGGAAGTACGAGGGATCCAACCCAGGACCTCGTGCACACTAGACATGCACTTTACCCCCACGCTGTACCCTCACTCCAACGTTCACATTTTGCCACATCACCCACGCAGTTGGTTTTTTCCACTGTCTTGATGAAAGTCAGAGTAGTGGTCTCCAAACTCTTTTTGATCTCACTGTTTTATCTTAATAAATCTTTGTCATCTCCATATGTGTGGACACATACATATATATGTATATGTACATATATATATACATACACATACATTTAGCTAAAACAAATACAAATGGAAACCCTATTATGTTCTTTCTGCATCCACAGATTGTTTTATACATTCCTTGTGTATGAACCATGTCAGAGACCTCAGAGGTGGGGTGTGTCTAAGGAATCCTTCCAAGCCTGGTTTGGCATGCCTGGTCTTAGGGAACCCATGCTGAGTCCTGGAGATCAGTTTCCTCAGTGCTCAAAGATCATTCGAGTTGCACAGGAATCAATGTTACACTGGAGTCCTCCTTCCCCCCTTTAAATACTTGGCTCCATCCCTGTGAGGTCCTTAAGGCATTATGAAATACTGTTAGTATTTTCTTTCTCTTCCTTTAATCAACTCTGTAGATTTGTAGAGGTTTAGAATAGTGAAATTTATAGGCAGATTAGCAGAGTCATATAATTATCCAAGGACTCTGTTAAAGAAACTTAACAAAGTAAACATTGTCAGTGTTGTTTCATTTTCCTCGACACCTGCTGCTCTTACGTCTACTTGTCTGTTATTTCCACCTACACGTTTCTCCTTCATTTCCATGGCAACGGTAATTATTGTATACTTCTGAATGAGGACATGCGTGGTCAAGTTATCCAGTGAAAGCAGATGACGATGCTTTATCACCTAAGTGTTTTGCCAAATGTGAGGATTCCTGGATGTTGGCTGTTCTAGTCCACAAACCAGTGGCCTTGGCTAGTCTTTCCAGTTTGTTCCCTTGGACTGCTGTAATGTCATTCCCTGCAAAAAGGGCATGTACACAACAGGTGTCTAAAAATCCTAGAAGTAGACATTTCCTGCTAACAGATGCCAGCGTGCATTGTATGGCTTGGATTTTTTTTTTTTTTTTTGTAGGAAGAAGTAGGTCTTTCAAGCCAGAAATGTGTTTCTGATACTCTCAAATTCAGATCTTATCCTGTCTTAAATTATGGCTAATCTGGCACTGGGTTTGATTTTTACTAACTCTTACCAAGTGCTCCCTGGAAATCTTCCTGAATCCACGTGGATGTTGATAAGCCAGCCTGAAGGACTTAAGAATTCACAGGCTTGATTGCAACTCGCCAGGACTGAAAGCCGCTAGGACTTAAAATGACCCCAACAGCAGTGTGGGGACTCTAGGGGGTGGACTCTGCCCTTTGTTTGGTGCTCCAATACAGCTCCCTCTGAGAGGTTTCTAATGGCATCTCTTGATGGCTTTTAAAAAATTTCAGTAAAGATACCAGGAAGCAAAGTTTGCAGTATCTTTCTCTTCTCACACCAGTCATCAGCCAGTTCATTTATACGAGCATGCATTCTCCATGTGCTGTTACCCCACTGCCACCCCCACCAGGGAGAAAATTGGCTCTTGGGGGTTGCAAAAAAAAGTACTCTTTTTATAGATAAAGCACATATATAGAGGATATCTAAGGTATTCAAATTTCATGGTGGGGGGTGATTAGGGGGAAAAAGTCTAAAAAAGGCTCCCTAGGTGGGTGGTAATGAAAAAAGGGTTGAAATTTCTGTGGTTGGAGCCCTGACTGAGTCCTGGACGTAGACTTTTGTCTTTAACAGATTTTCACTGTGTGTGTGTGTGTGTGTGTGTGTGTGTGTGTGTGTGTGTGTGTGTGTAGAGGCTAGAAATAATGGCTGAGCATTCAGTATTAATTAGGATACAGGTTACATTGCTAAAATACTACCTCAAAACACAAGCCATTTCTCTGTCATGTAAGCAGCCCAGTTCCACAGCATCAGGGACCCAGGGTCTTTCTCTCTCATTGCTCTGCTGTCACCAAGGTGTCACACTTGTTCTTGTGGTTAGTGATGGCTCAGCACCACATTCACAGGACAGCAGAAAAGAGACGGGAAGGAAATGGAACTCCCCTTAATTGTAAGGGCACAGCCTAGAAGTTTCATATGTCACTTCTACTAGTGTCCCATTAGCCATTGTTTGGGACGTGGCCTCACCTAGTTATAATGGAGACTGGGAAACAGTCTAACTGGTAGGTACCCAGCTACAAATGCTACCACCATGGGAGAGAAGAATGAATGTTGGGGAACGGGCAGTGTTTGCCACAACTCAGATGAAAAGTACTTTCTTTTGGAAGAATCAATATTGTTAAAATGGTCACACTGCCCAAGGCAATCTACAGATTTAATGCAATCCCTATCAAATTACCCAGCACATATTTCACAGAACTAGAACAAATCATAATAAAATTTATATGGAACCATCAAAGACCTAGAATTGCCAAAGCATTACTGAAGAGAAAGAAAGAGACTGGAGGAATAACTCTCCCAGACTTCAGACAATACTATAGAGCTACAGTCATCAAGACAGCATGGTATTGGTACCAAAACAGACATATAGACCAATGGAACAGAATAGAGAGCCCAGAAATGAACTCACAAACTTTTGGTCAACTCATCTTCGACAAAGGAGGCAAGAATATACAATGGAATAAAGACAGTCTCTTCAGCAAATGGTGCTGGGAAAACTGGACAGCAGTATGTAAAGCAATGAAGCTAGAACACTCCCTTACACCATACACAAAAATGAACTCAAAATGGATTAAAGACTTAAACATAAGACAAGATACAATAAACCTCCTAGAGGAAAACATAGGCAAAACATTATCTGACATACATTTCAAAAATTTTCTCCTAGAAGAAATAAAAGCAAGAATAAAAAAATGGGACCTAATGAAACTTACAAGCTTCTGCACAGCAAAGGAAACCAGAAGTAAAACAAGAAGAAAACCTACGGAATGGGAGAAAATTTTTGCAAGTGAAACCGACAAAGGCTTGATCTCCAGAATATATAAGCAGCTCATACGACTCAATAAGAAAAAAATAAACAACCCAATCCAAAAATGGGCAGAAGACCTAAACAAGCAATTCTCCAAGGAAGACATACAAATGATCAAAAAGAACATGAAAGAATGCTCAATATCACTAATTATCAGAGAAATGCAAATCAAAACTACAATGAGGTATCACCTCACACCAGTCAGAATGGCCATCGTTCAAAAATCCACAAATGACAAATGCTCGAGAGGCTGTGGAGAAAGGGGAACCCTCCTACACTGCTGGTGGGAATGCAGTTTGGTGCAGCCACTATGGAAAACAGTGTGGAGATTCCTCAAAAGACTAGGAATAGACTTACCATATGACCCAGGAATCCCACTCCTGGGCTTGTATCCAGAACGAAATCTACTTCAGGATGACACCTGCACCCCAATGTTCATAGCAGCACTATTTACAATAGCCAAAACATGGAAACAGCCTAAATGTCCATCAACAGGTGACTGGATAAAGAAGAAGTGGTATATTTATACAATGGAATACTACTCAGCCATAAAAACCGACAACATAATGCCATTTGCAGCAACATGGATGCTCCTGGAGAATGTCATTCTAAGTGAAGTAAGCCAGAAAGAGAAAGAAAAATACCGTATGAGATCGCTCATACGTGGAATCTAAAAAATAAAAACAAAAACAAACAAACAAACAAAAACAAAGCGTAAATACAGGACAGAAATAGACTCACAGACAGAGAATACAGACTTGTGGTTGCCAGGGGGGTGGAGGGTGGGAAGGGATAGACTGGGATTTCAAAATTGTAGAATAGATAAACAAGATTACACTGTATAGCACAGAGAAATATACACAAAATGTTATGATAACTCACAGAGAAAAAAATGTGACAATGAGTGTGTATATGTCCATGAATGACTGAAAAATTGTGCTGAACACTGGAATTTGGCACAACATTGTAAAATGATTATAAATCAATAAAAAATGTTAAAAAAAAAGTACTTTCTTTTGAGGGTTGAGGTTGAATGTGTATTGTTTCATGTAGACTATTAGTCTTGTGTCTTTGATGATCACAATCTCTGTAAGCACAGGCAGTATGAGAATTCTTGTATAAAGCTAGTGTGTGGAAATGGCTTACGACTCAGAACAAGAGTAATTCATAGTTACTAGTATTAGTAAAGGGTCCAAAAATCAATCTAAAAGATATCTGATTATCTGATTGTCTACTAAATGCGGATTTCCTAGTTGTAATCCCCACCCTCATTATGGAAAAACACAATTTCTTTAAAACTGGAAGTTTAATTTTCTTGGATAGGTTTTTCTAGAAAAGCTCATTCGAGGGCATTTAGAAACTCAGTAAAAAGATGTTTATTAAGTATTTAAGTAAATCAGCTGACAAATGCTATGTAAAAGCCAGTCGCTGTGTAGGTAGGATCTGGTGTCTTCTTGAATTTCAAAAACAAACTCTTAGCATATCTAAAACTGGGTATGGGTGCAGCTACAGTTCAATTCTGGCACTTCTGTTTACAAAAAAAGAATGTAACTGTTTTAAGATTTTGTTTTGTTTTAATTAGAAATTATGTCCTTTGTATCTTACTTCCATACGTATCCTTTTTTGTTTTGTAAGGTGTGACTTATAGCTGGAAATATGGCTACTAAGCTCTCTTGTTCCAATCAGTCTTTGAAGAGTAAGTTGCATCAGTGGATGATGGTTAAACACAAGTGCTGACTTGGTTTTATCTTTGCCCCTTCTGACATTTTCCTACCTGATCGTAAGTCGGCTTGGTGGATCTAAGTCATTAGTCTGCTCTCCAGACCCACAGGACAGCATCCCACATGAAGAGGATGTTTTGGGGGCTGACCTGCAGATACACTTCAGAATTAGGACTGCCCTGAACCAGAGTCCTCTAGGTGAAACTGTCCTTGTGAGATGGTTGAAAGACTGACTTCTGTGTGAGAGGCTCGTGTGGTCTGAGACAGGCCATTTCTCACCTTCTCCTCTCCCTCGTAGCCCATTGGCTGTTTCACTGAGTGCATGCAATTCGAAGTACCATTCTCTCTCCTTCGGCCTAAGTTCTGCCAATGCTGCCAGCTCATCGGCTTCTTTAGGGAGAGGCCCATTCTCACACGGTGAGACCTAATGTCAGTTTATAGGTGTGAGAAAATGAGTGTAAGCACTTAACATGATGGTAACAGGGCAGTGTTCTAACACTTTCTCCCACCAAGTGTTATCTTTTTAGATGTGATGTGAATTGCATACAATATTCTAGGTACTAATGAACCAGGTTTGTCTTTTTTTATATCTTTTAAAGGATAGGGTATTTTGTTTGGTTTTGAGTATCCTTCCTGAGAACACAAACCAGCATGGTTCTTAGGTTCCTTGCCAAGGCTGTAACAAGAAGCTTTGATACCACGATTTATAAGAGCATTTGATTCCCCCCACCTCCACCCTACACATGCACACACACAGTGAACGCGCAAATCGTGACAGGAACTGCTGAACACCCAGATGGCCAGGCCCTTTAGACACACGGTTGCTGATCTTCACAACAACTCTGCAAGGTGTAAGTGTTACCGTCTGTTTTACTGATGAAGAAACTGAGGCTCCAAAAAAGGTTGAATGCCTTATTCAAGGGCACATGGCTTGGGACCAAGCACTGTTCAGAACTGTCAGAACTCGACCAAGTGTTTTATAGATGGTTTCATTTAATGCACATACCTCTCTGAAGTGGGTATTACACTGTCAACTTTACATTTCAGAAAACAGAAGAGGTTATAAGAGGTTAACAAAGGTAAAGCCAAACTATATTCCAAACCAGCTGAGGTAGCAATACCCACTCCGCGTGCAGGCTGGCGGGCGGTCCACCACACATGTCCTCCCCTCGCTTCGGAGGGGTCATGGTGACTGCTTTTCCATTAGGACAATGCATGCTTCCGTTTTTCCTGTGATTACAAGGCAAGTTTTAAAAAGTGTCACAGTACCCTGGAACCTTTTTCAGCACTTGTACACTGAGTACAGGGTTGCTCCAGCTGGGTGCAGATTCTAAAGAGCCTCATTTTGGAGTTTTTGACCTGAACAGTGACACCCTGCAAGGACTCCAGTCTCAGCATTGTGGAAAGGCACTGTGCCTCACCGACTGTGTCCTCATGCTTCATCTGGAGAAGGGCTTAGCAGGTGAAGACAACCTTGAAACCACTGGTTTCCTACAGTTACTTTTTTCAGCAGAACTATTTTTTGTAGAACGTTAGCTGTAGAGGATCAGAAATAAACACAGCTTAAGATACGAACCCTACCCTGCTGTACTCTTTCTCATAAACCTGAAATAGATTTTTCTAACACCTTTTGTGGTTGGAAATACAGAATTTAAATAGGATTGCAGATATAAACAAAAAGAGCAAGATGTAGATTGATGTGTCTATTTCAGTAAAACGCAGCCACATTTTTGCAGAAGTATGGATACTAAAATTAATAAAATGACAAGTAGAAAAACCAGAAATCTGGAGATGTGCTCAGTAGTGACAATAAGCCTTTAAATAACACTATTAGGTACTAATAAAAGACCTGAACAGTGAAAAACGTGGGTCTCTTCAGGTCACAGTTTTCTGTTATGTACGTATTTAGGATGACATACTTCATAATAATTAAAAAAAATTTTTTTTTACTATTTCTGATCTCAGTGGCAATGGATAGTTATTCCCTTTTACCTTTTAACAAAGGATAAAGCTGAGAAATCAGAAACATTGAAACAGTTGGGTCTGAGCTCATGGTCAAGGATTCATTATTTTCTGATATGTGTAAATGAAACTCCGTCCACCTAACTTGTAGTGTCCTTTCCAACAAAGGCCCCACGTACCTCAGAATTAATGACCTGCCTTTGCACTTAGTTTTGCAGACTTACTGAATGGCGCCTTTACTAGCTGGATTAAGTGGCACAACCGGCGTAAATGTGGCTGAGTCAGGAACCAGACCACCACCACCATCTGATGATTTTGTTCTATACTGATAGGAATTTATATTAGATGCCTAAAATTAAACTTGTTAATTCAGAGGAGAATCTACTATAGTCAACTTTTGTAAGACAAGCAGTTTAAACAGTAATTACTCATACAGGGAAAATAATTCCGTAGATAAAAAACCAAGTATGTCATAATCTTACACTTCATGATTGAAATGAGAAAACTAGATACAGTATATGTCTTAATGTACCAGCAGGAAAATGAGGTCTACAGTCCTTCAACACAACATACAAACTGGATTTTGCTGCCCGTGTCGGATTCTGGAAATGGTTTAAGTGTCTTACAGTCATTTGGATTCCAAGATATAAACCAAAATATACTACCTACTGTGTGGCACCAATTAAGAACAGAAAATTCTCTGAGAATTTATAGGGCCAAAAATGTTCATTTTACATCTTTGCTGCTTGATTTGGAAGAATCTATGTAGGCGAATGCTGTGACTTTCTCTTAGGCCTGCCCATTTGGTCAAGAGTTCTCCATCAAAGCCAACTACAGCCTCCACCCGACCCCTGAATTCAGGTTTAGACTCAGACAAGCTGTTCATCACGGAGAGGTGCATCTAAGACTCTTCTTTACATCCTGGATTAGGCCAGTCAAGTGTCACCGCAGTGGAGAGGATTAGCTGCCACGGTTACCTTCCACCACGGTTGGACATGCCCGTGGGGTGAGCACGTCTGCAGCTGTAGCGCCCACAGCACTGAAAGGGTGCAGGGTACCACCAACACTGGAGGGTTGTCAGGAGGAAAAAGCACCATCATTTAATCTAGTATATGTGTGTTGTTATTTTCAGCAAATTGTGTTTGGCTTTAAGGAGCAGAGGTGACGAAATAGCGAGTGAGGCTGAAGTCGTAAACGATGGATGGGGCTGTATAAAAATTACACAGGGAGAAATGTAATTTAGTTATAAAACAGCACGCTAGAAGTCGCTTCTTTGTAAGAAGTTTTTTTTTTTTCTTTCTGGGAATTTTACAGCACTGATCATACCACTGTTCTAGTTCAGAGGTCAGCAAACTTTTTCTATCAAACTATTTCCTTAAAGCAGTAAATGATTCGGGCTTTGCGGTCCTTGCGGTCTCTGTAACAACTACTCGGCGCTGCAGTTGGACCGTGAAGACAGCCATATGTGACACGAAAACAAATAGGCATGGCTGTGTTCTAGTAAGACTTCACATACAAAAATGGGTGGCAGCCCAGATTCGAGGGGCTGTAAGTTTACTAATCCCTCTTCTACTGTCAAACAGAAATACTACGTGAGCCATGTAGGCAACGAAAAATTTCCTAGTAGCTGCATTAAAAAATAAAAACAGGTAAAATTAATTTTAATAGTAGTGTATTTTATTTAACCTAAAATATCCCAAATGTCATCGTTTCAACAAGTAATCCATATAAAAAACTACCTAATGAGGTAGTTTACATTTTTTGAACTGTGTCTGCAGAGCTGCTGTGTGTTGCACACTTAGCATCCTAGTCATATTTCAGGTGCTGAATAACCAGCGGCTACCGAATTGCACCGTATGTTCTGTACAACTATCTGGAGTTTAGTGGGCACACAATGTTGGGATTTGGCTCTTGAAAGATAGGGGGTATAACTTTGTCGCCCTTAGGGAGACAGGACAAGGAATTGTAGCTTTTGGGAAGAAATATCTGGACTCGAGACACTTGCAGCTGAGGTAGCCCAGGATTCTGGGGCACAAATGTGCAAGCAGACCAGTGATAACAATCAAACGGTGGCAGCTTCGCTTGCCAGTGCAACAAGTCTGTGCAAGTACAGAATGCTAACTGTCATGAACAGAGCTGGTCTTTAGCACTATGACTGTATCAGAATTTAAAGCATTTAATATAAGGAGTGATTTGGAAGATAAAATGAAGAACTGTGGAGCAAGGAAAAAAAAACTTTAAAGTAGACTGAATTTTTAAAATGAGTAAAACAATTTAAATACTTTTAAAATTATCTTTGTGGAACACAGTTAAATGCTGGTCAGCAATAGTTTAATGCGTTACCAAACGTTAATCATAAGCCTGTTTAACCCTTGGGAAGTGCTTCATTATTTAAACCCAACTTTCTAAGTGATTAAATCACCATTTTCAAGGCAAGATGGATATGACTTTTTGTTAATAAAACTTAGAGGCAAGTGTTTTTAACAAAAAATTTATTACCAAAATACAATATTAAAGTCAATACATGACAAACTCCTGTAAAGCAAAATAAATTATTCTAACATTGTACAGTATTTCCAAAGGTAGTTAAAGAAGCGCTGTAGACCTGGCTTCACTGTTTGCTGAACAGATAAACTGTTCTACCATGAACACAATCCTAGAGTTTTAGGCTTTAAGGCATGCAGCTCGATGTGCAGGATAATTTTACAAAATGCAAATCATCCTATTTTAATGATACAGTGTCAGAATTAACTGTAGTCTTTACATGTCAGTGTTCCAGAAATTTTTAGACTTTGGCTATAGAAGCAATGCCATAGTGTTACACAATAGTTATTTCTTAAAAAAATACATGTATTCATGTCCATGAATATCAAACTCAAATTTCTATTAAATATATTTTATAGAATATTACTTAGAGCACCTTGCTGTACAATAAAAAAAGATTAAATAAGTGTCTATGAAAACTAAAAATATAGTAAGTCTCAATAGAGAAGCCTGCTTATCTTTGTCAAGCCAAGTACACTGCGGGAAGATACAATGTAAACATAGGTGCCCACCAGGTCGTTGTGAGAGACGACAAAGAAAATAGTAACGAAGCCACTGATAACTACCTCGAAGATGTTAAAGATCTAGAACAAAGGCTTCAGTCAGTGTCACGACATTGCACCAGCTGGACACAGAGCTTGAAGTCGACAGATCAACTGGAATATAGGCATGGTACTGTCAGAACACTGGGGATACCAACCATATTCTGGACTATTAGAGAAAGAGAGAAAATGATAGAGCCCTGAAAAGTATTACTTATAATGATCAGAAAGCATCATCTTCCCCCTCCCCACCTTTGCCTTTATCCAGTAAGTTTGTTTTAAAAATTATTTTCACTATCAAATCCTAGAATTGTTAAGTGTTCAGAATGGAAAAGAAATACTTTGAGCTCTGTATGGCAAAAGACCTAGTACCAGTAAGTAAAATGTTATTCCTATAAAGGGAATTTCTGCTGATTATTTTAATACCTATCTCTTCTATAATTCAAATTGCATATTTAGTCTTCATTATTATGTTTAGAAATACTCAATTTTCTTGGTAGAGACACTGTTAACTTAAGGCTTGCCACAAAACCACAATGGGAAGGTCCTTCGTATATGGTTCCTCCTGTGGACAGGATGAAGCTTTTGGAGATAACTTTGGCTAGAATTAGATGAACACTTAAAGACTTTTGAACTTCTGGGTTAACTTTTTCCCATGAGCTAGGGGAACTTTAAATTCATGATTCCAAATGGAAAATTTAAGTAACAATAGAAGTGGTTTAAGAAAACAAAGAAAAGTAACTTAAAAATTCACTGCTAAAATTTTGGGAATGTTTCCTGGTTATTAGTATTTTCCAAACGATTACATAAAATCAAAGCCAAGGAAAGTTTATAAAATGAATTTCTTCTAAGGTTGTTAATTTTCAGAACAATAGATTTTTATAAAGAGACATTGAGTCCCAGCTACCAGTAATGAAGAAATTGACTGGGTGGCAATAATTTAATAATAAAAATGGAACCATTTAAAATATTTTATTTGAATTTGAAATGAAATATAATTGTATTTTAATTCTGAGAAGGGGAGAAATGAGAAAATCCACTGCATGTGGATTTGGGAATATAGTTTAGTATATATAAATTCATTTTATCTTTTAAAAACCACATATCAGAAATGGATTAACTTTCACAAATAAATTAAAGCTACCTAAATTAAAGAGTTGCAAAGTTACAATCGTTTAAATAGCATCACCAAAATGAGACTAAAAAAACAAATCAGACAACGTTTCAAGATGCCTGGCCCCACTTAAATAGTTCTTAATGCAATCTTAAAAATGTTAATTCATTCAACACATACCTGGACTTTGGGAAGAGAACTGTTTGCTAAAATGTGTCTACAGAGTATCCTATTCAAAAAATTCTGTTTTTGATGTTTTCTAAGCTTTTGAGAGTCACAGCCTCAGCCCTACAGGATGTCAGAAGTCAAATTCAGAGAGAGCTCCACGAAGATGGCGCACTGCATGGCGCACCGGCTGCCTTTTGACTTTGTAGGCAGAATTTACATGAACAAAACAACACATAAATAAATGATCAGAACTATTAAAGCAAAATAAAAAATAAAAAACCCTGTTCTCTTCACCCTCTGAAATACATTATACAAAATGGGTAATTAATGAGATTGTATCTATTTGATGGTGAGTTTTAATGCAAAAGTACTGTTAGTTGGTTTTCCAAATGTCCCATTGCACACTAACAAAATGGAATTTCCTAGATAGGAGAAACCCTGTAGACTTGCCAAATGTTGTTTGTTGGTTATTAAAAGTTTTAGAAACAATCTGAAGTTTTACTACATTTTAGCCACGTTTGGTTACACCTCTGATGCTAAGTATAACTAGATAAACCCCAGGGAGTAACATCTCAATAGCAGTACTCATTTTAAGGGGCTTCTGAATTTCATGCCTCTTCCCCCAAATGATTTTTATTTAACAGCTCACACTAACCCTAAGGTCTGATGAGCAAATGCAAACTTTCCTTCTTTGCTATTTAATAGACTCTTTCAGGTAACAACCTTGGTTTAGTTCAGAAGAGAGCTTTAGAAGGCCTATATAACCATTAAGAAAATTGGGGTGCTCCATCAAACACTCTGAAAAGAACCTCTGAGAAGTGCACTGTGCTCAACCAGCACCATTTCCATGAACCTTGAGATTTGGTTTGAGGCTGGTGGGAATTCACTTCTTTCCTCCTTTGCCCACAAGACATTCACTGTAAATTGAAGATAATAATTTACTTTGTAAATGCCTATTTACAATCAAGATTTGGATTTAGAGGTCTCTTTTCTTTCTTTCTTTTTAAAGAGTAAAGCAATGTATCTCAGACTGAGTATATGATTTGTTCCTATCAGTCTGGGTAAAGGTTTTAGTTTGATCATCTCAAAGGCCTCTAGTGATGTTTTCCCTGTTGACACCGAGAAACTCTCCGACACCTGCTTCCCATTTCTCACAAGAGGCCTGTCATTCATGTCAAAACTGAAAATGAAGAAAACTAAGCTCCATCTAAGACTGTGACACTCTCGTAACAAAGTTTTAGAATAGTTCCTGGAAAGCCCTTTCTTAACTCTTTTGCTTGCATTTCTACACTATAATAAGCTTTTAATAAATACACTCAAACTAAGAAGAGGTAACAGAGGGTTATTGTAAGATTACATCTTTGTTGCCTCCTCAACCCACTTTCCCTCTCTCAAAATATTTAAATATTTTTACCCCCTTATCCATTCAGAATTCCTTTCATTACATTACAAATTTGGTTCCAAAGTCACAGCTGTCATTTCCTCAAAAATCACACCAACTGGTTCTTCTGTGTCTAGTAAGCTACTG
This sequence comes from Camelus dromedarius, assembly GCF_036321535.1. Taxonomy (NCBI): domain Eukaryota; kingdom Metazoa; phylum Chordata; class Mammalia; order Artiodactyla; family Camelidae; genus Camelus; species Camelus dromedarius. The sequence continues at coordinate 62,697,166 of NC_087444.1, read as the reverse complement.
GGCAGCGCAAAGGTGAAACTGTGGTTCCAAGGATTCCCCTTCCACCGTCTCCCTCGTCAGGTCATTACTGCATCTGATTTGTGGGCAGAGCTGAGTTGTGGTCCTTATTCAGGATGATGTTTACGATTTCACCCTCGTGCTCTTTCATATGATCCAAGAGATTTTCTTTGCTGGTAGATTCGAAACCACAAATACAACAACAGAAGAGTAAAACGCAATACTCCATACCAGGAGGGGCCAGACTGGAGTTTTTTTCTAAATTATATGAGGTATTACTTGTAGGGCTCAGTTTCCCATTCTCGTTGGGACCTACAACTTCGCTGGGAGCCTGGGAAATCAGCTCTGAGGATGAGGATGACACCAAATTTTCTGAGCTTCCGGTGAGAGAATCGGCGCTTTCTTCGCTGCTGTTTAATAGAGACTTTCCTGGGGATTTCCCCAGGACTCTTAAAAACAAAACAAAACACATCAAACCTTGAGTTGGTTATAATGTGGACTAGTAGATTTAATCCTAACGCTTTAATTTATATATAATTATAAATAGCAATAATTTATTTATATAACAGTAAGATCAAATACCTGCCGCTTTGTGAGATTGCATCATTAATCGCCTTGTTCACTTGTTCGTAGTTGTAATTTTGGTCACTGGCATGCTTCCACATGTGAGACTTCAAAGAAGGAGGATGGCTGCACACATACCCACACAAAGAGCATCTGAAAGGCAGACATGACGGAAATTGGGATGATCCCATAATATCACCTTCAGTAATTGCAACGATTCCGTAACAATGATTAAATATGTTTTCCTGAAGACTTACTAGACATCACATTTCACTGAGTCTAAGATGTCACTGATTATAAGAGACATATTGATTTCAGAGGCTCAAATGTCCTCGAATAGATATCCTAGAATCAGTGAAATAAAGTTATTTTATATTATAAAGAATTTATAAGAATCAAGACAAACATCCCATATTACTTTCAGCTATTATAGTATTTGGAAAGATTTCTAATATGCAAAATCTTTGCTCTAAATTATTTAACCACACACATGCAAAATCAATACTCTATACCACTCTGTATTTCTTAAGAAAGCAATAAGGAATTAATTTCAACATAAACTCTGGCTCATTTACAGAATCACAGAAAATGTAAGTAGTGTTGAAATGCTTCAACGATTTAGATTTCATAAGTAAAACACATAACAATCTTAACATTTTTATTCACAATAAAAATTATTTCACATAATCAAGTACACTTGAACTGAATGAAGTACTTATAAAAAATTAACAGACTAGTTTTTACAGCATGTTTAAGTTGACTCCCTCTCCCCATATCCAGTTCCTCCTATTATTAACATCTTGCATCAGTGGGGAACCTTTGCTAGAACTGATACATTATTACTAACTAGAGTCTACAGTTTACGTCAGGGCTCACTGTGTTGTACAGTTCTGTGTGTTTGGACAAATGCATGTCATGAAGCCATCATTATAATATCATACTGAGTAATTTCTCTGCCCTGAACATCCCCTGTGCTCCACCTATTCATCCCCTCCCCAGTCCCTGGCAACCACCGATTCTTTTATTGTCTCCAAAGTTTTGCCTTTTCTAGAATGTCACATAGTTGAAATTGTGTAGCACATAGCCTTTTCAGATCGGTTTCTTTCCCTTAGCCATATGCATTTGAAGTTCCTCCACATCTTTTCATGACTTGAAAGCTCTCTTTTTTTCTTTTCCTATCACTGAATAATATTCCATTGTTTGGATGTACCAGTTTGTTTATTCATTTCTCTACTGAAGGACATCTGGTTGTTCCCAAGTTTTGGCAATTATGCATAAAGTTTATAAAAGTTCACGTGCAGGTTTTTGTGCAGATACTAGTTTTCATCATTTGCATAAATACCTAAGAACAGGATCATGTTTATCTCTTTAGGAAACTGCAAATGTACTTTAAAAAAGTACCTATTTTTATTAATACTTAATTACAAACCTAACAAATCAGGTAAGTTGTCTGGACTCTTCCCCACAGCAGTAAGAGGCACAGTCAGCAGAGGGGTAAAAGAACCACTCTGAGGTAGGCCAGAGCATTCTGTTCTTAACAAGGTTTGCCCTCAGGAGAAACTATTTAACCAGAGCCTAACCCACTACAGTTTTATCAGTGCATGACTGACCTGAGGGAAGGGAAATACCCAGCTCCAGCCCACTCTAGCTATCTCGTCCTGCCAAGGGGTGGGAAGGGAGGGGGCTGAGAAGTGCATGTACACAAGTCAGAGACACAGGCTCACTAAAAAACTGAGACCTAATCACAGGACTACAGAACATTCCCTCTCCCCCACAGCTTACCATCACATTTCTAAAGGTTTATTTACAGCAGTGCCTTTTACCAGTACATCATGCCTGACTATCGAGAAGAAAATTACAAGACATACTAAAAGGCAAAAGCCAAAGTTGAAGAGACAGAGGACACAGGAACAAAGGAGTAAGAATCAGATAAGGCAGGATGTTGGAATTATCAGACTGGTGATTTAAAACAACTTTGGTTAATATCCAAGAGCTCTAATGAACAAAATACACAGCATGGGAAAATAGATGAGCGATGAAAGAAGAGATGGAAATTTTAAGAAAGAACCAAAAGAAAATCAGACAAAGAGATCAGAACCAAAAAGAGGTAAAAAACACGTAACAGAAACAAAGAATGTCTATGATGGGCTTATCTGTGGGCTGGATATGTCTAAGGAAAGAATCTCTGAGCTTGAGGATATCTCAATAGAAACCTCCAAAATTAGAAAGCAAACAAAAAAGGACTGGAAAAAAACAGAACAGAACATACACCTCTAAAAGGTATAAAATATGCATAATGGGAATACCAGAAGAAAGAGAGACAGGAATAGAAGACGTATTTTAAACAGTAATAACTAAGAATGGCCACAAATTAATGTCAGACATCAAACAACAGATACAAGGTCAGAAAACACCAAGCAGGGTAAACGGCAGAAAAGCTACACCTAGGCATATCATTTTTGAACTACAGAAAATGAAAAACTCCTGAAATAAGCCAGAGGGAAAAAGCACCTTCCCTATAAAGAAGCAAAGAATTACATCCAAGTTCTCCTCAGAAACAATGCAAGTAAGAGAGTGGAGTGAAATATTTAAAGTGTTGAGAGAAAAAGCAACCAATCTAGAATTCTGTACCATAAAATTATTCTTCATAAGTGAGTAGAAATAAAGATTTTCTCAGACAAACAAAAATTGAAGGAATTTGTTGCTGGTAGACCTGTCTTGCAAGAAATGTTAAAAGAAGTTCTTTAGAAAGAAGGAAAATAATTCAGGTCAGGAACGTGTATCTATACAAAAAAGGGACTTCCTAACTCATTCTATGAAGCGAACATTATTCTATACCAAAGACATTAGAAGGAAAAAAAAAAAAACCCTAAAGCCCAAATGTCTCTCATAAACATAGATGCAAAAATCCTCAACAAAGTATCAGTAAATTGAAACCAACAATGTATAAAAAGAATTATATACTGTAACTAAGTGGGCTTTATCCCAGGTATGCTGGTTTAACATTTGAAAATCAGTCAATGTAATTATTACATGAACAGGTAAATAAAAATCATATCAACATATCAATAGATGCAGAAAAAGCATCTGATGCAATTCAACACCCACTCATAACAAATTCTCAGCAAACTAAGAATAGAAGGGAACTTCCTCAAATGGATAAAGAATATCTACAGTAAAACTGTAGCCAACATGATACTTGATAAGAAAGTAGAAGCTTCCCTGGTAAGTTTAGGAACAAATCACACATGTCCTCTTTCACTATTCCCTTTCAACATCATAACTGAAGTCCTAGAAATGCTATTAGACTAAAAAAATAAATAAAAGATACATATCTTTGTTCACAGATGATATGATTGTCTACGTAGAAAATCTGAAAGAACAGACCAAAAAACTCCTGGAACTAATAAGCGATTACAGCAGGGTTGCAGGGTACAAGGTTAACATGTGTAAGTCAACTGCTTTCCTATATTCCAGCCATGAACGAGTGGCGTTTGAAATTAAAAACATAATACCATTTAATTAGCAGTCCTGAAAATGAAATACTTAGGTATAAAACTAACAAAATATGTACATGATCTACATGAGGAAAACTCTGATCAAAGAAATCAAAGAACTAAATAAATGCAGACAGATTCTATTCTTGGATAGGAAGACTCAATATTGTCAAGATGTCAGTTCTTTCCAACTTGATCTATAGATTTGGTGAGATTCCAATGAAAGTTCCAGCAAGTTATTTTGTGGATGTTGCCAAACTGATTCTGAACTTTACATGGATAGGCAAAAGATCCAGAATAGCCAAAACAATACTGAAAGAGAAGAACAAAGTTGAGCGTGTGGCACTATGCAACCATGCAGTCGGTAAAAGAGCAGTGGTCACCAGGGGTTTGGACCACCAGGGGGAATGAACAGGTGGAATTCAGGGGATTTTTAGGGCAGTGAAAGTACTCTGTATGATACTATAATACTGTAATGGTGGATACATGTCATCACAAATTTGTCCAAGCCCACACACTGTACAGCACCAAGAGTGCACCCCAGCATAAGTTACAGACTTAGGATGATAATGGTATGTCAATACTGGCTCATCAATTCCAACAAATGTACCCCTCTGGTGGGGAATGTTAATAATGGGGGACGCTGCGAATGTGTGGGGCAGAGTATATAAGAAATCTTTGTCCTTCTGCTCAATGTTGCAGTGAGCCTAACCTGCTCTAAAAAGGAGCCTATTAAACAAGGCTGACAGTCTGCATAAAGCTTTTGATAAAGTCACTGAGAATATAGCCCATAAGCTCTGATAGTTGCACCAAAATATGTTCATTTGTTTAGGAAACACTCAGAGGAAGGAGAAAATGAGGTATCAGTGTTCTTTACTAAAGATGCGCTATTTCCAACATCTAAAGTTAATAGAGAGTAGCCAGCTTCTTTGTATTTAAATTAGCTTGTATCTTTAAAGTTCCAGAGAGTTTTTTTTTTTTAAAAAAAAAGGCTTCCAAAGTCTTTTTATGAAGTTAGAATAACACTGATACTAAAATTTGGCAAGAGCAACAGAAAAAAGAAAACCACACAGCAGTCTCACTTATGAGTATCAATGCAGATATGCTGAATAAATGTTGGCAAACAGAATCCTGCAGTATATTAAAAGAATAATAATACCGTGAGGAAGGGAGACTTATTTTAGGAATACAGAGAATTTAATATTAGGAAATGTATTATTACAATTCACTATTTCAAAGGATCAGAAGAGAAAAGTCATATTTTCATTGTTGTCACTGAAACTTAATCTAGAGAAATTCAATATCCACTTTAATAAAACCCGTTATTATGGAAATCTTTAAGCAAAGACAAAAGTAGGCAAGTATAATGAATCTCCATCACCCAGCTCCAATAATTATTGACATTTTGTCAACCTTGTTTCATGTATCCCCCAACTTAAATTTCTCTGATTTTTACAGAAATGTCTTATTTGAATGAAGATTCAAACAAGATCTATACAGTTGTCCTGTTGTCCCTGGGTATCTGCAGGGAACTGGTTCCAGGACCCCCGACAGGTACCCAAGTTTCAGATGCTGAAGTCCCTTATATAAAATGGGTAGTACTATATTGTATTTGGTTGGCATCTCTTTTAATCTAATAATTCTTCTTTCTTTCCATTCTCCTCCTCATGCCATTCATATGTTGAAGAAACCAGGTCATTTGCCTTGTAGAATTTCTCATATTATGAACGGCACTGATTACCCTCTTGGTGATCTAGTGTTATGTTCCTATATCCCTGACATTTCTTGTAAACCAGTAATGAGATCTAGAAAAGGGTTTCCAAATCTCAGCACATGACATTTTGGGCTAGATAATTCTTTATTGTGGGGGTTGCTCTGGACATTTTAGGATGATTTTAGCAGCACCACTGGCACCCACTAGGCGCTAGTAACACCCTCTCTTCCTGTTGTGACAACCAATAATGTCTCCACACATTGCCAAATGTCTCACCTGGTGAGAACTACTGCTGTAGAGGTTTCATTAGATTCAGGGTTAATTTTTTTCATTTCTTTTTTTCCTTTTTCTTTCTTTGTTTTTGCAAATATACTTCATGGAGACTACTGTGTACTCCTTACCACATTTTAGGAGTAGCATTTATGTCAGGCTGATAACACCTAACTTAATATACATTCTTAATAAAATTTCTCACCAAAATGTGGTAGGTGAATAATTCTTCAGCATGATAAAATATATCTATCTCAACCCCAAAACTAGTGTAAAGCTTAATGAAAACGAACGTATGTATGTATATGCATGACTGAAACATTATGCTGTACACCAGAAATTGACACAGCATTGTAAACTGACTTTACTTCAGTAAAAAAGAATGCAACAACAGCAGCAAAAGTTTAATGAGGAAACACCAGAAGCATTCCCATCAAGCCCCAAAACAAGAAATAAGAAACAAGGATGTTCACTAGCCCCACTGTTCTCTAGTGTCGTGGAGGTACCAGCCAAGTACAATTAGATGACAGAAAGAAATGAGGTGTAAATATCATAAAGGAAAGAATGAGAAAATTATTTGCAGATAATACAATTACACAGCTAGGCAATCCAATAGGAATTGAAAACTTTTACAAGTAATAAGATAACTCAATAAGGGTATAAACCTAACGTTTTGTGTAGATCAACAGCCTTCCTACATAACAAAAATATTGAAAGCTAGGAAAGGAAGAAAAAACTCAAGTTATAAGAGCAACAGAAAAAAAAAAATACGTAGAAATAAGCATAATGTGTGTGTGCGCGCACGCAGGCAGTTCTTGCTTTGTATGGCTCTGATATGCGTGGAGTTTGGTGACTAGGGCTTAGCTAAATGAATCCCCCAACAACACTTGAAATTTCAGAGTACAGTAAGTGTGAGTAACGCGAGAGCACAAACTTCCGTAGGAGCTCTTCCGTCCAAAACCTCAAACAAGAAACTGAACTACCAACAAGATCCATGTACTTAACTTAATTTCCTTATCACCACTTCTCCCATAGAATTTAAATACTCTACATATACAATTGCAGAAAAATTTTGTGAAACTCATGTAAAAGAGTGGTGTAAGGTGTATATGCAATTTTAAAAAATGATGAACACTGTGAACATAATACCTGCTTAAGAGAGAATGTAACTTCTGTTTTAAGAGCTCATGGTGGGTTCATCCAAGATCTCATCTTTTCCTCCTCAAAAAAGGCACTACTTTTCCTGAATTCTGTATTGTATGATTTTCTTATTTTTTCTTAGTTTTACCTACATGTATCCCTAAAACATTGTTTACCTGCATATTTTTGAGCATATAAACAGAATCAAGCTTTATGTATTCTGTGTGACTTGCTCCCTTGTCTTGGCTCCATGTTTCTGAGATTCATTCGTGTTGATAGGTACCGCTCATTTACCTCACAGGCTTTACTTTGATTTTTACCTCTGCAGTTTCTCAATTTCCCTGATAGATGAGCTAGATGTGTAAACATTCTTTCCAATATTTACCCAGCATTTCAGTCATCTTCATTGGGAGAGTTGTTCATCACCTTATCTAGTTTGCTACGTTGTCTGAAATGCACCCTGCGTTTGGATGTTTATGTTAAACTGCTGAGCCATTTTCTGTCCTAACTCAACTGGTCAGCAAATGACGTCTTTATTTAAACATTTCCCTGATTATATAATCTATATTCCTCATACAAAAATGGAATATACAAGCAAATATTAAGTGCAAATTCTAAAAATGTACTTGCATAATTTCCCCATCTTTTTTAAGGTGCATACATAGATCTGAAGCAAAAGTGGAATCATGCTATACATTCTTAATCCTATTTTTGACAGTGTTCCAGAATTACTTTCTCAAGTTAAAAGTTACGCATTTTCAATGGGCTGTAATGTTTCATCCAATGAAAGTATCATCATTTAATCATTCTACTATTATTATAGATAGAATGTTTTTTGACCTTATTAAGATTATAAATAATTCTGTAACAAATATGTTTTATATTTACATATATTGATGATTATTCTGTAGGATAAAGTCCCTTCCCCATCCCTATGCCCTGAATCATTAAGAATAAAGGAAAAATGAACACTCATTGTTAAGACAGAGAATATTACCAATATACCTTTGAAACTTCCTGTGTGTCTTATCTTGACTGCCTCATCTTACTTTCCCAGAGGTAAGAATGTTCCTGAACTGTGGGGCTTAGCCATCTTGATCTGTCAGCATTTACTACCCCAAGGAGAAACCAGGTATGATGAAATAAGCACATTTAAATTAATAATGGCTATTTATACAAGTAGTGAGCCACATATTCCAGAAGTAAATGCTCAAATTATTTTTGGAATAGTTTGTGGAGGACAAGTACACCCTTAAAGAGTAAGAAAAGCTAAAACTTACAGTGAAATATTATTCAGTCAGAAATGCTCTCTTCTAACAATTCAGTGTAATCTATGACTGAGAGTCTATTACTTTCATTAGCTTTCCTGTGTAAACAATGCATGTAAGACGAAGCCTTTACTGTCTTGCTTTTCAAATTTCTCTCTCTCATTATATAGGACCAAGACTTATTTCTGTAAATTTTGCTATTAATCACTATCCTTTAATATGAAGTCCTAAAATCTGTTTTAAGAAGAGGAAAGGAGAGATAAAGCAAGGGCAGTGTGCTGAACAACTAAGCCCTAATTCTGTGAGTAGCTACTTCAGCCTGGTACAAAGGTTATTCTGAAGGGATGCTTACAATGGTCAGTGTTCATTAAAAGATCTAAGTATGAAAAAAAAAAAAAAAAAAGGAGGAGCAAGTTGATAAGGATAAGCACTTAACAAAATGATGTTTAACTGAATAGAGGAGAAGGGATACTAGAGAACCTCAACTTCAAAGTTAAGGTGGCTTAAATCTACTTTCATTCTCTTTTTAAGAATATTACTTCTATTTGCCAAATTGTTACTTCCTTCTTTTCATTCCCTCTTCACTTTCCTTATATTCCATGAAGCAAACCAAATTCTCTTAGTTAAAGCAATGACAATGAAGCACTATTATACTACCATCCTGTTATACTCACTTTATCACACTTACTTTCTAAAAGTATTTTTTCACTTTTTTATTAACCATACTCTTTCACAACTTCCATGACCATGTGTTTGGTAAATGAGAAAAAGAGCAGAAAGCCAGTGTAGAAACCTGTGATATTGTGATTTATAATAAGAAATGAATAATATATTTGGTCTTAGTCCCAGTTCTTGGCACAGAGCTCTTATGACCCCTGGAATTTCCTAAGCGAGGAGAGCAATAAAGTTCTATTGTTATAATGATATATGCTGGAGTGGGTGTGGAGAAAAGGGGACCCTCCTACACTGTTGGTGGGGATGTAGTTTGGTGCAGCCACTATGGAAAACAGTATGGAGATTCCTTAACAAACTGAAAACTGACATACTCTATGATCCAGCAATCTCATTCCTGGGCATATATCTGGAGGAGACTCTAATTTGAAATGATACATGCACCCCAATGTTCATAGCTGCATTATTTTATAATAGCTAAGACATGGAAGCAACCTAAATGTCCATTGACAGATGACTAGTTAAAGATGATGTGGTATATATATATGTGTGTGTGTATGTATCTGTGTACAGACACACACACACACACACACACACACACACACACACACACACACACACTGGACTACTACTCAGCCATAAAAAAGAATAAAACAATGCCATTTGCAGCAACATGGATGGACCTGGAGAACATCATACTAAGTGAAGTAAGCCAGAAAGAGAAAGAAAAATACCGTATGATATCACTTATATGTGAAACCTAAAAAACAGGACACAGATGAACTTATTTACAAAACAGAGACACACTCACAGACATAGAAAACAAACTTATGGTTACCAGGGGAAGGGGGAGATGGAGGGTTGGGATTTGCAGATAATAACTACTATATATAAACAGATGAACAACAAAGTCCTACTGTCTAGCACAGGAAGCTGTATTCAATACCCTGTAATGACGGCCTATAATGAAAAAGAAGATGAAAAGGAGTGTATGTATAAATGAATCACTATGCAGTTACACCAGAAACACACTGTAAATCAACTATACTTCAATTAAAAAAAAAAGGCATTTGAATCTTCAAAAAAAAAAAGGACCTATTGTATGTTAATAAGGTAACTTTTTGGAAAGCCCTTAGGTAACCTCAGGATGGGTGCTGGTTGCCAGGGGACCCAACCACATGATTAGAAGTTTGGAATTTTCAGTCCCATCACCCCTGAGGGGGAGAGACTGGAGATCAAGCTCAACTATTAAGGCCAATGATTTAACCAGTTGTGTCTTTGCAATGAAGCCTCCATAAAAACCTAAAAGGATGATTCAGAGAGCTTCCAGGTTGGTGAACACATGGAAGGTCTGGGACAGTGGCAGGCCCAGAGAGGGGATGGAAGCTCCACTCGTCCTGGACCTGCCCTACATACCTCTTCACCTGGCTGTTCATCTGTATCCTTTAAAAATTGGTAAATAAAAGGAAACTGGTTTCCTAAGTACTAGAAGCCTGAGAAAGGGGTTATTGGAACCTCATTTATAGCTGATTCAAAAACTACTTTATAGTCAGTCAGTCAGAAGCACATGTACCAACCTAGACTTATGACTGGCATCTGAAGTGGGGGCAGTCTTGTGGGACAGAGCCCTTAACAGGTGGGATCTGATGCTGTCTCCAGGTAGATAGTGACAGACTTGAGTTAAATCTGCAGGACACTCAGCTAATGTCTGCTGAGAACTGAGTTGCCTGGTGGTGTGGAAAACATTTGACATCAGAAAACCCAAGCCTTCTCAATCTGGCTGAAAAATGGACTGATTTTTTTTTTTTAATAGGCTTTCTCCCATTGTTAATGGGTCAGTTACTTTAGTCCTAGAACCCCACAGAGACAAGGATATGGTTAAAACACCCCACCTCCCTGGCCCAAAACGGTACTTGGACACTACTCCAGGTCTGATTCAATGAGGAACGACTGTCTTAAGGGGCTGGGCAAGAACCTGCATGTCCTACAATACTTGAGGTGGGATTTGAGCATACATAAAAAGGTTTCAATAGAAAATTTTAAATAGGGTTTGTCTTACCACATTTTGTTAGTTTTCTATGCTTTTAAAGGAATAACTAAGGCTCAGAGAAGCAGCCACTTGGGTTCATTTTGTGATGAACTCAAGAATTCTTTATGCCACTGTGAAAAACAAACTCCTTCAGTTCATTCCTTCCAAACAAAACATATTTTCCCCCTCCAAATTAAACTATCTGCTAAACTATTTTCCTTAAAATAAATTCAAGATTTTCAAAGACCTGTGTTTTTCCCCAAGCCAACATAGTTGACTAACAATTCAACATGCCTTCACACTAAAAGAGATTTAGGAAGTCTAAAGTACAGTGCAAGTGACAGTATAAGACTTCCAATGGTAGGTCATAGAAGGTAATACAGCTTCTGCCTGTTGTCGGTGGATGCAACCGGTTTTCCAGGTTCTTGTCCCGTCCCAGAAAGAATTCAGAGACAAGATGTAGTGGTTAAAAAAGGTAAAGTGAGGATTTATTAAAGGATGGATAGTACACTCTCAGGGGGAGAGCGGGCAGGCTCAGGTGAGCGGATGCCCTGAGTTTCTTTGGCAAATTAGCTACGTAGGGTGTAACAATGAATGGGCAGAATATTCATTGGGGAGGGAAGGGTTTGGTGTCATAGTCCCTGATTATCATCCCAACTCCACCTTCCCAAAGGGAGGAGGGATTTTTGTCCTTATTTAGTCTGGATCAGAAGTGTCACGGAGTCAATGCATGATGCGTACTTCTGGTCTGCAAGGCTAATTTTACTGAAATGAGGGCATAATGAGCAAAAGGTTACATTCGGACACTAGAAATTCCTGCCTTTTTTCACCTTTCTTTGTTCTTCTCCAGGCCACTTGTCACCCCCAAAAGCATGATCCCTTATCAGCCCAAAGGTTCCTGCTTTTCTTTCTCTGCCCAGGGACCCCTGCTGCTTACATGATGTGTGGTTTCCTGCATTTGGCTTGTGCCCCTCCTTTCTGCCCAATTCCTGCCATTTGGTCTGTGTCCCCCTTTCTCTGCTCATATCTAGCTATCTGCCTGCTCTAACATGCCTACTTCTTATCTAAGCATCACTTTTGGAACCAGCATAGCTGGAAAGTCCATGTGCAGAAATCATGTTATGTGTTCCAGATAAAGCCCCAGCTGAGGTCCCAGCCAACAGCCAGCATCGACTTCCAGACCGGGGAGGAGCCTTCAGATGACTGGAACCCCAGCCGTCTGAGTCACCTCTTCCCTCCTGAGACCCCAGATCTTATGGAACAGAGACAAGCCACCCCTGCAGTGCCCTTTCTGAATTCCGGACTCACAGAATCCCTGAGCAAAATAAAAGAGCTGCTGCTTCACACAAAGTTGGGGGTGGTTTGGCATGTAGTGGCAGTGCACCTCACGAAGAGTTCTCTCTGGCGCAGAGACAGGCAGAGTGGCACAGCTGACAGGAGCAAGGGTTCAAGCCTTGGCTCTGCCACTTGTGTGACCTGGGGACAATTGTTTAATCTATCCACCCTCTGTTTCCATATCTACAAATGAGGATTAAGTGAGCTGACACATACTGAGCACTCAGCACACTGTCTGGCCCATGAAAAATGTTCTAAAACATGTTAGCTATTATTATTTGTAATATATTTATATTTATATAAAGACCAGACTTTATACAACAACTGACCATACACAGGAGGCAACCCTGTCATTCCAAACATCATTCCCATTGCTTAAAACCTTTCTGGATTTTTTTTTTTTTGAGATGTTTCTTTTACTTTTTTGTGCCATATTAGAAAATCAGGGTCACATAAGCACACAGGGTCACATTAGCACACAGTATTTTTGACCCAGTTGATGTGAATCCTTGAAAATCAGGCTCATTATTTTATAAGCACACATTTTTACCTCTCCCTTCACCATCTACCTTACTCACAGTCGGCTTTTAAAAAATGAGCATCAGTTTCAGAGTATAAAGACACAGAAGCCCTAACCACAAAGATTAATAAGCCATAATTTAGGAGATATGTGCTATATGTAATAGACAAAACTTGTCTACTTGTATTCAGAATATATAAAGATCTGCTATAAATCAGGAAAAGTCAGACAATCCAATAAAGAAACAGGCAATTAACAAATGAAAATATGCTCAACCTCATAAATCATCAGGAAATGCAAATGAGAATCACAGTAAGATACACACTTACCAGAATGACCAAAATTCAAGACAGACAATACAAAGTCTGGATGAGGGTGTGAACTGGCACAACCACTGTAAACTGGTACAACCATTTTTGAGTAACTGTTGACAGTATCTACCAAAGCTGAACATAGAATGCTCTATTACCCGCTCCTATAGTAAGTGGAATTATTATCCCACTCATAGGTATAAACCCAGTGGAAATGGACTCATTTCATATACGCACAAAACATAAAAGAATGTTCAAAATGGCATTGTTCATATTGGGGGAAATCTGGCAATCATCCAAACAGCCATCAATAGTACAATAAATAAATTATGGCATGGGCTTACAATGGAATATTATATAGCAATGAAAAGGACTGCATTAGTTCTACATTGAATTATACACAACTATGTTGAGTGAAAGAAACTAGACATAAAAGAATGTGTACTGTATGATTTCATTTATATTAAGTACAGAAATAGGCAAAACTAACATGATGTTAGAAGTCAAGATAGTGTTTACCTGGTGGGGAAGAGGGAGTAGTTAGTGAGTGGAAGGCCCAAGAAGAGGGTGACACTGAGGAACTGGTAATGGTTTTATTTCCTGGTTTGAGGAGTTACAAGGACGGGTTTACATTGTGACCATTCATCAAGCCGTATGCTTTTAGTCTATAAAGGTTTCAGGATGTATACTGCATTAAATTATGAAATGTACTTAAAAATTTTAAAGAGAGAGACTTAAGAGACTTATCAATCAACTGCAATGTTTGGACCTCCTGATATAAACAAAATAACTCTAAAAGGATACTTCAAAACCATTTAAGGAAATACTGGGTATTTTTGGACTGGGTATTAAAATTGGATTGGCTATTAAAAAATCAACATACATATCTGAATAGCTCATCTATTTAAGAAAGAATACCACTATATTTTCAAAATATAATAAACTTATAGAATCAGAGCCATTTTATAGATCAGAAAAACTGAGGTATACAGATAACTATCAGTCACTTACTGAGCACCTGCTATGTGCCAGGTAGTGTGCTGAGTACTTCCCTCTGTCACCTTCCACCCTGCTGTGAATTTTTGTAACCTAAGCACCCATACAATCATGTTTCTAAGGAAAAATGGGCTCAGTGCCACACAGTCAGGAGGACACTTGGTAACCTGAGGAAAACATTTTGTTCTCCTTCTCTAGCTAGTAATTCACAAAGTGGTACTGGGAGATGTTAACCAGGGGGAATTCTAGCACTGCAATACGAAACACAAGAATGGAAAACCTGCAATGACGACAGGGTTTCTGAGATGACCTCATGACTTCACAAGCAGATGAAAGGAACTGCGCCCTTCAATGCTCCAAGTGACATGCCGGGTGTTAATCTGATTCAATCATCACAAAAATGTATGAGCTAGGCAGTACTCCCCCCAGTTTCATATGGGAAAGGAGGCCTAGCTTAGAACAGCACCCCAGGGTCACCCAGTGGGGAGAGGTGGTACACGGTCCAGGCCTGAGACTAAAGCACCAGTTCTCCCCAAGACACCAGGTTGCCTCCCAGTTGACCCAGCATGGGGACCTCAGCTTTGACAGTATTTATTTCTACCTGGGTCCAGCATCTCTCTTGTAAAAAAAAACAAAAACAAAATGAAACTAGTAAGCTACACCTGCCTATCCAGAAGGAGAATTATTCTTTGTTTCCCAAATGTCGAGAGGTCAACAGCTTTATTGTGTGTGTGGTTAGACAATGAATCAGTGAGAAAGGACAAGGATAAAAACTGGGCCCGATAACTACTGGTCAGCTACCATTTACAGGTGCTTATTATGTGCCAGGATCTTACATACAGTATTTAATCTAGTCCTTACAGCAGTCCTATACAGCAGGTGTCTTAATTATCTTCACTTTAGAAATGAGAAGACCAAGCACAGTGAAGTGAAACAGTCTGCCCAAGGTGATAAATGCCGATAAGTCAGAGAGCCCAGGCTCAATCCCAGGACTGCCTGCTCCCAGAGCCAGGGCTCTTACACGTGAAGCTGTACTCACACGAATGGGCTCAGTGAAGGACTGGAATGGCAACATAAAACAGAGAGGCACGAGAAATGAATAGTTACCAACACTGCAGAAAGTCTATTACATAACAGCCACGTTAAAACACACGATCCCTTGTGCAAAGATTAGAAGTGGTGCAACAAAGCACCTTGGTAAGAAACTTATCTGTAAGAAGCTCATTATTACTATCTGTGAGCACGTTTCTTAACAAAAAGTAGGGAATCAGAAATGCAGATGGCGTGGACTCTGAGAAAACAAGCCTGAATTCTGACCGTAAGTATACCAGGCAGCAAAATGGAATGAAGCATATTGAAACAATACTCTGATAACTTAGATTAAATTAGGTATCAAGATGGCTACGCTTACCAGCTAAGCTTAAGGCAAACAGTATGTAACAATGAAGAGAAAGTTCTAGAAACACATTGGAAGAGAACATGCTAATCCATGATGCTCTGTAGCCTGCAGATCCCATGAAGACAAAGAAAGATGTGAATGTAAAGTATTTAAAAAGGTTAAAAAAAGAGTCACAAGATCTGAAAGTTGGGAAGTCAGTCTTATGTAAAAAAGGTAATAATTACGTGGAGGGGGGTGGTATGACAACATTTTTTCTAAGATATAAACACTCAGGTCAAACCCAGTGAGAAAGTATAATCTGAATAAATTTGGAAAATAACACAGAGACTTCCCTGAGGTAACAGGAAGAAGATTCTCACAGGATGTTGCCCATTGGTACGAAGACCCTAGAACAACTGCCACCAATCCTATGAGTCTGTGAATATTTTAAGAACATAAGAAAACATAATCCCTAAGACAGCAAAAGCTATCAAATTGAGTCTTTAAGCTATAAGGCTAATCTATTTAGGTAGATGTGAAACTCTCCTCTGTGGAACCAGAATCAGTCATTAACCTCTTTCATAAACGTATCATAATTGTGTATTGGAGAGTTTACTTGTTTACTGTCTATAAACTTCATGATGGCAGGGATGGTACCTTTTTATTATGACTGTAGTCTAACAGCCTAACACGGCTCCTGGAACATAATATTTGCTCAGTAAATATTTTTTCAATGAATTTGAATAAACAGTCTAATTCTAGACCCAGACATTATTATTTTATTCTTGCCTGGATCACATTAATTTGGCATGTCATTAAATTTAAGAATAAAGACACCTGAAATATAAAGGCAAAGGTTTCTCCTCATGAGAACTAGTGTCCTCCATGTTCTTCTAAGTATTTCCTAGTGTGAATCTTAAATAATACACATTAAATACCACTCTTCATTTACAATTTATGGCACTGAGTTATTGTTAATAATGGTTAGTGGTCTTAATTATACTTGAAGGAAAAATCTTTCTTAGGGATCCCAGTTTTAAAAATATTTGAAATAAAAACAGATACAATGACACAAGGTCAAACACCTTCCATAGAGCTACAAAACTTTTTGCAAATAAATCACTATCTGAAGAGTGATTATAAAAAAGTTTGCTGATGAGCAAATTAAGCACATATTATATATTTAATATATAGAGAGAGCACACTATGGGATCAAACAATGGCATTTTAAGGCACAGTGTGTCAGGGTTTCATTTCAATATAGTAACATTTCCACATTCACCTGTGTCATACCTATAAAACTTGGGGAGACAGTTAAAACGTGAAAGAAGTTAGGTCAAGGGGTTAAAGAGTTCGTGCCAATGCCTAGTACTGTCATGGTGACCAGCTTAGCGCTGAGTAGAAACTTGATGTTCCCCATGGCTGCGGGTAGAACAAATTGCTCTATGACAGCTGGACAAATTTTGCAAAAACGTTTGTACCTTTACTATACATAAACAATGAGTATTTAGTTTATTTAAGAAATAATGATTTCTATTTATCAGTCTATCTTAATGCCTATGTTTTCTGACTACATGTTAGAATTGGCTTTTGTGAAAAATCAAGTAACAAAATTAAGTTAAATCACCTTACTCTACACATGATAGATTTATTTTCAAAAACAGAATCTTTCATAGGGAATGTTGCTGCTTAAGTTTTAAGAATCTTTTGTTAGAATACCGAGTATTTAACTGCTAAATTACTGAAATATACCCTAAGCACTGAAAATTGCTACGATAATTTATAGCCAAATGAAACCAAAAACATGAAATTGACAGTTATAGACGTCTTCTTATGTTGCAACTAGACAAAATAAATGCCTGTTGTCCTAAGAATCAAGGTTAAAATTCATATTCTTTAACAAACTAAACAATACTTGTGAAACCAGCAAGTGAAAGTTTCTTAGCACTTAATCTGTGTTTAAACAAGTGTTATGACTTTTTAACTACTTCTGCTTTTTTCTTTACTATAAAGTATTTTAATACAAATATTAAAACTCTAGGATCATCACACTTACCTGTAAGGCTTATCAGAGTTATGGATTCGTCTGTGGTTTCTGACACCAACATACGTTGTACTTGTATAATCACACACATCGCATCTATACCGTTTCTGGACCGAAGACTTGCTCCCTGGACAAGGTATTTCAGAGTTTTAGTGACATGTGTTGATTAGATTAAAATGACGGCATTTACATTCCATTGTAAGTGAGTATGTACACCACACAGTATAACTGTTTAATAAAGTTAACAAGTTTGAACGTAGCTTCACAGGTTCTCCTGCATGTGCACTATCAGTGGATATAAAGTAAATGTCATCTGATCTGTAAACACAGATACGCTGGGTTAGCCTCTACATAACCCTGTACAAAATTCTAAAACATAATGAACCTGATGCCAGCTGCCCTGCTGACTGTGTAGCAGCTGAATTAACCAGAGATACACTGTTAACTTGAAAAGTGTTAGTATAATCAATATTGGATATATTGTCTTAAGGAAACACTGATTTGCCAGCAAGTTGCAATACTATAATCCAATATTGTAAGTATGGCTACAAAGTATATGTAACAAACTCAATATAAAAAGCCTAAAGCTTTTTCACTCTGTGGGTTTTCTTTGTTTATAACTGTCAGCTATCAGTGCAACAATGGAAGGGAAAGCAACTACAGATTATTAAGTGTTACATGATGGAGTATAATTATATCCAGTAAACTGACAGTTTACAAGGGCTAATGTGAATATGCAGCTCTTTGAAATGCAGGAAACATAGATCCAGTGGAAATAGGCCATGTTACCAAACACACTGTGCAACAATAGGGCTGGGAAATTCAAATCAGAGTAAGCTGGAGGCAAAACGTGCAGAATGACTTGATCGCATGAAACTGTTCCTGAAGATATTCAACAGCTTATTTACTCTTTTGTCAGTACAAAGTCCACAGGCCAGTCACAGCCTGACTGCTTTATGTTCAGAAACCAAGCAAGCATAGAAGCTGAGGAATAAGGCAGAACAGGAAGAAAGCTTAGGTAGAACGCTAGCGCACAGTGCATGAAAGTAAAACTGGTGGCACAAAAGAAAACCCACACGGAAATTGTAACACAACAAAGAAAACCCTTAGGTTAAATTTAAGCTTTCTAAAATTGAAATTTTCTTTTGCTAATAACTACTTTTACCAGGCAGAACAAAATGTCCTAATTTCCTGGAATAAATCTGTAACATTAATATACACACTAATCATAATTATAATTTAAGTATTGCTCTTAATTGGTAGGTTAAAAACTTGCACTTGATTATAAGTGGCACTGTTCCAAATACAGTTTAAAAAAAAAACCCTGAAAAAATGAAGTGTGAAATATTGGATAATGGTTTTGTGTGAGAAATATTACAGATCAATGACAACTAATAAAAGTGACAGATGGAAAAACTTACTATAGCACAGGCTAGGAACAACTGTTTCCAATGGAAAGAACATTGGATTTAAAGTTCAAACACTTGGGCTTAGTCTGTGCTCTGTCACTTAGTACCAGTGTGATCACAGGGAAACTATTTTACGTCGTGAGGACTCAGTTTCCTCATCTACAAAATGAAAATACTAGGACCTTCCAGTCTGGTTCAGTAAGCCAGGAGCACTCTGTATTTCTTCATTCATGCCCTCTGTACCTGACCTGCGTGTCTGCGTCAAGTCTGACCTGTCACTAGCTGGAGACTCCCTGAGGGCAGGGGTCTGCCTACTCTGCTTACAAAGAATCCTCAGGGCTTGGCAGATTATAGGTTGACAATAAAGAACAGTTTAATTAAATTTCATGAAGAGACACCGAATCAAAGTGCTCTGCCCACAGCTCTCTCAGAGAACCCATGTTGTTTGCTGACATACCCATCAGTACAGTTCTGTCTTCCTCATTGTGCTGGGTACCTCGAAGGCAGTGACACCTCTACAGTACACCAAGCACCTAGCACAGAATCCAACTCAAGATGGGCACGCCATCCCTTCTGGCAGGACAGAACATCTGACGTACCAACACACTGGACCTCTGAGTCAAAAACGTGCCACAAGTTATCTGTGCTATCATGACGGACAGAGACCGGGAGCATACATCTCCCTCTTATTTAGTAAGTTTGTTAAACAGTTTAAGAAGTTTTGATAAAACATGAATTATTTTTACCTTCCTTGTGAGCTAAAAACCTGTCCTTTGGCCTGACAACCAAATTTTGAAAGATCTAATATTGAATCAATTAAGTAAGCAGGAAGTTATCAGTATCTTAATTGTTACAGTACCATGACAGGAAACAGAAAGTAGAGCTGAGCTGGGGTGGGCCTGGTACAGCTAGCAATTTAAAGCCCGTCTGTTGTGTATCCCTAAGAAACAAGAGGATGAGCCACAAAGAATAGATGCTACAAAATGGAATATATCAGATAGACAGACCCGAATGCTATGGAGCTCAAACTGGTTATTTTAATTTTGAGCTGATATTTCAATCTTTTAGATTCAAATTGTGAGTTTTAATTTGTTAACCCATTTGGACAGCTTTAAATTATTGCTTTTGGAGACGGTGCTAGAAAAGACATATTCCTCCACTGCTAGTAACCGCAGGTGGTGCCACTGAGTAGTACTTACTTTATTCCTTCATTAGGGATTTATGGCCCAAAGATATCAAATGTTTTAATGTCTCCTTTAAAGGCGATATGGAAACATAATGAATTAAAATAAAAGGAGGCAGTTAGGGCTA
Source organism: Camelus dromedarius (assembly GCF_036321535.1). Lineage (NCBI taxonomy): Eukaryota > Metazoa > Chordata > Mammalia > Artiodactyla > Camelidae > Camelus > Camelus dromedarius. The sequence continues at coordinate 62,676,711 of NC_087444.1, read as the reverse complement.
TTTTGTGAAAAGGAAACAAAACTGTTTCAGCTCAGCCATCTATTGCAGAAACAGATGCTGTGTCATAAACTCCTTTTGTTTGGGATAGTTTTACGGGGATGACATCTGTTTGACAAGGGAATTTGGGTGCTACAGTGGTGTCAAAATCAGTTCTTTCAGAAACATTCTAGAATCAGTTATGCTTTCTGGGGTATAATTTAATGAAACATTATGGCAAAACATTTTACTCTGCAGTTGTTTCTAACTTTAATTCTTAGGAAATCTAAAAAAGAAAGTCACCCCAATATGTTTCATTTCCCATAAACACCATGTACCACACTTGAGACACTTAAAGTATATCAATTTAAGTGAGCTGATGCAAGGAAGCACAGCTTATTACACTTTATCCCCAATTCTCCGGATGTGGCATCCGCCTTTTCATGGAGCTCTAATTAAATCTTTTGATTCTAATATTCCTATTAGCAGAAACTCGGCCGACTGGTACCTAACCGGTACATAAAAAGAGCCTGTGCTGTTTTTTTAAATAATGCAGATGAAATCTGGCAGTCACACTTGGGTAAGAATAAGATCACAGCAGGAAGCCTCAGTTAAAGTTTGAGGTGGGGGCCCACCATCTGCAAAAGCTATGTTCTCCGTGGGTCAACTGGTACCACGAGAGGAGAGGAGGCTTGCTTTCTAGACTGCCACTTTCCTGGCTTGCTGGCATTGTGACCTCAGGGTTTATGCTGTACGTGGCTCTTACAGGATGGCATAAATTTCAACATATGTCTAGCTACACAGTTGCAGTGGAGTGCTCACTAATACAGTACTTCATTTAGTGCTCAAAATTTCCTCAGGAACAGAGGCAAGATTATTTCACACAATATAAAAATACGGGAGAATGTATACAGCTTTAATCCTGAAAATAACCCACATGACAACTAAGGGTGGTTTTTTTTTTTTTCTTCCTATGCTAGTCAATGTAGTCTATGTTAAAAAAATAAAATGCACAGATACCTTCCTGGACACCTTTTCCATCAGTTGTATCACTGGAAATTCTTGACTCATTAGAAGTTGCTATCGACAAGGTATCTGGAAGACTATGTTGCTCTCTCTCATGGTTCCTCAGCTGACTCTAAAAAATTGAGAGAAATTAGTAAGTAATTTTCAATAAATATACTTGCACAGTTACTGGAAGGCTGCAGGAGGAGTTAATTGCTTTCATGGCCTAGTACCTAGAACACTACCAATATTTTAAAATCAAATGTGCTAAAAGATTACTTGACACATTTGACAGCTTATGGAAAGAAATATAGTACGGAAAACACAATCTTATAAAAAAGGCAGGTCCTCTTTTCATGTTCTCTGAAAGGAAGCTACTGCTGTCTCTGGGAGCACTTATGCATGGTGTGTGTATGCTTCCTGAACCCCTGGCAGGCCCAGAGGAGGGTGGAGCAGAATGTTCAGAACAACTCAATACTTTCACAGAAATAAATCTAATCAGTTAAGTTCTGGACTTCTGCTAATTTCTGCTTTTAAGTATCAGCTAAACATGTAAAAGAGACTTTACTGGAACTGCTCCTCCAAGGACAGCTCCTTCCCCACCTCCACCACCAAGAATCAAGGGTGCAGTAGCAAGAGAAACTCCTGGAACTTGCCCCTGCAGCCCATTTGGATGGCTACCTGTCCATTGACCTGCAGCCATTTATGAATTTCATGAGGGCAATCTAAGCGGCAGTGAATCTCAGACTTAGAGGCTTTTATATTCCTGGGCACCTTTTTACTACCAGCTGGACTCTAGATGATCTGACAGAAAAAGTCTACATCTACAACCCAGTTAGCCTTTTAGGACGCACTTTTTTTCCCCCAAAGAGTCAACTGGCACACTGAAGAAAAGTTCTAAACCAATGATTCAATGAACATAAATTTCCTTTACAAAAGCAGTATTTCATAGGTAGCATATAACATGAAAATCACAAAGTAATCCTTGAAAGTCCCTTAAACTTCCCACTAAACATAACATACATGGGCTCTACTTCCACTGCACAGTCTTTCATTAAGTCTAATACAGTCCATTTTTCCTTCTGCAATGATATAAATCAGTTGGTTGGTTGTGTAGCAACAGAAGTAAATGACTTGCATTTTGGGACCATTTAAGATGAAAAATAGGTACTCTTTGCATTGAGGATGTAAGGTTCAATTAGTGTCAGTCAAATGTGTGTACAATGTCCCTCCACTGTACATGCCCTTGGAATTCTCTTGCACTTTAAAATCAACATATTTTTAAAAAGATATACACACTAGGGGAAGCTATAGCTCAGTGGTAAAGAGTGTGCTTAGCCTGTACGAGGTCCAGGGTTCAATCCCCAGGACCTCCTCTAAAAATAAACGAACCTAACCACCTCCCCCAAAATAAAAATTAAAAAGTTAAATAATAAAAAGATAGACACATTAAAGCACTAAAGCAGTAAACACAGGCCTGTTAAGAAGGTGGCAGGCAGGGGAAAGAATCCTACAACAGGCATTGTGATGACCCAGATTTCAGTCCCAACTTTAATACTAGTTAGTTGGGATCCCATGGACAGATTATCTGGGGTTTTTTTGTGGGCCTCAGTCTCCATATGTGTAAAATGAGGTGGGTGTACGCGATCTACAAAGTCCCCACCTTGTTCTAAAATTCCAACGTTCTCTGAATGATTTCACGAACTGACGCTCACCTTATAATGAAAAGATTCTTCGCACTGCTTGCACTGGTATATTCTCGTTTTACAGTGGTTGATCATGTGGTTCTCCAAGTCTTTGCTGTTGTCAGCTATGTGCTCACAGATAGGACACTGATATGGCTGTCTCTGTCGATGGACGCGTAAGTGCTGCTTGATGTAGCCCTTGTTACCGCTGGTGTAGTGACACAGACGGCAGCGGTAGGGCCGCTCAGCATCAGGGATGTATTCCACCACGCTGCTTCCTGACAAACTTGGGTCGCTGCTGGGCTGGCACTGGGCGTTGTCCTGCAGCTCTTTCAGAATGTCGTCATCAGAAGCATTTTGGTCTGTCCTTTCCCTTAATTTTTCAATCACGGTCAGCAAGGACATGCTGATGCCTGTCTTCACTTGCCCATCTGACAATTCCTGCCTACCCTCTGGGAGGGCTACTAAGGCAGAGTTGCTTTGGTTAAAACTAGTCAGCCCCTCTGAAGAGTTTTTAAGCGGTGGTATCATTTTAGAATATGCTGCCAACGTGCTATCTACTTGCCTTTGTCCAGTATCTGGATCTAAAAGGTTTATATTCCCGTAGTGCCCGAGGTTGGCTCGTGTGAGTTCTGCAGCTCTTATTGGCATTGTGACCAGGGCTTCTGCAGCTAACGAGTGTAGTCTAAGAGACTCAGAATTTGTCCTTCTTCGGCCCGGTGGGGCATTCTCATCAGGAGCCAGTCCTTTATTTATTAACCCGCTGTCTTTCTTCTCTGTATTGCTCCAGCCTATGATCAGCCCCCCAATATCGACAGTACACTTATCAGCACGATAAACTTCATCTCTTCCCTCACACCCAATCTTGGCCTCTGTCGGGCTCAGGTTTTTCCCCTCCTCAATGTCAGCATTCATGAGGAAATGTTTCTGCGGAAGAGTTTCTTCGGCACTTGGCAGACGCTCCACTATCACGTTAACGTGACCTTTTTTATTTGGGCTACTGCTAATGATTTTCTGTGCTGATGAAAGTAGGCTATCAGCGACCAGATTCTCCTCTGCATCAGAAATCACCTCTAGCATTTCTTCCTCATTAGGGTCAAGGGTGACTGACTGACTGAGGTGAACCCCTCCTTCCGCACTTGGTTCTAAAGGAGACGAAGATGTTAACGGTTCTGAGCTGCAAATCTGCACCTGTACTGATGGCCCATTATGGATGCTCAGTTCGTTATCTCCAATGGCAATGACGACTGCATCGACCCCACCAGGTGCAGCAGCCACTGAAGGGTCCAGCAAGCCCAGGGGCTCATTTTCGTTTTCAAAGATCGGATAGGAGCAGTCAACCTCCCCAGCGTGTTTCCAAGCATGTGTTTTCAACATTCTCTGCTGGCCGCAAGTATAACTACAAAACAAGCACCGATACATGCCGTACTGCTCATAGGCATACCATTTCCTCCTCCCCATTCCTGCCATGGGTGCCGTCTGGACAGTATGAGTCTGTGGGTTGTCCACACTTACTGGGACGTCAGGAGTGGCTTCATTATGCCTTTCTGTGGTTCTCTTACACAAGGAGCTGGTGGGGCTTACACACTGTTGGGCTTTGGATTGAATGTGACTGTTGGCATCGTTTTCGTGATCATTTACCACGTGAGCTTCAAGTTCCTCCTGGCTTTTCGATGTAATATGGCACTCTGAACACATTAGTATCACTTCATTCTGCTGTCCATGCTGCTTGATGTGATCTTTTAACACCGAAAAAGATGATGACAGAAACTTACAAAGGCTACACTGATAAGACATAGCCTTCCCATCATTCTGGGCAGGAGAGTCAGGGGTAAAATGCATTTGTGACATCTCAGCCTGTCTAATATCAGCAGCAGGTGACTGGGTTACTTTAGCTGGAATCTCGCAAGGTTCTTGACTTTCAAGAAAGCGGTTTGCAGCACTTGAACGTGACCGTTTTTTCCCAATTAAAAGACATTTTTGGGACTTTTCATGTTCCACTATCTTGCTTAACTTTTGGATAACATGGATTAATGGATCTGTTTTAGCTTTTCTTTGCTCATCGATTTCCAGTGATGAACTGATGACAGTTTCAGCAGTCAGTATAGCTTCTTGCTCCCCAATGTCTGGCACCAACATGGCGACACTGCTGCTTTCTTCCATATCTAAAAAGGAGAATATATGACAGAAAGAAACAACAGATTACAGCAGAACTACAGGCATGTAATTCAGGAAATCTAAATTAATCTTAGAGTTTAAGCTAATCTAAGTACTTTCCAACCTGGGAGTTCCATATCAATTGTTTTCAATAAAGATGTAAAATTGTTTAGAATTTTTCTTTGGAATGCTATCCCTTACCAAGACTGATGATTGAAATCTTTCCATCCTTCATTTTTTCCTTTGGAAATAACATTAACAATCTGCACTTCCTTTTTTCTTCACTTTCTTTCCCCTAGACAGCTAGCTGGACCCAATCAGTACTCCCTCTCTTCTGCACAATGCCAACAAACAACAACAACAACAACAACAAACTCCCAAAACCAAAACCCTGCTATTCCTTTATTAAAGGAATACAGCCATCCCCAGGGCATGTGGAACCACCTCAAATTATGATGAAATATTCCGTAAAGCCAACACATGAATGAGACAATTCTTGGTGGACAACTTCTCACACCAAATAAAACTGTGGTTTTATTACTAAAATCATACGTTTTTTTTCTCCCCAGATTTTTGGAATTGTGAAAATATGGGCAATTAACCTATTGGAAAGGGCATAGTGAATTTTGAGGCGTGCTATGCAAATGAAACTAAATAAAAGCAATGTCCCAGTTCCTTCTTTTACTTCCTTTGATTTATCTTCCTGAAGATAAACCACAAACAATGCTGTGGTTTTTTCCTAGAGGTCATATTAGTGGTCAGCTATTACTCTCACTCACACACACACACTCACACACACACACACACACACACACGTATTTTTTTTCTTTTCCTAAAAGGGAAAGGGACATCAGGGAGGGGAAAAAAAGTGATGTCCTAGTAGTGTTTAAGGTATGAAAAAGCACAGAGACCTCAGAAGGGGTTATCTGAAGGTTCTAGTAACGTGTTATGGCCAAGGAAGTCACTAAACATAAAATACGTATCTTTCATGCTAAATCTTGAATACTCTATTTCCTGGCAGTACTTTCATTTCAAGCATTTCCTTTGGCTTAAAGTGAGATTAATTTGTTGACTTGGATCACATTTTTAAGTTTAGGCTTTTTTCCAGCAACAAGTTTTGTTTTTCCACATTTTAGGTGCATTCTGGAATCTTACTCACAACATTCAGTAAATGCCAGCAAAATAGACCAGAGATCACACTATTCTAAATCTCAGTCACAGGCTCTGAATTCTTATTTGAAGGAGGTGAATCATGGCTCCTTTTCTCTTAGGTGGCTCAATCAACATACAGGGGCCCTTCAGCCCCTGCCAAGATAACACTTCCACTCCTGCCAGACCTCACCAGCGCTCTGACCAGCTTCAGGGCCGGTTCTCCCATATCAACTGACAGCAGTTTTGTTATGGCTTTTCCTCTCTTATTTTCTACTCTTTCTGGCATACTAACTTTCTATATCCAGGTCCATGTCATGCAAAAAGGCAAACATTTTATTCTCGGCTTCTTTAGTACCACTTCTTCCCTCCTTGTGAATACTCTGCCCTGTGGGATCAGCTTTTTTTTTTTCTCTTTTCCACTTCTATCTGCACTTGCAGCAGGGAATGCATCCCACAGCCACTGCAACAGTGACAGCCAGGCCAGCTCCCAAAGGCCAGTGGCCCTTTAGCCACTGTCTCCCTCAAATGACCTGATGGTATTACCTCTCAAAAAGACTGGTTCCTTTACATCTTTCTCAAGTAGGAAGAACAAAAGTGTTCTTGAACCTCTACACTCAACCTTAAGTCACTAAAGAAAGGGACCAGTTGGGGGAAATGATTTGTTTCTTTAGAAGAGCCCTTTGTGACTTCATAGGTCACTTTACTGCCTGAGATTTCCACATTTTTAGGCCAAAGGAAGCTTTGGCTCTTCATGTGACTACTGATTTCCCTTTAGGGTCATTCACTTAAGGCTTTATTTCTTTCAGTTCAACTGTTAAATGCAAATTACTTAAATACTAGTTAATAGGAATCCTTGAACATTAAATTTCTTGCACAAGATTTGGTGCCCCACTACAGATGGAAGGTCTCCTTCCCATGAAACGTGACATCCATGCAGGCTGATTGACAATCTGGAGGTTAGCAAGTGAATATTTGCTCAACAGACTTTGCACACCCACAGGGTTACAAAGGTGACTCATATTATCCTTCTTCTATTTAATGATATAATAGGAGGGAGACAGAGCAGTACAAATTGCTCCCTGTGGATATTTCAGCATGTACCTTAAAAAGAAAGTGAAATGAAGAAGAGGAGGAGTTCATCTTATCTTGAGAAAAAGACTAACACAAAAGAATCTGACAAAACATTCAGATTTTAAAGCTGTATCTGCTCAGGCATTAAGAGCTAATGGAAATTTGCAGCAGATGCTCCAATTTTCCCTGAACACTTATGTAAGTATCTCATTTTAGAGGCTGCATACATTTGGGGATAAGTACAGAAATGGCAGCTATAAAACAGAAATGACAACATAAAATACATCAAGAAACACCTGAAAAACCACTCTGCGTCCACATGGCAAAATCGATGCACAAGTTAAGCCGCATTGAAACAAAAGTCTCTACTAAAAAAGGTTAGACAAACAGCTCATAATAAAGTATACACTGAGAGGAAGTTAGGTTCATGCCAAAATTTTCACAAAAATTTCACTTAGGCTACCAATGTGTATGTGTGTGTGTGTATATATACATATATACACACACACACATACACACACACACCTACATACATACATATACACACACATGCATGATTGTATGTCGTGAAGTAAAATTTAATTGAATAATAAAAGAGATGAAAATGAGGAGTATAAATACAGTCCCACTGGCTCAAGAATGATGACAACCTGGATTATGATTATCCGCATACTGTCCATGGCCTCAGAGACCAGTGTAAATTCATCTTAAAAAAAAATTACCATGGTTGGGGGGAGGGCGAGTGGAGAAGGTGGGTACAAAGTAAGAATGACAAATTTTCTAACTGGAGTGACGAGTACCTAGCAGTTCATTATACTATTCTTTCTACTTTGTGTAAATGTTTAATATCTTTTAAAATAAAAAATTAGAAAAAAAAATTGTTACATGCAAGGCACCAAGCAAAATACCGGGAAGAATGGAAAAAAACTTAAACTCACAGAGTTTCAAACTGGGTTGAGTCGAAAGAAGTTAAAAAGAATTAACAGCTTTAAAACAACCCAACAGTACACACAGTGAAATAGTCAAGAGGCCACAGGCAATGACCAAATCCTAACAGAGACTGAAAAGAGCCCATTTTGGTCTAGGAAGGTGAGCCAAGCCTTCTCGAAGAGGTAAGATGCACACTGGATTCCAAAAGAAGAGCATGCCGGACCTCATCCACCTGCCCCTGTGGGCTCAGTGTCTCCTCTTGTCCACTCTGCTCTGTCTCAGGAGGGATTACATCATCAGGCTCCCAGGCTCTCTGCTTTCTGGTTGAGTTATGCCAATGGGAAGCCATGACAGGGGATCAGAAGGAGGCTGCAGAGGAACAGCAACATATTCATTTCCCTCGTTCCCTCCCTCGAGGTCACCCTGAACTGGCTGTGTTCCTCAACACAAGGCCATTCTCGCCAGGCCGGCTGTTCTACAAGGACTCTCCTGGTTCCGGTACCTCTGCCTTCTCCTGATGCTGCCAGCTCTGGATAACCAAACTGTTCCTGTGGTTGGCCTATACAAGTCCTACCCCTTTATTGTAAGTATCTTTGTAAATGCATCCTCCTTGAATTATCCTAATTTGAGTGTGCCATTTGCTTGCTTGGAATTCTGTTGACAAGAAAGCAGCCTTAACATTATTAAATTTTCAGAAGTGAGAATAAGCATGCGACCTGGGGATTACCGAGAAGACCATCATGGCTGAAAAGTAAGGTTTACCAGGAGGAGGAGGGGCTCTAGCTGTCAGCAAGCAGGGGATTGCTTGTTTGGAATCTTTAGACATAATATTAGACCAAGAATCTCATGTTATTACAAATAAATAAATACAAGCTGTATCCCAAACCAGAAAAGCTGTACAGCCTTTTCCACTGAATCTCAGATCTTCCTTAGACAACAGAATTCCACAGGCAAAAGCTTATAATTATGTCTTCCCCAAGAAAAGAGCCAAATTATTTCAGTTGTCTTTATTTCCTTATGATTTGCTATTTGGTTTATCTGTATATCTAATTAGTTCCTTTCAGTTACAGCAGTATGGTTATCATAAGCAAAATCAAGTTGAACAATTCATGTGGGTCTGGGTGGGACCGGAGAAAGGCTGTAATTTTCTGTGTCTGAACGAAGACAGTTCAGTATGTTATATAAAGAATGTTTTCTTTCAGACTAAAATGTGTTCTTTCCCAACTAGAAAAAAAAATTGTGTTAGAGAAGTGATGGCCAATTCCTCATTCTTCCAGATTATTGTAATTCTAAAATATAAAACATTTATTTTGCCCTAGCCAAAAGGCAGGGGACATGGCTCATGGGTTCACCTCCTAGAGGAACCTCAGTTAGCTGTGTGACCTTAGGCAAGTCGCTGTTGTGGGGGGTTTTACATTCTGCAGATGTAAAACAAGACTTGTGCTGGATGAACTTCCATGTTCCTGAGTTAAAAACTGCTTATGAAAAGTTCCCTGGAAACTGCTTATGTTACCTGTAGATTTACCTTGCTTTTTTTTCCTTTTTGAAAAAATTTACCTTACTAACATCAGCTATAATTTACTTGAACTAAAGCCTCCTTAGCTTAATGTAATTATTAATTGCCACCAAGAAAAAATTTGAGTATAAATTTCAAAGTATATGAATTTCATAGTTTAAGATTTCTCAGCTGGCCTCCAGCCTGGGAGAATATTTGAATTTGGCAGCTGCAGGTAAGACATGAGGTCTAACTAACGTTAACTAATACTCCGATTTAACATTTACTGAGCACGGTATCATGTGCCAAGCAATGTGCTGGAGACTACCAAACCGAGTAAGAGGGAATCCCTGTCCTTGAGGAGTTTACAGTCCACAGACTAGTGCCAGTGTAGATTCTGTGTACTACTTATGTACTTCTTGGTAATACTGGCCTCTTTTTTTGCAGAACTGGAATTCAGGTCTGATTCTAAATCCATCCTTTCTCAATATACAATGTTCTTAATTCTCAGTGTGAACAACAAAAGTGTACAAAGTATCAATGCTGAAAAGAACAGCAGCCCTTTACAGCTAGGCTGTATCAAACATGTTAGTGTGTTTGAGCCTCATAACTTTTTTTTTTTTTTGAGGGGGGAGGTAATTAGGTTCATTTATTTTTAAATTATTATTTTTTTTTAATTTAATGGAGGCACTGGGGATTGAACCCACGACCTCGTGCATGCCAAGCATGTGCTCCACCCACTGAGCTATACCCTCACCTCTTAACTCTTTTTGGGGGCAGGCTAGGTGCGGTTACACAACTTTACAAGTAAGGAAACACTCAGTGCAGTTTAAGTGACTTACCCAAGGTTACATGGCTGTTAAGTGGCAGAGCCAGTGTCTTTCATATCAATTCCTGAAATTTATACAGTCCCTTGGATCAATCTTCAAAATCCAGCTGTGGCCAAGAATTAAAGTATATAGTATCAAACATTTTCTTGGTGAAACAAAGATTTTTTTTTTTTCGGCAGTGCAATATTGCCCAATACTGCATGTCAGAAAGAAATTCAGAAGAATGTTCATGCAACTTGATTACATGATGCAAATTTACATAATTTACCTAACAAGCAGACTTCTGGATTGTGCACAAGTTAGGAAAAAAAAAAATAGCTCTGGAAACTTCTCCAATAATTGTGTATTTTATGTTTAAACTCAGAACTTATCTAATTGACTCAGAATAATATTGGTTTTACTGGTATCACTTTCTAATGAATAAGAAACAATAAACTGTATTTTGCCATTTAAATCTTAACCAAAATACAATCTAAAGAATGATTCTGAAAACTTACAACAGTTCTACAACTGAATGGCAACATAAAAAGATAAAACAGGGTGGACTGACCTATATACCGTCTAACGCTGTTTCCTACCCTGGCCCTCTATTTCTTTGCTTCTGTTTCTTATTCTTAAGCTAGAATGAATCTAAAAGATCAAAGACTTTGTATTCGTTTCACCTAGAATGCAACTTTATCGATTAGGGTTAAGTAAATAGCTCACTGCCACGGCAGAAGCTGTATTTGGCTTTCCCCTAAATTTAATTTTAAACGAGTTAGTGAGGTAAAGGAACGGAGGGTCAGGCTTTCTTTTGTAATCAATAATGCAACCCATACGCTGACTCAGAGCAGTGTACTGAATAAAGTACAAACTCAAAAGAAGTGACAAACCCAGTGATTGCCGGATAAGAGAGATGCAGACTGATTGCCAATTACAGCTCACTACAGTAACCAAAAAGATCGCCTACGGGTTACGATGGTGGCCGCCGCCTAATTAGTCATCCGGGCCTTCCACACACAAACCATTCACTCCGGATGCCCCCAGGTCTTACAAGGTGGGAGATTTCCCCAAGGATCTCAGTGATCTCTAGGGAGACTACTTCATCGAACAGGCTCTAAATATGGGCAGAAGGCTAGGATTGCTTTGATGTACTAGCTTTTTCCTACACCAAGCAGTGGCTAAAGGTCTGGGGCAATGCGGCTGAAGAAAAGTAATCAAGGGATGCGGTGAGGACACCGCTGTTCGCTCCATCCCGACTGGCCTAAACGGTTTCACAGATGCAGAGGGAAAGGAAGCGACGCCTCGGCGGGCCTGCCTGCAGACAAGGTTGGTGACAGTATGCGGGGAGCGGCAGGATCCCCCCACCCCCAGCTGCCGGGCTAGCCCGGGGTCTCCACAGGCCTTGCGGTAGGCGGCACAGAGGTCTGAAAAGGGACACGGAACTTGGGGCATGTGGCGAGCACCGGGCGGGTGTCGGCAGGCTGAGGAGGAAGCGGGCGCCGGTAGAGGCCTGAGGGGAGGAAACACATGGCCGGCGGCGGCGCTAACAGCGGGCTGAGGGGTGGCCCCGGGGCGCGGTACCTGCGGTCGGGCGGCAGCTGCTGCTTCCGCGAGCCTCCTTTGGCCGGCCAGGAGGCTGGCCGTACCCTCGCCCTCGTCCTTGCCCGCCTCTCTCCCGGCTCTTTTCCCTCTTTTCCCCCGCTTTTCCCCTCCTCATCCGGAGCTCCAAAATGGCGGCGCTGGGGCCGGATCACGTGAGCCTGGGGCCGGTCAGGTGACGCGAGTGGCGGGCGGTGGGGGCGGGGAGATGCTCAGGCCCCGCCCACGGGCGTCCCGGGGCGCTGGGCTGGGCGGGCGCGAAGACTGTACCCTGCCGGCGCACTGCCCCCCGCGGTTCCTGGGCGAGGTTTGGGGGCGGGGGTTGTCGGGCTCTGAAGGTACCGTGCGGTGCCTTCTCAGTGGTCGCTGGGTTTAGAAGTCAGTGTGTGTTCACTTTGGAGTCTCCTCACGTCGCCCAAACCTGCTGTGGGCTAGCTTCATTGCCCCGTCCTCCTCATGATTGGCTTCCAACAATGGGATGTCTTCCCAGCCCTGTGCTTCTAAATTTGTTCCTGCTTTTGGTTGGGTTATACTGTTTTGTTGTGTTCTTGGTTAAAATGTAGAGGTCCTAGGCTAGATCTATGGTTGGACTTCAGGTGTGTCTGGTGAGGGGCAGAGCTGGCAGGGGGAATCTATTTGCTGGAGAGATGGAGGATTTTCAGGGAAAGTAATCATCCTAGGGGTTGTAGGGTCAGACTTGGTAGCTTGCTTGACCCAGTAATACAGCCTCTAGTTCTCTGAGGGCACCATGGTGTTCTTCATTTGGATCTGTTTTATGGTGTACACATCAGGGTTATAAGCAGTCCTGTTCTAGTTCCCCTTTTGACAGAGTAAAATGCAGTGTGAGTGAAGCAATCTACCTTAAGGAATGCTGACAGTTTTGGTACATTAGGAACTACACAGCAGGGTGCTTGGATCTGGACTGAGTAAGTTGACCATGAACAGTAGGAAGGGAGTAAAACTGAAGATTCCAGTCATAGTAATGGACCCGTTCACTAAGATACAGGCATACCTGGGAGATATTGTGAATTCCATTCCAGACCATTGCAATAAAGTGAGTCATAAGAATTTTTTGTTTTCCCAGTGCATATAAAAGTTATGTTTACTCTGTACTGTAGTCTATTAAGTGTTCAACAGCATTATGTGCAAAAAACAATATGGATACCGTACTTAAAAATACTGTATTGCTAAAACATGCTAAACATCATCTGAGCCTTCATAGAGTCATAAAATCTTTTTGGAATAGTAACATCAAAGATCATAGATCACTATTACATAATAATAATGAAAAAGTTTGAAATATTGTGAGAATTAATGAAATGGGATACAGAGACATGAAATGAGCAAGTGCTGTTAGAAAAATGGGACTGATAGACTGGGTTGATGCAGGGTTGCCACAAACCTTCAATTTGCAAAAAATACAGTTTGAGCAAAGCTCAGGCTAAAAAAAAATGAAGTGCAATAGAATGAATTATGCCTATGACTCTTTGGGACTTTCAGATACACTTAGAGGCCTCTGTAGCAGGCTAGGCTCTCAATTATCAAGTGAGAGAAAGATCCAGCAAAACCGAGTCATTGTTCAGACAGGTTGGTAACTCCTGAGATACAGTAAATATCTCAGGATACAAATTCATCTGGATTTAGGGGCTTGGGAAACCAACAGAATTAGAATTCTGCAATCCCACAGAATTCTTTGTCGATTGGACCAAATAGCTAAGAAGAAGGAAAAATGAAGAGTTGAGTAATTTTTTTTTTTTGATAAAAGAGATTAAGCAGGAGACTGGCAAGAAAGAGAAGGAAAAAAATTGAGGAAAACCAGAAATACATAAAATGGAGAAAGTGAGAACAAATTGTGCAAATTTCTTTCCTTTCCTTTTCTTCTTGCACCACTGACATAAACAATCCTTGTTTGCAATTATCTGAAGAGAGGCTTTTCTTTAGAACTGTCTTAACTGCAGTGTCCATGAGCCTGAAAGTGGACAGAACAGGAATCAGAGAATTATTTGATCAGGGCAGAAAGCAAGTAGAGAAACTATGATCTGGGGAAAATAAGGGAATTCCAGAACAAGCAAAAGAAGGTTAAGGGTGCCTTTGAAGTTCCTGTGGTAATCTTTTCTGATATTCACCAGCCATTTCCCAATGTTCTCCTTCCAGCACCAGGTTAGACAAAACTTCCTGACCCTCTTCCTGGCTCAGAGGTGTGGCCTGTGATTGGTGTTGGCTAATGAATTGTATGTAAAAGTGAGGGCTACCACTTCCATCCTGGAGCATTTAGTTGCCAGGGCAGTTCCCTCCAGAGTGCCCTTTCCTTGCTGGCTTGATGACCAGGGATGTTTGAAATGGTGGCCACCCTGTCAGCCACATTTGAGAGTGGTGGTGATGAACAGAGCCCCCAACTGACCCACAGTGGATATGTAGAGTGAGGAAGTCACTGAGGTTTGGGGGCTGTTCGTTACTGCAGCATGACTAACTGACTGACATACCTCTTCCCTATATTGAGGAAACTGGAAGAGGCAGAGTCAATAGGAAGAAACCATTACAGGCAGATAGGAATTTTAATTCAAAAAAATTAGGACATTCATTCCTGAAGACAGAACATTGTACAAAACTCAGAATCCAACAGAAAAACCTAGGCGACTTCAAAAAGCCAGTGGAGCAAAACCTCAGTATTTTTCTTTCCTGTGAAAAATCTCTCCAGAAAATTGCAGTAAACATTTTTAAGTCAGGGGAGTACAAAGACATTCAGGTGTAGTTCTGTTGAACTTTCGATATCCCATAGAAACCCTCTGAAGCAACTTCCACTTGCCACAGAATGTCATTTATCATGATTTAATTAACCAATCATAGTAAGGTTTAGTGTTATAGATAGGAAACTTGCTTACTCAGTTATCTAGTAGCTTCTCAGTGGAATCCGATTTTGTCTCCAGATGAGAGATGACCCAGATAACTAAAATCCTTATCTCCACACATCTCATTATCCTACTTTGGGATCATTAATTAGTTGATGAGCTTAAAGTTTTCACTTCTGCAAGGGTCAGGGGTCTGTATTTTCTAAAGTGACCAAGTTATCTGATAATACATGGTGTGTGCCTGACAACTTAAACCAGAGGGCTGTTTACATTTGGGAAACACTCAGTGCAGTGAGTAAGTTGCTAAGGTGATGGCTAGTTATAACATGGAACCAATTGAAACTTGAGAAGACTGACTTGTTCCCAGCCATGATACTCACGAAGGACACCTTGTCTTTGGTGTAATAAGATTAGATTAGCTTTCTTTTGAAGGGATTAATCATGTAAGTCTGGTGCAGCACAGAGAATTGGAGGAGACACGTTAGCCTGCAGTTCTTTTAGTTGTAATTTTTATCATGACCTTTAAAAATATACTTCGGATATACAGCCTCAAAAAAAGGAAAGATTGTGGAAGGGTAAGAGAAGGCAGGAGGGCGAAAAGTGGGGAAAAAGGGGATGTGGTGGTATGAGCGGAGAAGAGGAACACAAAAATTTTTCCTGACTTTCTATTTAGCTCTTGTGGGACTGTAAGCAGAGGGGGCTGCATCTTTCTGATGTTTTTGTCCTGCCTATGAGGCAAGAAGTTCAATGTGTCCTTTTTTGGAGCTTCCAATATCTGATATATGGAAGTACAGAGTTTAATTATAGGAGTCCTCTGGGTTCAAAATGGGACTTCATCACTAAGAATAATGGCAAGGCTTGATTTTATTAATGAATGAAAAGATTGCTTGATGTAAGTCAGAAGGAATGTAAGATTAAAAGACATGATATATTATTATATATACAGCTGTCAGTAATAAATTAACATTAGCTCTAGCTTCCTTACACTTTGCATCCTGAATATACACCTAGAAACGCTTCATAATTATAGTTCAGATCTCAAGAATCATCATAAATTACCCATCTGTCATTCATTTCCTGCTAAAAGCCACAGACCTACATTATTTCAGCAGCACATTGAAATCTAAAATCTCTGGTGCTACGAGGCACACATATTAATTTGTTTCTAATTGAGGACCTGGACTAACTAGGGAGGATGCACAACAACTGATAACGACATGGAAGAAATGGAGAAAGAGCAGTGGACACCTATTGTGAGGGGTGGGGTTTGCTCCAGCTGACATTGGTCTTGTGTAATTTTCAGCTCAGCTGCTTTGGGTCCGAGCTGCCAGCTGGTTTTGGAGAGACCCACCAGGAGCTCAGACTGTCATTGCATCTAAAGCAAGTCTTACAGTCCAGTTGGTGTTGGAATTCTGTGTAGAGTTCCCTTAGCCCCCAGCACCTGGGAGTAAAGACAAGAATCAGTGGTGGTGACATCTAGTGGCTTACCTGGAATGCGCAGTCAAATCGCAGAGCACTCCGGTGAGAAGCGGGACATTTGCCTCCTCCAGCTAACCCAGTCCTGACCCCTGCATCCCTGAATCAGTCTCAGAGTTTGGTTTCTGGCAGAGCTGCTCTGAATTCATGTTGATTTGCGGTTCGGGTCCAGGAAGGGCACCGGCAGGCTGGGAGTGGAGGTGGAGAGGGGCTGCTCATGAGGATGCCAGGAGTCTCCCTTTGGTCTGGTCTGCATAAGTCATAGACCTGTGCAGCAGAAAGCAGGGCTGGGCGGAGCTGCGCCGGGGACCAAGGAGATGGCCTCAGCCAGACTGTCCCTCTGCTTCAATGCAGATTGGTTGTTGGAACACTCAAGCAATTTTCAGTCGTCTTTGTCCATAAAGTCCATCTCTTTTCCACCAGGGGAATGAAAATGAGATTTTGAGGCTGTCTCCTTTGGCCACTTTATCTGCCCAGAAGCCTCAGCTGAGTTGGGTAGCAGCGATTTGCTATGTTCAAAACCCTGGTGACAGGTAATACCACCTACTTCTGAACAAGACAATGTGATTCTAATAGGGTGGCGTGAAATTCTTCCCACAGAAGTGGTTTCCTTAACGCAGTGACCTTTATTGATGAGCGGAGCAGAGGAAGAAAATGAAAAGGAGAAGGAGAAGAAGATGAAGAAAGACGTGAAGAAGAAAAGTAACTGCTAATCAAACCAGGAGGGCCTGGCAAAAGGGTAATCCTGTGACCCACACGTGGGTCGTTTGCTATTTTGACAGCTCTTCTTGAGATGATAGACCAGGAGAAGCCACTAGCATCCTCGTCAGCTGGCTGGGAGTTCCACCTCTGGCTTCCTTAAGACATCAGTAAATGGAAAACCATGGACAGTTAAGTAGTCTCCCTTCTCGGGTCCTTCAGTCTGAGCTCTTCATACATTGTGGAAGACCAGACATAAGGAACACTGTTTAGTGTTTGATCTTCTGGGATGTTTCTTTCACTGGGAAAGAGACGTGAGTGAAAAAGGGAAGGAAAATGCATATGGCACCCGGAGGTGGTCCACACTGAAATCGTCAAGTCTTTTCTTGCCATAAGGCCAGAACTGGTTGTCATTGGCTCCAGCAAGCCATAAGGTCATTGCGGGGGTGGGGAGTGGCCAGCAGAAATCTATTGTGGGATGGAAGTGGCATAGCCAACATCAGCATGAGTAGGGCTGAAGGGCACATGTGAGCTTCATGAGCAGGTGGCCAGGCTCCCAAATCATCCAGCCCTCTTGTACCAGCACCGCTCCCTCAGCTCACACCTCCCATGGAGGGAGATCCTTGTCACCAGCTGATGGGAGGGGGAAAGCCTGAGCTCAGCTTTCCAGTAAATCGACTTGGTGTGTAGAAGGACACGGACCAACATGAATGGAGGTAAGAGGTGAGCGTGGACACAGGGCATCTGTCTGGATTGTGAAGACACCTCTGGCTGGCATGGAGGGCTTGGAGCAGGGAGTCCAGGGAGCTTTGGCCCGTGGCCCAGAAGGCACACTGGGGCTGGGGCTGGCCCCCACAGAGACAGGCAGGCAGCAAGCATCTGTTGAGGTGCCCTCGTGGTGCAGGACCCTGTGTTAGGGGCTCTGCTTGTCTTATTGCACACATCTTTGCAGACTCGGCTCTGTGATTGTTAGTTACCTGTGTAATCCCTGCCTCTTCACCTGTCTGCCCTGACGGAATGAGAGCTTAGAGCCCAGGGAGTTTGCCGGTCCTGTGCATCGATATTCCCCCAGCCTAGCATAGGGCCTGCAATATAGTTACACTACATGAATAAAAAAGCAATTTCATTAAGCAGATGTGCTCCCAGGCCTGGGCTTTATTTGAGGAGCTACTTGAAAGCAGTTTTGGGGAAGATGAAGCATTCAGTTGAGAGCTGGGGGCTTGGGAGAGAAAATAAAGGTGGTGTGTGGTTAGGGACATGGGAGTTCACCCCAGAGAGGCCCTAAGAATCCTGGCTGTGGACTGGGTCTCACCCTGAGCTTCCAGACCTATTAGTATTCACTAGCTGTGTGATCCGGGGTAAATTCCTTAACCTCTCTGTGCCTCTGCTACTTCGTCTGTAAAACAGGATCATGACACCTGTCTCGCAGAGCTGTTGAAAAGTTTAAAGAATGAAATGTCTACGAAGCACTGATAAACATCAAGTATTATTATTGCAAAAGTTCAGACTGGAATGATAAGAAATGGAAGGAAGAGATGGAGGTGAGGGACACTGAACAGAGAACACATAGCATTTGAGGCTAACTAGAAACAGGGTGTGAAGTGGAGACCCAGTGAGCACCTCTGTTCTTTCAGTGTGCCCTTGATGGGAAGGACAGACAGCTCTGGGCTCCAACACCCATGCCAGAGGCAAGCACCGAAGTCAGAGGACACATGGAAAAGAAGAGGCCAGAATCTCCCAGCTACTTCGCATTCAGCTCATCAGTCGTGGAATTTGAAGTGAGCCCGGTTACATATGACTGCATGGGTTTTCAGCCTGTTTTTCCCAAATGGGGATTTTGTTGGCAATGGAATGCGTGTGAACACTCTACGAGTTAGTTACACTTTGATTAAGAAGTCCAGAAGACTTTGGACTTGGCTTTGAAAAATTGAAAGTGAATTGAATTTGCATTATTTAAGTGGCTTATTCAGATGAACACTGCTATCTCTTCAGATTTAGAATTTTCAAGACTCACGATTTGATATTTCAGCAGCAACAATGACATCTAGGGGTAGGTGTTTTACAGGTTTAATCTTAGATCTATGTCCTCTACATTTTGAAAAATAGGGGTGCTAATACATTCATTCAACCCAAGTTGTCTGGACTGTGTGAACTTGGTTGGTGGCCAGGGCAACACTGATGGATCAACATAAGGAAAGTGTTGGTTTCTGCTGTCATCTAAGAAAGAGACTTTCCTTCTAAAATTGCAGCCCCTCTCAGTTTGTTGAATATACTCATCTTCCTCCTGACCTTTTAAACTCTCCTGTTTGTGCCTCGACCACTCTTTCTGTGAGTGACAGAACTGCCTTCCCTGCTTAGAGAGGGGCTGGGACCACGGGCTCTAGCTCCTTCCAGTTTTTTCCATTCTTTGATGAGCCAATGAGGGGAGTCTTTGACAGTGTACCTCTTCTCTACCCTGTGTTTTCTCCAGATTCTTTTATTTTATTTTATTTTATTTTTGGCTATAAATCCCAATCCCTTTGTTTTAAATTGAAGTATAGTCAATTACAATGTGTCAATCTCTGGTGTACAGCACAATGTCCCAATCATGCATATACATACATATATTCGTTTTCGTATTTTTCCATTAAAGGTTATTACAAGATATTGAACATAGTTCCCTATGCTATACAAAAGAAACTCTTTTTAAAATCTATTTTTATATATAGTGGCTAACATTTGTAAATCTCAAACTCCCAAATTTATCCCTTCCCACCCCCTTTCCCCAGTAACCATAAGATTGTTTACTAAGTCTGTGAGTCTGTTTCTGTTTTGTAGATGAGTTCATAGTGTCCTTTCTTCTTCTTTTTTTATTTTAGATTCCACATATGAGTGACGGTATTTTTCTTTCTCTTTCTGGCTTATTTCACTTAGAATGATGATCTCCAGGTCCATCCACGTTGCTGCAAATGGCATTATTTTATTCTTTTTTTATGGCAGAGTAGTATTCCATTGTATAAATATACTACAACTTCTTTATCCAGTCATTCCCAGATTCTTTTAAATGGATCATTCTCTTGACTTTATGGCTTTGACTGTAACACTTGGAGGGAACTTTTTGTCTGTTGTCAGAGTCAGTCAACTAACTATATTGACTGAGCACCTTCTGAGTATGGTTGTGTGCATGTGTGTGTGTGTGTCCCCCATGGGGTTCATGTGGAAGTGAGAGGGGCCCGAAAGGCAATCCACCTGGGTTAAGTCCATAAAAACCTAGTTTATTTAGAGGACACCAAACATACATGTTAATAGGAAATAAATTATGCATGAAAACATCTATGAACATACTGGGAAAATCCACAAATATTCAGATGATGTTTAAGGTTCCTCTCAGCATGGAAATTCTGTGATTTTTGTGCAGATTAAAATTAGTACTCTGTTACACTGATGCATAATCATGCTAGTAGCAGCACAAGAATTGTAGATACATATATTTTTTATGCTCTAGTGAGAGTGATGCAAAATGGGACCCATCTCCATGGGTGAGTAGGAGTTGACCCTCAGCATTAGTAAGCTGTGGGGCTCGTTCCTGGTTTGCAGAACTGTACAGAGTGAGCAGAGGGCACGGAGACCTGGCCCAAGTGTGCCAGTCTGGAAAGACACACCCTGATATACCCTGATCGTTTTCCTGTCTGATTATCTTAAGATGGGCCAGGAAATCCCTTTGTTCCAACCCTGACTGTTGACCTTCCCTTTTGTCTCTTTAGTGTGCTTGTCTGGTTTCCTCCCACAGCAAGCAGAGTGTACAGAACTGATGCATCACCAGGCAGTCAGCTTCACTGTCTAAATAGCTCTTAGATCTTTCTCTTTCTGATGGTGCCTGAAAGTCTCCAGTAGCTTTCTAAGAAAGATCCAGACCTTTATCCAGCCTTAAGTTCAGGCCTGATGTCCCAGCCACTGCCCCAGCCTCAGCCCCATCACCCCTGCCCATCCTCAGGTGTGCTTTTTGGTTTCCTATTTACACAAAGCGTGGTGTCTACTGCTCACCACTCGTCTTCATGTGGTCATCTCTTCCTCTTCCTCAGGTCTCAGCAAAGAGCCGCTTTTGTCAGGGAGGCCTTCCCTGACTTCCATGACCAGGTTAAATCCCTGTACCCTGTCTTAGAGCCTCGTGCCCTTTGGTCACAGCTCTTGTCACCTCTGTGGTTTCTCCGTGAGGTTGTTGCATCCATGTCAGCTCCCTTCCATAAACAGTGGATTCTGTGATGTCAGCCAACATGTTGTTTTAGCACAGTGCCTGGCGCTAGTAGATACTAATGAAGAAATAAACAATGAATGAATGAGTGAAGGAATGAGTGATCAATACAGTGGAGTTTGTCTTAGGTGCCTGAGATTCTTGTACTGCTTCAGATTCATCAACCCAATATCAAACCCTTCTGATTTAGTCCATTCAGGCTGCTGTAACACAAAAGCATAGACTGGGGACTTTTAAACAACAAAAATTTATTTCTCACAGTTCTGGCAGCTGGGAGGCCAAAGATCAAGCACTAGCAGATTTGGGTGTTCGGTGAGGGCCGGCTTCCTGGCTCAAAGACAGCCATCTACTTGCTGTGTCCTCATGTGGCAGAAGGGCTGAGGGAGCTCTCTGGGGTCTCTTTGATAAGGGCACTAATTCCATTCATGAGGGCTCCATCCACGTGATCTAAGTACCCCTCTAGGATCCCACCTCCAGGTACCATCACACTGGGGATAGGTTTCAACATATGAATTTTGGGAGGACACAACTTTGCCTATAGCACTCCATGTGATTGTGTAAATAGGGAATTAGATGGTAGACTATGTGGGTTAAAATTTATGTGGGTTCTAAGACCCACTGAGGAAATTTTGATTTAAATGAATACTTAGCATCCCTGGGTCTCAGTGTTGAGTATAGAAAAGTCCAGTTACTTGAGTGGCCTCGCTGATCAAAGGCCCTTCTGCGTATTAACACTGAGTTGTAGGTTAAAGAGCCACCTGGTATAGCCAGTTGTGCATTGATGAAGTCCTCCTGCATTAGTTGTGAACTGTAATCCAAACCCAACAACAGGGAGTTGCATTCTCATAGCTCCAGGGAAGTACCACGTTCCACTCTCTCATGGAAAGAATTCTCTAAAAATCATTTGCCTCACTAATCTCTGCTTGGTATTGTCTTGGTGTTTTATCTATAAAGGAAAGGCGATCAGGTGACATCTGAATTTGGAGCAAAGATTTGTAATTTGTAATCTACTTTGACAGAAAAATAGGAGTAGACTCAAGGGGACAGAGTGGTAGTGCCCAAAGGCCTCTCTCGGAACATTTTCCTAATTGTTTTTGTGTTTATCTTAGATTTCAAAGTCAAGAAAAAATGGCATAGCATAGAAGTTGAGGGCACAGATTCCGGGCCGTGCCTGGGTCAGATTCCTGGCTCCATCATTTACTACCTGTGTGACCTTGGGCACACCACTTTTGCCTCACTGTGTCCAACTTTCTCACCTTTAACATGCAGAGAGAATAACGTTCCGGATCTCACAGTCTTGTCGTGTGGGTTTTATGAATGAGTACCCTGGAGAGCGCTTCGAACAGTGCCCCTGTAGAAAGCACCATTTCAGCCTTAGCTGTTACTACTCCTGGAGACGTGGAGGGAGGTGTGCTTTTGCCTATCCCAACGAATTTGTGGTTTGCAACCTCTTTCACCCCCTTATTTTGTTTTAATTGCTTGTTCCATACTGGGGAGACCAAGAAGTGGACAGATCCTGGGCTGAGCTACATCAGGTGTAGGAAGGCCAAGAGGCAATCCAGAGAGTCTGGAAGAAAATGATGGGTGTGGACCAGCAGAGCGAAGGAGGAAGGCAATTCTCTACTCCGTGGGTGGGACCCGGAGAAGAGGTATCAGTAGGAGCGGTGCTGGTCCTCCCTCACTTGTGTGAAGCGTGTTGTTGGGACTCTGTGAGGTTCCTGCAGCTCACGCCCCAGCACCCAGCACTTGCCATTCTCTGCAGCTGGTGCCACGTCAAGCTAAACCCCTCGTCCTCTCCCTCCCAGTATTGGGAAGCTGAAGCAGGTGCAGGGACGCCAGCCGGGAGCCCAAGAGCAAATGGGATTTTAAAGTTGTTAGGGCATCTTGGCATCCAGTTCCCTGAGATGAACAAAGTGTCTTGTCTGGTAATTGCAATTAATGGCTCCGCTATTCAAGCATATCCGTCAATAAATCTCCTCTAATAACCGATTGGGCACAGTCGTTACCATAGTTATGTCTCTAAATTGAGCCCAGGGTAGTTGGCCACGACACTGACCTTACTGGGGTCAGGCCTGCTTCCTGACTGTATGACTCCATATCCCAGGAATTAAAGTTACCCTCCGAACGATTGGCTCGGAGCCAGCTGAGAGACAAGCTCAGCCCCTCGCCTTAACGGCCTGGAGATTTCCTGTAAATCTCTTCGATGCGGAATAAAAAAATCTTCGAAACCCTGTAACATCAACAGCTGTAGTAATTAATGCTGTCTGATCCACTTTTATACAATGCTGGGGGTGGGGGTTGTCAGCGGGAGACCGCCCGTCAGATCTGTGATCACCCATGTTGTTCACGGCAGACCTCACCTCGGACTCCCGGCCTGACAAAGTCAGTACCTCATCGTGGAGTCCTTGCCTGCAGTTCCTCTCTTCTAGAGAATTCCTTCTCCCAACCCCAGGTTCTGCCTTCAGGAGCCTTTCCCTTCTCCCATGGGCCATTATACTGCGCCCACCACACTGGTTTGTTTGGTTAATGGCTCAGATTCCTGAGGCTCCAGCCACTACTTCAGAGACCAGATCTGTCCTTTTCCTCCTTGCCTCGTGGCACTTCTCGTGTCTCCAGGAGATCTTGGATTTCCAGGGTGTCATCTCAAAACCGAGTTGGGAACACCTAATGAGGTGGGGGTATTTTTAAATGTATCTATTTATACGTTTGAAATGATTGCAGGTAATTGCACAGAAGGTAGAAGCGGGGGTCTGGAGGCAAAAATACTTTAAAAATAGTCCCTTGATTCCTATCTGTGTAAAGCCCTGGGTGGGCGGGGGAGGAAAGACATCGAAATCTTACTTCCTGACTCTGGCTGTGCCCAAGGCTTGATTCAAGTTTTCCAAACTCCAGGTTCATTGCTCTCCATTTTTGCTTCCCTTCTCTCCTTTCACCATGTATATTAGAATGAAGGTTACAGGATTTTAGGGCTGGAAGGGATCTCGGGGATGGAAAGAGCGGTGAGGTTGTGCGACCTTGGGGCCCACAGAGCGGAGGTGAGGACCCGGCAGTCCTGCCAGGGGGCCGAGTTTCTGCACCACACCCTTCCTGGAGGACCCCCCTCACAAGGTGGGGTTGGGCTTAGTGCGTTTACCTTCCCTTGGTGCCTCTCTGTGAGAAAAAAGGGAGAGGAATTTACATACGCCAGAAATCTACAAAGCCATCCCTCTAAGACAAAATCACCCCAGTTTATTGTTTGGCCTCTAACTTTTCAATCACCTCCAAATATAACAAAAATGATGGTGTCTGTTTTCAAAATGGAGAAAGTTTGTACAATTCCCTGGGTCTGTAGAGAAACACTCCTAATCTTTTGAACTGGCACATTTGAAATTAATAACCAAAAGAAAACCAGCCAGCCCATGGGTGGGTTCGATGGGAAATGCATATGCTTTAAAATGCTGCCTATCAGTGGCTTTGCATTTTGGTGGATGTTTGATGGCATTTGAATTATTAAGCAATGTCAAACAGAATCTTGGCTTCTCTGTTAATGATGTGTCATTGAAAGGAGTTATAAAAATAGCAAGAGATTTGTTTTAATAAAAAGGAAAAGGGAAAGGCAAGTTAAATCCAATAAAGGCATGAAGCTGAGCAGTTGGAGGCATGCACCACCTTTCTTCACCTCCCCTTTCTGTCTGCTGGGCACTCCTCCCCACCTCTGATGGAGGCATTCCACACAGACAGCCAGTGAGTGCTGGGTGACCCTGGTCTGTATCCAAGAAATGGCGGGTGGACTTCCCACCCCATTGCCTTCTCTGAGACTGTGGAATATTTCTAGGTTTTTAGACTCTCTTCCAAGTGCATTTCTTCTGCATCCTGGCCAGTGTGGTTCCGTGGGCAGCTAGAGTGGTCATCCTTGTGGTATCTGGGCTTAGAGAAGAAGCGAAATGCACATGATCTCTGCTGGTAACTTTGAGTTCCAGTCGAGGGCAGCTGGCTGCTGGTCTGTCCACCGCCTTACTACTTCTTCATGCTGTGCAAGCCCAGAGTGCACACGATGTGTACCTGGCCCTCATGGCCACATACAGGCACCAGGAACAAGAGGGCTGGCTCTCGTCCTCCTCAGGTTGGGGGCTAGAAGGACTGAGGATCTCTACAGAGAGACAGACACAAGGAACTGCAGAGAAATTGAAATGAGAATTGACAGCTAGAAGAATCAGAGGAGAATGAGAGGACTGAAAAGACTAGGAAAGAAAGGCAAGTTTGGGCTGGATCAGAGCAGAAGAACCATCCAGGGGGTGGCAGTGCCTCCAGCAAGCCCCTGGCCCCCAGGGCACCTTCCCTTGACCACAGTCCTTTCTCTGACCCTCCTCCCTCCTCAACTTAGGACCTCCTTTATCTTTTCTTCATAATTTTGGCTTTGCCCTTGAATTACAATAGAATGTTTTATTTTTATCGACACATTTCAAGTAGTTAACATATATCTATAGTATAAAATTCAAGACAAAAATGGGTATACTGTGAAAATTGTCTCCTCCACCTCTGTTACTAGTCCCCCCTCCCCAATTCTTCTACAAAGGACTGACTGTTAATGGCTTATTGTATTTTTTACAAAGAGATTCTATGCAAATGCATACATGCAAAGCATACTATACACACTGCTCTGCACATTGCTTTTTTTCTCTACTTCACCACGTGATCTTGGAAACTGTGCCATATTGGTACATATAGAACTGCCTTGTTGATTTCAAAGGCTGCACAGTATTCCATTTTATGCGTTTGTATCCTTTACTTTACAAGTCTTCTGTTGATGGACATTTAGTTTGTTTCCCGTCTTTGGCTGTAATAAATTTCCTCGTACAGACGTCTTTGGGCACATGTATGTATATATCTGAAAAACAAATCTTTAGAAATGGGGTTGCTGGTCAGAGGGTATACGCATTTTAAAATTTGAAAAATATCACCACATTTCCCTCTTTTCTAATTTACAGTAGCACCTTGCCAAACCAGTGGGATCAAAAGTTGATCTTTGACAATCTGTTAGGCACAACATGTATCTCTTTGAGTGAGTCGGCTCCTTGGCACTTCCTTCTCTGTAAACTGTTCGTTCATGTTAAGGGTAGTTTTGATAAATCCATTTGGAAGAGAGTCAGGTTCAGAGAGGTCACCAACTGGGGAAGATTTAAGGAGAGGAAAAGAGCCAAGTGAGCTTTATGAGAGAAAAATAAACGCAAGGACTATTTCTTTTTCTACAGAAACCACTGTAGCTGGATTATGCCCTGTCAATATGCCAGTTATGCACAGATGGTTCTTCAGTTTGATGGATTGACATTTCTTCCCCTGGACTGTGATGTAAGAGCCTTTCCTCTCAGAGCCCTGGTACTCACAGTGCCGTCCCAGCATTGCTGGAGTAGGTTTTCATTGCAAATTGCATATAAAACCCATTGTTTCATTGCAAATAAAAGTTTAGATTTACTGTGACGTGACCACAATGTGATATTTTCATCCATAAAGCCCTCAGTTACTTACTCGCTGTAGTGCATTAGACCGAAGTGAGCCGTCTCATTTGCAGCGAGTGACCTTGAGATGGCAGCAACATCACATTCCATTCTGTGAGGCACCGAGTCCATTACAAAGTGAAAGTAAAAATTGCAATAAATCAGAATAATACTGATTGTTATAATTTTATTATCAGAGCATTAAGTCAATAAAACTTATCTGAAATGTCATTTGCATTGTATACAATTTTTACTAGTTATCCGGTATGTCTTAAAAGCATGTTTAAAACAACAAAAGGAAGAAATCGGTGATAAATTGTGCAAAAGCTGGGGTTTGTCTCATGCTGTAGGAAAACGAAATTCTCTTTTGATTCTTTGCATTGTAAAATATTCTTTCTGCAGACTTTTAACTACACCATCATGCCTTATGTCTGCCCAACTGTATTTAGTGCCCTATTGTCTGATTACTTATTTTCCTGCAGGTTGTCTGGCCCTTTTTCATTTATGATTTTATATAAGAGGGTCATCTAATACATGGTATCCTTTCAGGAAAGGAGAACGTGGTTGTTTTCTTTTTTTAATAATGAGGAATAATGAAACTTATTTATGAAGGAAGTCAGAAAAATTTATTGAAGAATCACTATAAGAGAAACATGCAAATTGAAAAAAAAAAAAACCAACCCTGCTTAATAGCATATTCATTACCAGGGAGCTTCCAAGTAATGAAATAGTTGTGTAAAAGGCAGGATATTAGGTGATGTAATGTTGCTTATATCAGGTACAATACATGATTACTATGCATTTTTGTCTTGTCAATTACTATTAGATTATCATAGTATTACTGTGTAATTACTTAAAATGCAAGACACTAAAAATGTTTAGGCCCGTATTTTTGCAACTTTTTGTTTTCACTTTATGCGATGGATTGCTGACATGTAAGTTATAGGATATTGGGAAATAGATTCTAAATGTGTCCCTAGTTTGATAATATTAATGATGTTCTGGTCACCACTTTGATCTTGGTGTTTGATTAAACCTTTTTAAGACAAGGCAAAGTTGAGGCACTCTGCTGTGGTGTGTAGATGCTGGGCTGGAAGTCAAGAAGCTTGAATCCGCCTTCCAGCCCTGCCACCATCCGGTTCTGTGGCCTCAGTTAGTGGCTTCGACTCTCTGAGCTTCAGTTATTTTGTCTGTACAGTGAGCTGGCCTTGGGGTAAGTGTGTATAGGCAATCATTTAGTCACTCAACAGACATTCATGGGTGCCAGCTATGGGTTGGGAACTGTGTGGGGGCTGGGGATCCTCAGCTGAATGAACACAGCCTAGGCCACGAGGGACTCACAGTGCAGTGGAGAAGGAAGGTATACAAACAAAGCCTCATTGCAGGCACCATGCAGGGTGTGGTGGGGGTGGTCCTGGCAGGTGATCATGGCTCATATAACAGAACTGAATGCTTACAACCTAAATGTCCATTGATGGATGATTGGATAAAGACGATGTGGTGTGTACACACACACACACACACACACACACACACACACACAATGGAATACTACTCAGCCATAAAAAAGAATAAAACAATGCCATTTGCAGCAACATGGATGGACCTGGAAATCACCATACTAAGTGAAGTAAGCCAGAAAGAGAAAGAAAAATACCATGTGATATCACTTGTATGTGGAATCTAAAAAAATGACACAAATGAACTTATTTCCAAAACAGAAACAGATTCACAGACATAGAAAACAAACTTGTGGTTACCAGGCGGGAAAGGGGGAATGGAGGAATAAATTGGGAGTTTGGGATTTGTGGATTTACTACATATAAAATAGATAAACAGCAAGGTCCTCCTGTAGAGCACAGCGAGCTCTCTTCAAAACCTTGTAATAGCCTATAACGAAAAAGAATATGAAAGATATATATGGAACTGAAACACTATGCTCTCCACCAGAAATTAACACAATATTGTAAACTGACTATATTATATAATAAAAAAATTAAAAAAAAAAGAATTAAATGCTTACTCTGTACCAGGCACATGTTGAATGCTTTAATGTGCTGTTTCTCTCCCCCTAACCTCATGCTGCAGAGGAATTATGCCCATTCTCATGTTACAGATGAAAACGCTGAGGTGCAGAGAATTGATCCTTACCAGGAACACAGAGTTAATAGATGATGAACTGGGATTTTCACACAGACACTCTTCATCCACATGCCATACACATCCACATGTGTATTTCCTTCCCTTTTATTCTCAGAAAATACCCTTGGTCTGAAGAATGTAATGGACAGCTGTTCCCACTCCTAGAGAAGGGGTGAATATCTGAGACAGAAAGAAACCAAAGCACAGAGAAGAGTAAACTGAAGTGACTGACTTTATTCAGAGGGGAAAGAAAAGAAAGAAAGAGGAGGCGGGGGTATAGCTCACTCGTAGAGCGCGTGCTTAGCACGCACGAGGTCCTGAGTTCCATCCCCACTACCTCCATTAAAAAAACAAACAAACAAATAAACCTAATTACCTCCCCCAACAAAAAAATTTTTTAAAAAAGAAAGAGGAGAAAGATAAAAATATGGAAAATTACACCCAGCCCAAGGCCAAGAAGAAGAGAGAACAAGTGGAGTGGCAGCTGGGAGTCCCTTGATGGAACGAGAATTAGGATGCTTCTGCTGAGGATGGAGAGGACTGTGTGGGGCCATGTGAGGACCAGGACTTCCCCTTGAAGATCAAAAAGAGGAAAGCAAGGAAAAAGGTACAAAAGCAAGTCTAGGAAGCAGTGGATGGGCTGCTAGATGAAACACCAGGGAAACAGAAGAAGACAAAGAAGAAAGTCTCCAAGTAAATTCCCTGAGCCAGCACCTCCCGACTCCTCAGCTGCTGGGCACCGCAGGTGCAGGCTCCCAGGGCCCGGAGCCAGAGCCGGTTCACGCAGGGAGCTTGTGCGTGTCCCTTAACATGCCTGGCGACTGCTGAGTCTCGCCCTCATTCCATATTTCCCCCAAATCGTATTCCCAGAACTTTTTAATGTTCCAAATCATGGCTCTCATAAACAAATTTCTTCTTAGACTCTCAAAAAAAAAAATGCAACTAACAGATGCCCCTGTTATCAGATTGTCATCTTTAGTTGCATGACACTGCATGGCCCTCTGATTATCTGCCGTCCCAGAGTGGAAAGGAGTCTTGGGCATCTCCTTTGGGAATTACGCATCCCACTAAGCAGTGCAGTGGTTGGGAGCAGGCCTCTCAAGCTGGACAGCCTGGGTCAGATCCCAAGGAATAAGACATTTAAGGTCTCAGCCCCAGTTCCTCAGTCCTAAAATGGAAATACCAATCATGGCTTCCTTGTAGACTTGCCTGAAGATTAAAGTAGACAGCCCCGGTGATGGCTCGAGCCCAGAGTCTGCATGTTAGAAGTACTCAGTAAGTATTTTCCGTAACTGTTATCATTACATGGTCTTTTCCTCCTGGGCAATTGGCATAAATAGATATGTCATAGGAAATCCAAAACAAAATTAAATTAGAAGCTCACATTTTATCTGAATGCAGCTGATATTAAGATCAAAGGAATGTACAGTTAAATGTAAATAATCGAGAAATGCCCTTTGGTAATAGGGACCAGCATTGTGAATCTCAAATAAGTTGATTATTAGATAAGATACTTACTCCTTTCTCACAAGAAGTATTGATTGAATTTGGGTGACCGTGTCAATTTGAGGGGGCTGACTGAGTATGTTGGAAAATATTTGTATAAAATGGTCTGACAAGACAAGTTCTTTGAATTGCGCTAACAACGGCATGTATTTATATAGTTTAGAATGGACCTGCCTTCTGGCTGGTCCTTTGTGCGCTGATAAATGCATCATCCTCTTGGAGCTGAGAGTTCGGCCATAACCCAGTCCTCTGTCTCTATTGGATTCTAGAGCAATGACCTTGATAAAGCTTATTTACTTGTTATGGAACCATCTTGCAAACACATCACCAAACAAAACATTGCTCCCAACTGGTTTGCTAACATTGGGTTCTTTGGGAGAGGCACAGGAGAAATACCCTTTTTTGGAAAGTGACTGTGTTTGCCTGAAATATTAGATCACAAATATTAGAATACAAAACATGTGAAAACAATTCATGGTGCTTCAGGGCACAACTTTTCAATGAGCCTGCACTGGTGTAAACCAATGAGCCCTGGGCGGGAGGGTGTAGCTCAGAGGTGGAGCACATACTTTGCTCCTGGGTTCAATACCTCTATTAAAAAACAAAGGAACAAACCTAATTACTCCCTCCACCCTCCCCCTCCGCAAACAAATGAAAACAATTAATTAATTTAATTAAAAACAAACAAATAAACAAACAAACAATCCAGTGAGCCCTGCAACTTCGGGGCTTGCCCTGCAGGCCACAGTGCTGGGAGCAGAAATTCCACTAAAGTCAGTTACCAGTGTGAGATGAATAAGGTGCTCAGGGTTGCCTGGTGCACACTTACTTCCTGAGCTTCCTGACAGTGTTTGTCTGCTCATGGTCATCTTTCTGTTTTTGGTAGTTGAAAGGGACCATGCAACTTGTCAGAAAATCAATGGACGGTTTGGCTTTTGGTACGCTGAGGGACTCTCTCTTGCACCACCACACACAGCCACACACACACTCATGTACACTTACGCACATAGCACTCACAAACACACAGGCATGTATGTGTTTTCACTTTCTTCCCTGACTTCCTCTCTAAGCTAAGAAGGCCTTTCATTATCGTCGTAAGTCTAAACCATGTGTTGCTATTGCCACCCAGATTTTTTTTTTTAAATTGTCATTTAAGCTCCATCCATTGATGGAGGGTAGCTTTCTTCACCTCCTGTCAGCAGCCCAATGGTTCTGATTAGCTCCGTGCAGTTCTCATTGAAGTAGCTGTTGCAGCTGAAACTCAGGAAACCAAGGTGCACCTTCCACTGAGACTGACAACCAGTGTTGTCTCTCTCTGACCTTGTGGGAAGGAAGTTTGGGAGAGAGCTATTTTATCCATCAACTGTCCCCTTGGAAAGGGAGCAGGGACATGCACTCCTGAACACTTCCTGATATCAAAGCTAATGCACCTCCTTCCGTACTGTTCTGGACAGAGGGGGAGGAATGTGGGGAGGGTAGGCACAGGCTCTTGGAGGTAAATGGCAGACTCTAAGGCAGCACAATGAGCATGCTCAGGGGTCAGACTTGGCTCAGCCCAAGGTTTTAAGTTCATTCGGATCAATATGAGAGAGACCACATACAGACTACTGCTGGGGATGGTTCTTTTCCTGTCCCCTAAAGAAGAAAATTCCTACTTTCCTGGTGATGTCACACACAGGACTTTCACATTTACAATGGAGATTAATGAAGTCTGATGCCTTTGCTCCCAAATTCTTACCCCCACTCTGCCACCTGCTCAGGCTCAGTCTGCTCCAGGCCAAACTCCCAAAGTGTCCCACTTCCTCCAGGGCTCAAAATTATCTTGAGCCTGAAAGGAAAGAAATGGAGAGGCCTAGTTTTCCCAACAAGAGTGGAAAGCAGAGAAAGGTTGAAAAATGGATTGAGCTTTTCCCTGGAATGATCCAGAAAAGATTAAAAAAAAAAGTCCCATTATCTGGGTCATTTTAGCTCTATGAGTTCAAGATGATTGAACTCATTTTCTTTATCACTACCACCACCACCACTATCATCATCATCATCACCAGGTCCATCTTCCTTTTATTTTAAGAAAAAATTATTTGAAATGCTGTGAGAGATTCTGGCTGCCCACCCAGCCCTGTAACTCACCAGGTTAACAGGCTGCAGTGTTTTATGCAAAACAAATCACCAAGTGGGCGCTGAGCAATGTGAACTCCAACTGGCTAGAAACAGTGTCTCGTTGGAGGCCATCCACACAGCGAGCTAATGCACTTGAAGATAGTCCTATGATTCCTTCACCGGAATCACAGACGTGATATTTGCCACTGGGCAGCCAATCGATTCCCTCAAATCTGTTGGCAGTTTCACTTCTATATTTTGCCTCTTCTAAACTCTCGTTCCTCCCCTGAACCCTCAGTTTACTTTTGTTCACTCACCTCCACCAAATATGCTAGAATCCTCAACAGAGACACTCTATCAAGTTGGCCTCAAGACGCACTGGGATAAGTGTAAAGTCTGGATCCCCTACCAAACAGTTGAGTTAAGACCTGCCCTTTGCAGATTAGAAACAAACACATTTCTGGCAGAGAAAGGACCTGTCTTTGGTTGAGTCTCCATAGAGTGGATGTTTACATTTATGCCAAGATTTGTTCTTAACCTCTGCTCAGCATTTGTTTTTCTGAAGAAGTAGGGGAAAAAAAATCATCATATACAAACAAAAGCTAAAACATTTCTCATGTGGCAGAGTTGTGTGTTTCTGGCATTTATATTTCTTATGAGTTGGCTCTGAAACTCCGAAAACAATAAACAAACAAACAAACAAACAAACACCCCTTGTCTGCTTCCCAAGAATGATGGGAAAGGGTTTATCATTAATCCTGACACATTGATATGTGTGACCTGACCTCATTTCCATTGAAGAGTTGTTCAAACCGAAAAACTCCACAAGTCACCCTGAGTTCCTTTGTTTCTTCACACCCCACTTAACCCATCAGCAGGTCTTGCTGGCTCCAACTTAAAAAAAAAAAATCCCGAGTCCAGCTAACTTCTTTCCACCTCCACTGCCATCATCTCAGGTTACCGTCACCACTCACCTGGCATCTGTGAAAATCTCCTCGCTAGTCTCCCTGCTGCCACACCTGCCCCCCAGAACCCACTTTCCAGACAGTGGTCAGAGTCATCTTTAAAAAGCATAAGTCAGATTGTATCACTGCTCTGCTTAAAAACCCTCAGGGTTTCCTGATGCCCTTAGAATAAGATCCAAATTTCTCGCCAAGTCTCTTTCCTCTTACTGATTTCATCTGGTACCCTTTCCTGCTGTGTACTTTAGCCACACAGACCTCCTTTCTGCCCTGGAAGTCACGGATACGCCTTTGCATGGGCAGTTATGGATGCTCAAAATGCCTTTTATCTGATTTCTGCATGTGTGGCTTGATCTCAGCCTGCAGGTGTCTACTAAATGTCACCTCCACAGAGAAGCCGTCACTATCGTAGGGACCTTTCCAACTCTGCCAGTGTCTCTCAATCACTCCATCCTGTTTGTTTTTTTTTTCCCCTGAAGCATTTACAGTTTTCTGAGTCATCTTGTCTATGATATGTTTACAACTTAATTGTTGGTCTCCCCTTGCTAGAATGTATGTGTCATAGGAGCAGGGACCTTATTGGCTGTTCTTGGCTATGTGGGGATTCAGCACCTAGGACAGTGCCTGAGACTTGTACACCCAATGAATGAATTAGTCATCCCAAGTCCCCAAGGCTGATGCATTAAACCCTTGCGTCCTCTTTCTTTATGGTCTTTTTCTCTGTAATGGACCCTTGGCTTACTTTCCATACTCCGGAAAGTTTTTAGGTGAGACAGTCCTTCCAATTTTACTTTCTATTCTTTGTGAAAAATAGCCTTGGAGTTGGGCATCTTGTTGCTCTGTCATTGAAGTCATTCCACGCAAAGCCATCTGTGACTGTTGCTCAATATCAGAGGTAGAGCAGTGTCCAATGTTAATATCCCAGTGTTGGTATGCAGAGCTAATCTGTGCTTGGATGACAATGAACCAGAGGAGAAATGCTGAAAAGGACACTCGAGGGAAGTCCCCTAGACAGCCCTTGCAAAGTCAAGAGAGGCCTTCTTTGCTGGAAAACCAGTTTGCTTCTCCTTCTGGGGAACTGGTGCTGCCCGGAAGCTGCATGGCCCAGTCACTGCAAGGTGAAAAGAGTGGGAAAGTGGGTACTGGAAGAGCCTTCATGGAGAAGAGCTGCTCAGTGCTACCCAATGGACAGCTGTGGTAGGGGCCAAAAAGCATTTGTGCTTCAGCAGGATAATTTTTCATAACAGAAGTTGCTTTCTTTATTAGATAAAAAGAGTGGCTGTGCATGCATGGCTGATCTCTCACACAGCCATTGAAGGACACCTACTGCTTTAGCCAGAGAAATTCCTACTTGGCTGCAGGAGGTCAGAAACCATTATCCCCCTGGAAGGATAAAAATTCTATCCAAACTGGCCTACTTCCTCAGCCTCCCAAGTTCTGAGACTTTATGAAGGATTAGAAAGAGTAAGCAGAGATTTTTCTGCTGGGTGAAATCAAATTGGGGGAAGGTCGCAGGGAACTCAGGGATGGAGAAAACTAAAATAATGAAAATCAATAGTGCATCTGAAGTGATCTTACAGTTCAATCTGAGCAGTTCTTTGCACATGTAATTTGTGAGAAAATTCATTATGTTGTGGTGGCAGCAAACACATTCCATACAAATGCACAAATGCTTTGCTAATAGCCACTACCACCCCATGCTGTGTTGTGGAGAGGGCTGAACTAAAATCAGACTCATGGAATGTTAGGGCTGGAAGGCTGTGAGCCCATTTTAGGGTTGAATAAATAAAGCCTGGAGGGGGAAGGAGTTCTTCCAGGGTCTCAAAAATCATCAGCTGCAGAGCTGGGCCTGCACCCAAGCCTCTGTCTCCTACACTGTGTTCTATCTCCAGCCCAGATGACAGCTCTGCGTCACCCCCTGGCCTCTGTGTCTAGGCATGCTGGGTGTGTTTTGCTCACATGTCAACTTACACATTGCCCTTGCGCTCACCCTTAAAGGTGCTCATGAGCACCAAGAGGGTCACCGCACCATGACCTTCTAGCATCCTCAATAGAAATTTCTGGTTACCAGTGACCACTGTTGGTCATTCCCAGCTGTCTTCTGTGCAGTGCCCAGCACCTGGCTCTTCATCATGTCAGGATCCCAAATCTCTCTCCTCTTTATACCAAATGGCTCAGCTCTTTCCTCAGTCCTACCCTCCAACTCACAAACCCGCATCTATGAAACAAAGTGTCCTCCAGTGAACAGGATACTTTAGAAGGCAGTGTGCTTGCTTTTTTTTTTTTTTTTTTAATCACTTGAGCATACTTCTGGAGCTTTACCCTCATACCATAGGCCACTCATCCAAGTATTTCCTCTAAACAGACACTTTTTTTTTCTCCAGGAGGAAGTCTGAAATGAAGCATTTCCCTCTTGTCCTATATTCCCATCACATGGTGTCAACTCCTAAACTGGCTTCCCAGGAGTCTCTTTCAATCTCTCTTTTCTGCTCAGGAAACCTTATTGGCAACTTCCCCACTGGGGATCTAACTTCCTGGACCAGAACGATGATAATAATGTGCAACATTCTCAACTTCCTATGTGATGGGGTTTGACTGCCCTGCCTTGGGATTCAAGTCCTCTCAGTTCATGCCCACACACAGGTGGGGCTCCTCCCCATGACCCTGCCAGGTTCCCAGGGCTCCCCTTTGGTTTGATAGTAGTCTTAGAAGATACTGCAAGGAGTTCTTCTTCAGGGGGAGCTGGCTGGTGACTTATGCGGGGCTGGTCCCCACCCTCATGGTGACTGGGTATGTGTAGGGGGTCTGCTGCTGAAGGCACACCATAGGGGCACAAAGATCATGGAGCGGGGACCTGCCGGTGAGGGCTCTGTTGGTGAGGCTCCTAGGCATCTCAGATGTATCCCTGCAGTGATGACCATCAGTTCCTCTCTCTTCTGTCAGGGGTGTGGGAGGGCCCGCTTGCCACAAGGTTTTCCTCCCTTTTCCCTCCACCCAGGCCTCTGCTTCCTGCCTACTTTATCACCCTCTCCCACTCCAAAGGTCCCCAACTCTTCTTTTCTGTGGTCAGTCCCAAAGCTATGATCCTTTATAGAAGCACACTGGTCTGGTCTCTGTTTCCTGGAGGGCCCTGGGGCAGGCTATCCCGCAACAGAGGGACGACCAGATGTAGACTGAGTTTTCCTACTTAGTGGGTGACCATGGCCTCCCCCTCCGCCTCCCCCTGCCACACTCCTATTGGGTGCAAAGTGTTTTGTATATAATATCTTTAATCCTCAACAGTGAACTCGAGGGAGTGGATGCTATCATCCCCATTTTAAAGATTAAGAAAGCAGAGTTCTGAAACCAGCTGGAGGTCACCTGGCCATTGATGGCAGAGGCAGAGGCCAAACCCAAGCCCGCCTGGAGCCAAGGCTGTGTTCCTTCCACAGCACCTCGCATAGCTCTTAGTTCGAGTCCTCAGGAAAGACAGCTCTTCCTCTTCTTTTAAAAACAGACACAGGCAATTTGGAACTGAGTTGTTCCAGAGCTGCCATCTGTTAAGAGGTCGTACCGTGGCACTTGCTGGAAGATGAGTCGTGGAAGAAAATGTGGGTGCCCCAGGAGGAGCAATGTCTGCTCTGGGATCCACAGCTCAAAGGGCTGCCCCTCTCGACACCAATTCTGTGCCGTCTGACACATAGTCAATCATTCAGACCCTGGACACGTGGCCCATAGCAGGTGATCCAGGCTTGAGGAAGGCATGAATGACCCTGCATGGTGGTGACGTCCCCAAACCACAGTCCCTGAAGCCTTGATGGACCTTGCCTGGACTTCGGACCTCTTGAGAGCCAGTGGGCATCAGTCTTCAGCCAGGCCCGGGTTTACCACTCCCAAGTGGTGTGTTGCATCCATTAAAGGTGTTGAATTGACCATAAAGATCAGCCCGTGACAGAAGGGTGGGTTGGCATGTGGATTTATGGACTTCCACGTACACAATGGGTGGCTGCACATGTGTTGTCAACGTGGAAAAGAGGGAGGTTCCGAAGCAACAGCTATGGATCTGTCTGAGTGTGTGCATCGCTGCGGGTGGAGGAGAAGTGGCTACTGCAGGGCTGCCAGCCAGCTCTGCTGTCCCAGGTTCACACTCCGAGACAGCCTGTGAAGGCAGCGCTTACGGTCGGGCTCACGCGTCTCGGCGTTTGGGCTCCGACTGGGAGGAAGCCGAGGCCTCTGTGAGCCACTGGAGTCCTCCTGGCAGCCTCCTTGGAGACGTGGGCTGCTGCCAGATCACCGCTTCCAGACGAATGTGTGAGTGAGTGCTCTAACTCAACCCAAAAGAGCTTTTTTTTTTTTTTTTTCAAAATCAAAGGCAAATCTTTAGAAAGTCAGGGAAAGATGCTTTTGTGAATTGTATTTTCAGCTCCTGGAAGTTACCTGAAATTTCCAGTTGGATCAAACCTGCTGGGATTTCCTGCTCCTTGTTCTGCCCGTTCCTGAGGTCCTGGGCCTGTCTGAGCCAAGCTGCTGCCAGTGACAGAGGAGTGGCAGGTTCTGCACGTGACTGCCCTTGGACACCTGGTTGCGGAATCTGCAGAGAAGGCCGTCAGGACACCGTTACTTTATTCTGCCCCAGATCTACCAAGAGCACAATCCCAACCAGACTGATACCCAGAAAGGCCTAGTCTCAGATCCATAGCTAAAAATAAACAGCACAAAAATCAGGGCATCTTGTGATCTGTAGGTGAAACAAAGGCAGATAATTTAGGACTCTTAATTGAATATATGAAAACACTTACGGAAACTAACACGGGGCTCCGTGAGGCTATTGGATGGGGTTACCTAGAAATCTCCACCATCCGTGGGAAGTTTATTAAACACAAGAACCACATAGCATTTCTCCTCACTGTGGTTATTTGATTACTGGGTTTTCAGTTTCCTAAATTTTCCCCAACATATTGTTTTCTCCCAGAGCTACGCCACACCGAGATTCTGACAGAATCCCACAGGGAGAGACACAATTAAGAATCTTATGCACTAACACATTCCTTTGTCCTTACAATCAGCATATGTATGGACTTCCACAGTGGGGAAAATACTGCTGATGTAGGTTTTCTGAGTTTGGCTTTGTATTTTTGCAGAACCCTATTTGTGGATTTTTGTTATCCTCTCATAAGCCGGGGTATTATATACCTCAGCATTATGGTAACATTAAGGCATTGACTTCTAGGATAATGACTATTGCTCCTGCAGCAATCTGCTCTTAAGGACACCCTGGGAATGTTTCATACTTATCAGGTTTTTGACCTCTGAGGCTATATCTACGTAATTCCAAAACATATTGTCATTTCAGTACAAAACTTGAAAGAAAAAGAGAAAAAGAAAAAGCAATTAACCAGTTGCCTAGTATTGTATAGATAAAAAGATCTGGATAAT
This sequence comes from Camelus dromedarius, assembly GCF_036321535.1. Classification (NCBI taxonomy): domain Eukaryota; kingdom Metazoa; phylum Chordata; class Mammalia; order Artiodactyla; family Camelidae; genus Camelus; species Camelus dromedarius. The sequence goes on along the minus strand of NC_087444.1, from coordinate 62,637,978 downwards.
CAACCTAATCTTTGATTTGGCTTGATTGATTAATTAATTAAACATTTATTGAGCTAGGCCCGAACGAGGTGCTGCTCTGCTGTGTCTGATAGTCAGGGGCCTGGAAAGTAATTTGCAAATGTTGTGAGGGATACTGGGGAGAAGAGAAGGATGCACCAAACAGCCTCGTCGGCTGATGGGAGGAGGGCCTCTTCCTCACCTGCCCCTGCACCAAGACGTGTGCCCTTGGGAAGTCAGAGGGCTCAGGGCTTGGCCATGCCGTGCTGTAGCAGTGGGTGTCTGTCAGGGGGGCATACTGAGTACAGATACATGTGCACGTGTATTTGTGCACACTGATGTGGCCATGGCCCTCAAGAGAGGCAGAAGTTCTCCTCTCGGTGCAGATGGGAGTGCTCAGCTTCTAGGAATTTATCCTCAAGATGTACTCACACATCTGCTAATGAGGAATAGTTAGAGATTTGTTATTCATTCATTTATTCATTCATCAAATATTTAATGAGCCCCTGATGCATCCCAGGCACTGTTCTAGGCCCTGGAGAAACAGTGAACAAAACAGACTCACTCTTACCTTCCAGGAGCTTATAGTCTGGTCAGGGAGGCAGATGATAAACAAAATGCACAAGGAATACATATGTTGCAAGTCAGGTAGGATGACTGTGCATCCCACTTGCCTGGGACAATCACATTTACATCCTCATTACAACTGCTAATAGCACCGCCTTCTGGTCTCAGAAGTGTCCCAGTCTGCATGATAAATTAGATGGTCACCCTGAGGTGGAGCTGATGGGAGCTTAAAAAAAAGTAGGAAAAGAGGGAAGGAGTGACTGAAGTGGGTGCTATTTTATGTATTATTCATTGCAGACAGTTTGTAGCAGCAAAAAAAAAGAAAGAAAGAAAGAAAGAAAGAAGGAAAGAAAGAAAAAAAACCCCTGAATATCCATCAGCTGGAGATTCGTTAATAAACTACGTTACATTCGTGCAATAGAATACTATGTTGCTGTCAAAAAGAATGAGGCAGAATTGTGTTTACTGCTATGGAACAGTCTCTAAGATACACTGTTGAGTGAAAAGAGCAAGATGCAGAACACCATGTGTAGTTTAACACGACTGTATATCTAAAGAAGGGAGCGTATACACGGATGTGTTTGGCCGTGAACAGAAAAGCACTAGAAGGGCATACAAATCTGGTACCAGTGGTTGCATTTGAAAAGGGAAGTTGGGACACTGATTAGGGATGGAGGAAGACTTGCTTTTCACAGTAAAACTAGTTTGTTGACTTTTAAAATGCTGTGTACATATATTACCTGTTAAAAAAATAACAATAGGGAAGAGAAAGAAAACTTCTCAAGTCCAGCTGGATACAAAGTGCAGGAATCTTCTAGGGCAGTGGTTTTCACTCAGGTCACATTAGAATCCCTGGGAGAAATTAAAAAAAAAAGGAAAATACAGGTGTCTGGGTCCCACCCTCAGAGATTCTGCTTCACTTGCTTGTAGATGGACCTGGGCATGAGTATTTAAAAATGAAGTTTGCCCAGGTGATTCTAATATGCAGCTGAGACTGGGAACCACCACTTCTCAAAAGGTAATGTGCACATGGATCGCCTGGGATCTTGCTGAAAGTACAGTGCCTGGTTCAGTAGACCTGGGGTGGCCATTGCTAACAAGGTTCTGCATTTCTAACTGGTCCCCGGCGACGCTGTTGCAGCTGGTCCGTGGACCACACTGGGAACAGTAGCGCAAGACGAGACTATCTCTGGCTCAGAACAGATAGTCCCTGTGGCTCTGCTTACACATTTTTGGAGATGAGCTGCTCACTCCTTTTTTGAATGTTGCTGTTTCACACAAGAGTGGGTGCGGATAATTAGCTTCCCGAAGTTGGAAGATCTGAATGCTCCTAAAGTGGGACAGGATCCTGGGCTTAAATCCTGTATGTCTGTGATTCTTCTAGGTCTTGCGTTCTGAGAGGACAGGGTAAAGTAGGGTGGAATGATTCATTCATTCATTCCTTCACGCGTTCGTTTATTCGGGGAGCTGTTTCACACTATTCCATGAGTGATCTTGGGGAATCCCCTCCGCCACGGGCAAGTTCAGAGAAGAGCACTGATGACAGGAGTAGGTGGTCTTGAGAAGCACCCCTGGAAGGCATAAAAGACTTTAGCCAAGAGAGGAAGTGGGTAGGAGGTAGGCCGGCAGATGAAGGGTTCCATGCCTGGTACCAGGCAGTGGCTTGGTGTTCCCGAAGATCCTTGACAGAGGGAGTCACCTTTCTGAAAGCAGGGGTGGCCTTGGCTGGGCACCAACAAGACTGGCTTTCACCAGGCAGGTAAAATATGAGCATGTGTCCATCGGCAGGTTGTAGCATCTGTGCCTGGACAGCCTCAGTATGAGTCTCTCCTGGGCTCCTGATGGTGTCCCAGGCCCCCTCCAGCCTGCGAATTCACTGTGAGGGTCGAGTGAGAATCTTAAGAAAACGGGAATTGGTACTTTCCTTTGTCAGTTTCACACTCTTCAACCTGTAGCCACTCAGACTGACTTTGCCCAATCCTAGGACTTGCCTTTTTCTACGTGGGCAGCAAAGCATCTGTGTTTGGACCTTTTGGACCCTTCAGTGAGGACCGGAAGCGAAATATCTGGGGGTGGTTTGTTGTTCCAAGGAAGCAAGGAAAAAAACCACCTCTTTCTGTGCAGAAGGGCTGCAGGAGTGGGTGGGAAGGAGGGAGATCACTTCCGTACAGGCTGGCTCTGAGGGGAACCTGTCTCTGGCTTTACTGCTGTCAGAAGATGCCTGACGGGCGGGGAGTGAAGGATTTGGTCAGTGAAGGAGGAAGTGAAATCTACTAAGTGCAGGAGTCCAGGAGTGTTTTCAGGATGCGTGTTTAAAGAGGCATCCTGAGCATGCCCTGTGCATTCCTGCCCTCGCACACAAGCTTCCCTTGCCCTGTAATCCTCCTCTTCCTGCTGTTGCTTAACCCTTCCTGTTGGGAGGTGCCTTCTCCAAAATTCCTCCTACCCACCTCCTCCACTCTCCACCAGAAGAAGCAATCAGAGTCCATTTCTCTCACCCTGTACCTTCAGGGCTTCTTGTGAACTTGACCCTGCTGTTTATCCATGCATCTCTCCAAGGCCTGGGCTCCCAGCCACAGTCCCAGGCAGCCTATCCCCTTTGTCAGGGCCATGTCTAAGGCTTTTGCATCCCTGATCCCCCAGTGCCGAGCCCAGAGTCTGTGTATAACAGCATTTCTGGATTTAACTGGTAAGGTGGGCAAAAACCAAAAGCAAATTAGAAGAGACCAAAGCATTGCTTCCATTCGTAGTTACAAATACCAGCCGGTGGCTTCTATCTCAGGGAAGGACCTTGGATGGGATGAGTTCTTTATTTTGCAATAATAGAAGAAAACTGAGCTGGAGAAATGATGTTCCCAGGTGGGCCACAGGGATTCAGTGTGCCTTTCTTCACCTCACTGTTGGTGGCTCTATTACCTGCGACCCAGATGGCGGCCACACTCAGGGCAGAGGCTGGAGGGGTGGGGCCAGGTCCCTGTGTGCAGGACCCAGTGGGCCAAACCCGGAATCAGAAGCAAATCTGGACCCAGAAACTCAGACGTAAGGTCCAGATTAAATGGAACTAGTTCTGGATCAGCAGTAAGAACAGTCCTCAAAGCCCACGGTCGAGTCAATAGAACTTCCCTTCTTCAGTCTTCTTCCTAGACAAGCCAGTGGCCAGGTGAGCAGAAGATCCTGTGTTGTACCTCTCCGCTCACCTGGATTCTGGGCTTCATGGATTCCTGGGTATGTTTTCTGTGAAAACATGTCTTCCCCAGTGGCTGCCAGCCCCTCACGAGTGGAGACCAAGTCTTAGTCCTCGTATCTCTAACATGTGACATCTAGTAGGTGTCAATAACTTTTTTTTCTGAATGACTCAGTGAATCTATAATATTTTACATCAGCTCCAAGTGCCCTGATTTCCTTTGATCTTGGGGGTTGATATTTCTGACCCTGGACTATATTCTGGCTTCCCTTACCCACCAAAGCAATTTTGTGGAAGGGCCAAAGCGTGTCCCCTGACACATCACCTAGCCCAGGATGAGGCACATAGTAGGTCTTCAATAAATGCCAATATACTCAATCTGCCAGAAAACACCGTCCGTGTTTTATCTGGATAGGTCAGCCTCACCTTAACCAGGGTGGCTGGCTTGCTGTTAAGGAAATTGCTTTTCTACCCAGTTGGAGCCTAAATCAGACAGTCCCCACTGACCCTCAGGACAGAATCGACTAAGTTACCTTAGACGGGTCCAACTTTTGAAAGATTCAATTTTCCTAATTTCCCTCCAGGTCCTGAGCTGAGTCAGTGACTGATTAGCTCTAGAATAGTCAGGTGCGGGTTGTATTTATAGCGCTAATTAATTAATACAGGTAAAGAGCGGGGAAGATAAAGTACTCGAAGAGTGCAGTGTCTTAAAATGACTATTAGCACCCAGGCTGGGGACCTCTGCATGTGAACGGAAGGGCAAAAAAGTGCCGTCACAGGTGGAGCCTTTTAAAAAGCATCGACTTGATTACGGAAGACATAAATTAACTGGAGGAAGTAGTGCTGTCAGTGACAGACTGTCGTCAGAATCCTCTCCCGTTCGGTTTCCATTTAAATCGACACATATGGCGAGGGGTTGTTTGAGGGTTTCAAGCGTGTACGTGTACTCTCCCGCAGGAAAAGGATGCCTCGGTTCCAGTGAACTCGGTGGGTGGGATGGTCTCCCAGCCCCCGTGCTTTTCCTGAACAACAGGAAAAGAAGTGGTAAACTCTGCCAGGATTAGGGAGCCCAAAGTGGGGGCGCTGGCTTCCTTTGAGTGCATTCATTGGGGTACCTGAAACCCTTCACAAATGTAGTTGTTGGCACAGTTGGCTGGAGAGAGTGGGCGGCACCACGGCCTGGCCTGGGGAAGCAGGTGATCTGGGGAGGGCTTGGAGCAGCCTTCTGGGTGCTTCACGGAGTAAGAGAAACCATGGAGAGAGGTTTGTGGCTGTTGGGGTCTCAGCGTCTGGGAGCCCCGCCCGGGCGGGTGTTGCTTTGTGTTTTCTCTCTGCACCCAGCTCAGGGCCCCATGAAATGGCAAGGAGGCCTGGGGATGTGTTGAGCCATGTCAGGCCAAGTACAGGGCAGCTTCGGAACCTCTGCTGAGTCCTAGGTCTGCTCTGTTCCGGCCTGGTCTCCAGCTGAGTGAAAATGCCCATCCATCCTAAGTGAAATTCTTCTCTGAAATGCCCCAGGCAGCTCAGAGAACAACCCTGGGGGCCACTTAGGGGTAGGCTAGGGCCTTTGTGCTTTTGGGGCTTGCTTGCTCCTGGTAGCACCTCAGCAGGATTATTACCAGCCCACGTGTAAGTTAGAGAAAGGCCTCCTCCAGGCGAGTGCAGCATTCTGGGCACAGCGCACAGGATCTCAGCTGCACAGGTTTCCGTAGCAGGGCACTTCTGTGCAGTGAACAACCTATACAACTGGACGAAGTGGCCTGTGTCTCAGGTGGGGCTGGGGAGACCTTGAGTCTTCTTCGTAATTGCCTTCGCTGTACAGAGGAGACATCCATCTAGGGTGGTCCTGGGCTAGAAGGACCCACTTGCTTCCAGGATCAGCTGAGTCCAGTCAGTAACATGCTCCTGGGTATTTCAAAACAGCACCCATAGTCTGGTTGCAAACGCGCGGCTTGAGCGGGAAGCCAAGCCGGCACTTTCTGGGTTGCTGCCGCCGCCACTTTTACTGTCTTGGCTGCTGTCCCCTTCTCTGCTGGCCCTCCTCCACTCCTGGGGCTGCTGCTTCTCCTGGAGGAATCTCAGAAGCTGGGAAAGAGGCTCCTCCTTTCCGCCTGCCTGACACTTTGCTTCCAGGGCTTCCTAATAGCAGAGTCTAGTCCGAAGTTGGCCAGCGAGCATGGGGGCATGGAAAGTGCAGTTTGCAGGCATCCAGCCTCGGTGCTGGGGAAGTGTGCCAGATGGGTGACTTTTACTGAGGGACAGGACTCCCTGTGCAACACATTCACCTATGCCTGTCTTGTTTTCCTTTGTGGCTTACAGTTTGAAGGTTAGAGAATTTTTAAAAAGTGTATTTACTAGATCCCACTAAGTGTCGGGCACTATGCTAGGCCCTGGAGATGCCGTGAGGAGCAAAACAGAATTCCTTCTCAAATGGAGCTCACTGGCTGGGGAGAAACAGTCAATATTGTAAGTGTGTTCTCGTGGTCAGTTCTCAGTTCAGGATCTACGTGGATCATTCCATTTAGTCCTGGCCACAACTCAGTGAGTTTTCACACCAAGTAACAGAGGCTCAGGTAATTTATGCTGAGATGGGTAACTTACTCAAGATCATACGTACTGAGAGGTTCACTGCCATCCTTTGAGAATTCTTGTGAAGTCCTTGCGGTGTGGGTGTGGCACTGAGGTCTTGTTTGCTACCCCAGGGGAAGAGCCTTTGAAAGGCCTGTCCTTGGACCCTTTTTAAAGGGGCACCAACAGGCACCAGATGGGTGGACCCAACCATGGTGGTCCCTGCTGCTACTCCAAGTCTGGCCCATCCCCAGTGCCCCACCAACCCACACTGGCCTTTCCCTCCTCAGACCTCCTGGAGGAGTTACTGGCACCCCTGTCTGGACCTCTTGGGAGTGACACAGCTGTTATTTCTGATATTTCTGTGCTGAAGACCCTTGCCTTCCTGGTGGGTGCCAGGGAAGGCCCTCTGCTTATCCATCTTTGTGTCTCTCGAATTGGGCATAACATCCTGCACGTAACAAGTGCTCAGAAAGACACGATTCATGTAAATCACCTGTATACAACGACAAGGCCGTGCAACCCACATTTGGCAGCCTTCAAAAGTAATTCAGCCAAAAGAACTGAAAGCAGGGACTTGAACAGATATTCATATACCTGTGTTCCTAGTGGTGTTATTCACAATCGCCAAAAGGTGGAAGCAACCCGAGTGTCCGTCAATGGATGAATAGATAAGCCAAATGTGGTGTAGATTTACAACGGAAATTATCATTCAGCCTTAAGAGGGAAGGAAACTGACACAAGCTATATAACATGATTGAAACTTGAGAACATTATGCTGAGCCAAATAAGCCAGTCACAAAAGGACAAGTACTGTATGACTTCAATTATATGAGCTACCTAGAGTAGTCAAATTCATAGAGACAGAAAGTGGAACGGTGGTTTCCAGGGGCTGGGGAGAGGGGGAATGGGGACTTATGATTTAACGGGGTACAGAGTTTCCTTTTGGGAAGATGAAGAACTTTTGGAGGCAGATGGTGATGGTTGCATAACAATGGATGTGTGTAACGCCACTGACCTGTGTGCTTAGAAATGGTTAAGATGGTACATTTTGCAGAATGTATGTTTTACCACAATAAAAAGAAAATAAACTCAGGATTCTGCATTGTGGCATCATCCTGGTTTGTGATGGCTCCCGACTCTTACAACCTGAGAATTCTACCTAGGGAAGGATGCTTGAGAGGGTGAGCCCTGCCTCCATGGAGATGCTGCATTCCAAGGCTTATTTCTGGTTGTTGAACTGAACTGAGAGCTACTTGGGCCTTTGAACCCCCCAGAGAGGCACACTGGTCCCGCTAAGGTAGGGTCTCTGGAGGCAAAGTGAGTGCCTGGTGCTGTGGGGTGCAAACATTTTTTTGGTTTGTCTTTAGTAGCATGCCCTGGGACTACACCCATCTGTTAACCCACCACGGTTCCTTGCTAACGAGCACCTGTAACTAACTCCAGTGATTATCAGCACATTAGGAATCCATGGGAAAGCTCCCGGGCAGCTCCAGAGAGGATGGGAAGGAGCAGAAGTGAGGTGGCTCAAGATGTCTGCACAGTGTGCAGCTTCTGCAAGTCCAGGCTGAAGTGATGCAGGAAGAAAGTGATCCTTTCCTTCATCACTTCCCTCAAGACTTGGGGCCCGAGTTAAGCAGCCTGAGGGGCCAACCTGGACAATGGGCCGCCTCCTGGCTGGGAGGGGGCAGGGCTTTCGAGGGCAAGAGAAGTCTCTTGAAGAAAACCAGGGCCCTGAGAGGACTGCTGAGCAGCCACAGTGGCAAATATGCCCTCGAACAAGGGCCCCTCCCTGCCGAGACCATGTGGGAACCCAGGGTCAACCAAGCGCTCCATCACGCCCCTGCTGTGAGTTCCAGAAGAGTCTGGGGAGCAGGAGCAGAAAAAGGGGCCTCTGTTTGCCCTCCCCTGGTCCCAAGCTGGGGGTGAAGGCCCAGCCTGGTCCTAGACACGTCTGCCCCAGCTCCTGGGCCCCGGTACTCAGGCTGTCGGAGGGCGCGGGTGGGCACTGTTGGCTTGTGGGGCTCCGACACTGTCTTCCAGCTGTTGCCTCCTGGTCTGTCTTGGGTAGGACGTTGACTATTGCATCTACTCAAAACCCCATAAATCTCCAGGAGTAACAGAATAGCAGTGTTTGGGGCCTTCGAGAATCTCTACAGACCCCATGGGAGGGAAAACCAGCTGCAAACCAGTGCATGACCTTGTTTGCCTGAGAAAAATATGAATCTTGGCTAACTTTTCCCTTCTTCCCAAACATGCAGTAAAATGTTTACTTCCACAAAGACACTTAAATGCACCACTGATGCACTCACTCCCCAAGTATATCAGCAGATTTAAAAGGTTCATAAAAATTCCCCCCATATGGCTACAGTAAACTTTTTGTGCAATTGTTCTTCTGTGAGATTAGTGGTTCACAGATCATCTTTTTAAGTTTGATCACTGATTTGTCTGAGAGCTAATTATCAGCAGACTGGGGAATGATGAAGCTTATTTATCGCCAAAGCTGGTGAATCAACAGTGAGGGTCTGATATCTCGAGGACCTTATTCCTCTGCGGAGCATGAAATGCCACTCGCTCTCCCTCTCCTCGAGGCTCTTGTCTCCAGCACATAGCTTATCAGCAAGAAGCCTTGGGTGTCTCAACTCGGGCCAGCTCGGCGCTCCCCGGGTGCCTCATGGGGCTTGTGGTCTGCGATGTCATCTGCAGACACATGTGCTGGCCAGAAGAAAGCACTTTACAAGATGCTTATTCCTAAATCCCTGACTGGCAGGGGCTTAAACACGCAGACAGTAAATAAATCGAGTTCTGCTTGCAAGAAACTAAGGTTGAAGACATCATCGTCGGCCATGTGCAATGTCACCAGTAAGTATGAGGTCTCGGGGAGGCTGTGATTCAACCACACTAAGCATGCTTTCACTTCAGGGCTGTTGCCTAGGCGCTGCCCTCTGCCAGGTCTGCTCTCCCCCCAGCTGTCCACTTAGCTAAATCCCTCACCAACCTCCAGTGCAAGCTCCAACCTCACTTCTATGGCATTTTTCTTTCTCTTTCCAGCCCACTTCACTTAGAATGACAATCTTCAGGTCCATCCGTATTGCTGCAAATGGCATTATTTTATCCTTTTTTATGGCTGAGTAGTGTTCCATTGTATATATGTACCACATCTTCTTTATCCAGTAAACCTCACCTTCTTTTTTGCAATTATTATTATTATTTTGGGGGGTAGGTAATTAGGTTTATCTATTTATTTACTACTTTTGGTAAAGATACCTGAGATCAAACCCATGACCTCATGCATGCTAGGCACGCACTCTACCACTGAGCTATACCCTCCCCCTGCAATTATTATTTTAAATTGTGCTAAAATACCCGTCACATAAAATTGACCATCTTAACCAGTTTTAAGTATACAGTTCGGTGGCAGTTAAGTACATTCACCTTGTTGTGCAACCATCATCACCATCATCTCCAGAACTCTTCTCATCTTTCAAAGCTGAAACTCTGTCTCCATCAAACAGAAATTCCCCATTCTTCTGCCCCCAGCTCCTGGTAATCACTGTTTCATTTTTCTCTCTGTGAATTTGATGACTAGAGGTATCTCATTAAGTGGGATCATACCTGTGGAATTGCTGCAGCATACGGTAACTTCATTTTTAATTTTCCAGGAACCTCCATGCTGTTTTCCATAGTGGCTGCACAATTTTGCATTCCCACCAACAGTGCGCAAGGTTCCTTTTCTCCACATCCTCCACGTGTTATTTTCTGTTTTGTCTTTGTTTTAAGTAGCCATCCTCATGGGTGTGAAGTCACTGTGTATTTGATTTGCATTTGCCTAATAATTAGTGATAACTGAGCATATTTTCCTGTGCTTGCTAGCTATTTGTGTATCTTCTTTGGAAAGATGTCAGTCCTTTGCCCATTTCTTAATTGGATTGTTTTCTTGTTGTTGAGCTGTAGGAGATCTTTATTTATTCTAGATATTCATCCCTTATCAGAACTATAATTTGCAAATATTTCCCCCATTCTATGGGTTGCCTCTTGTTCTCTTGATTGTACCCTTTGATGAACTGAAGTTTTAAATTCTGATGTAGTCCAATTTACCTATTTTTTTTTCTTTTGTTGCCTGGGATTTTGGTGTCATAACCAAAAAATCATTGCCAAATCAAATGTCATAAAACTTTCCCCTATGTTTTCTTTTAAGATTTTTATAATTATAGGTTTATGTTTAGGTATTCAGTCCATTTTGAATGAACTTTTGTATGTGGTATCAAGTAAAGGCCCAATTTTATTCTTTTCCATGTGGATATCCAGTTTTCCCAGGACCATTTGTTGAAAAGACTACCTTTTTCCCATTGAATGTCTTGGCACCCTTGTTGAAAATCTTTTGACCATAAATGTGAAGGTTTATTTCTGAGCTTTCTCTTCTAGTCTGCTGGCCTATATGCCAGCACCACACTCTTTGGATTAGTGTAGCTTTGTCGGAAGTTTTGAAATCCAAAAGTGTGAGCCCTCCAACTTTGTTCTTCTTTTTTCAAGGTTGTTTTGGCTAAAACCTCACCTCTATAAAGAGGCCTATACTTAAGGCCTACGGGGGGTGGGGGGGGCAAGGTGAGCGAAGAGGTGCCCGGGGCACAAAATATAAGAAGGTGCTCACTCTCAGGGGCTAGCTCTGCACCTGCATGACTCAGAGAGTGAAGCCTCCTTACTTGCTGCACATGGGCACCTCCTCGCTCACCTTTCCCTGCTCCCTGCCCTGCCCTACTGTCAGCCTTTAAAATTCTGCAGCCCGTTCTCTCTCCCACCCAACAGTCCCATTTCCCTTCCTTGGCTCTGTGTTTTCCAAAGCACTCAGCACCTTTTAGCGGACTGCATGATATTTATTGTATTTATTGCTGTTATCTGGCTCCTTTCACTGGAAAGTCAGTACCACTATGGGAGGAATCTTTCTTGGTTTGATTCTCTGATGCCTGCAGTGCCTAGAGCAGGGCTCAACACATGGTAAGTACCCAATGTAAGTTTGGTGAGTTTGTTGAATGAATGAATGAATGAATGAGTAATACTGCCTTGCTCTGGCTCTTGTAGCAGGCAGGACAGAGAGTCCATCCTCAGGAGGTTCCTCCTGCCAGTGACAGAGCTGAAGAGCAAAGAGTTTAAGAGCTCAGGGCCTCCTGCCTCTGCCATCGGGTTGGGGAGCGATTGGGGGACGTGGAGTGAGCAGCTGGCTTTATGACTTCATGCTGCTTAAGCATTATGATTCTATGATGGATAGTCTGGTCCCCTCTGCCTCATAAGATGGCACTGAGGAAGGTCCCTCCCCAGCCTGGCCCCGTCCAGACCACAGAGCAGCTGCCCAGAAAACAGCTTTGGCCGGGTCTTTGCTTGGACCACTCAGGCAGCTCCTGGGTCCTCGTCCTCCAACTGTATTTCTTCCTGTGAGGGAAGTGGAGCCAAAATAATGCCCTCAATTTGAGACTGCTTGACCCCAATTTTATCACCCACCTTTCTTTCAACGTTGTCTTTGATGTTATTTTATGTTGCCATGTTGAAGATTCTGCTCTTGTTGACTAAGCTAAAACCAACCTCTGTATATGTGTATATAACTCGCCTCTCGGCTGAATTAAAAATGTTCACATGAGTGGTGTATTTAAAGGAAGGTGCATAACTTTTGGCTTCTTCCACTAATTTTTTTCCCCTGGGTGATGTCCTCCTTTTGGAGTCCATGAAGACAATTTTATATAATGTTTATAATTGATTTAACAAATATTTCGATAGCACTTACTCTGTTCCAGGCACTGTTCTAAGCCCTTCCCATGGAGGTAATTAACCGTAATTTTCAAAGAGGAAAATGAGGCACAGAGGGGTAACCTGTCCAAGTAACGTCAAGGTCACTGGCCAGTAACTTGTGCAAGGTCACCCAACCATTAGGTGGAAACCAAACACCTGATGATCATTCTGGGACCCAAACCAAGTTTTTAACTCTGAGTCGAGTTCAGATCCTTTGCTTTTGTTCTGGGGCTGCAGTGATCTTAAGTGGACTGAGGGGTGGAATGCAAATAGCAAGAGCAGTACCAATGCCAACTGACTGGTCACTGTAACTGGGCACTGGGTGTCCGAGGTTGAGCTGATGCAGCCTGGGCACCATGGAATGAGGGGCTTCTCCGGAGAAGATGCATTGCAAGGGGAGGGGGTGCAGCTCTGTCCGCCTGTCTGACTTCTGGGGAATTAAGTGTAGGCAGCGGGGTTGGGGGTGGATCTGAGAGGACCTCCATTTCCCACCCTGCGGATGGCTGGAGGTGAGGAATTAGAGAAGTTGGAGTGTGTGAGTGTGTCTTTTTTATACCTCCCAGAAGCTTGCTTCTGAGACTCCAAGGCAGAGTTTTGTCCTGGAGGTGGTCCTAAACATTGAATGTATCCGAGGTGCACAGACTTTTAGACTGGACCTCCTCTCACCAAGATTACTGTGAGAATAATCCCCTCCCTCTATCTTTTCCTCTCCTCCCCTCCCCTCCCCTCTTCTTCCTTCTTTTCTTTCTTTCTTTCTTTCTTTTTTTCTTTTCTTTTCTTTTCTTTTCTTCCTTCCTTCCTTTCTTTCTTTCTTTCTTTCTTTTTCTTTTCCTTCCTTCCTTTCTCTTTCTTTTTCTCCCTTCCTTCCTTTCTCTTTCTTTCTCTTTCTTTCTTTCTTTCTTTCTTTCTTTCTTTCTTTCTTTCTTTCTTTCTTTCTTTCTTTCTTTCTTTCTTTCTTTCTTTTTCTTTTCCTTCCTTCCTTTCTCTTTCTTTTTCTCCCTTCCTTCCTTTCTTTCTTTCTCTTTCTTTCTTTCTTTCTTTCTTTCTTTCTTTTTCTTTTCTTTCTTTCTTTCTTTTTCTTTTCTTTCTTTTTCTCTCTTTCTCTTGCTCTCTCTTTCTCTTTCTCCCTTTCCTTTTAGAAATTATTACTTTCTGATCCCTCTGGGGGCCGGGGAGAGAGAGGATTACAGAGGGTCCTAGTGTTGTGTCATCAGTCTGGGAGCCACGGGCTCCTAGGGAGAGGATTTGGCTGATGGAATCCTAGATTCTAGAGTTAAAATTTTCCATTGCTTTCTTACATTCCATCCTGTTCTCTCCAGTCTTCAATAAAGTCTGTTAAAAAACACTAAGTTCAGATTAGTAGGGCTTTGGGAGTGAGAAAGGGCTGAAGTCCACACATGGGGCAAAGTGGACTGGAAATGAGGGGGCTCCAGCCCTCCCCTCATTTCCTGAAGACTGACTAACCTGGATTTTGTGTTTAATAAACTTTGCTAAAAACTGGAGATAATAGGAGGGAATATGAGATTTTCTTAAGCAAGAACAGAGAAGCTCATAGTCGTAGGCAGTGGAAAAGCCAACAGGCACCAGGTAAGAAAACATGCCAGCTCTCCCTGGATGTCCACAGCCCAACACGGGAGGAGGGGAGAGTCCCAGATTGCCTTCAGAAAATGTTCGGGAGACTTAATAAGGTTCTGGAGTCCTCTGTTAGTGACATTCCATACAATGGTATGTGTATTTACATTTTTAAAAAAAGGGCTAAGATTTGCATTCAGTGAAACACACATGTCTTAAGTGTACAATTCTTTTAAGTTCTGACAGAAGTATACACCTGAAACCAACACTGCAGTGAAGATATGGAACATTTCCATCACCCCGGAAAGTTCCCTCGTGTCCCATTGCAATGAATCCCCGCCATCCATAGCCAAGTACAGCTCTCATTTCTATCACTGTACATTAGTTTGTTTTGTCTTGAACTTCAAAAAAAATCATATAGAATGTACTCTTTTGTGTCTGGCATCTTTCATTCAACATGTTTTTGAGATTCATCCATTTTATTGCACGTGTCAGCTGAGTAGTATTCCTTTGTATAACATTGCATAAAGTTTGTTTATCCATTCTTCTGTTGATGAACATTTGGGATTAGCTTTGGACTATTAAGAATATTTGGCTATTATGAAAGATGCTATGAACATTCGTGGGCAAGTTTTGGACATAAATTTCGTTTCCCTTGGGTAAGTTTCTGAAAGTGGAGTTGCTGGGTCACGCAGCAAGTGTATGTTTAAATTCTTAAGAAACTTCTAGTTTTCAGAAGTGGTTGTACCTTTTTAACCCCGACAAGCAATGTATTTTTTTTTCAATCACTCTTTTTTTTCCTTTCAATTTTATTGAGATATAATTGACATACAAGGTACTTTTTTTTTTTTTTAACAGAGGTACTGGGGATGCAATGTATGTTGTTTCCATCCTCCTCAGCATTTGGTGGTGTCAGTCTTTTTAATTGCAGCCATTCTAATGTTGCAAAGTGGTATCTTACTGTGATTTTAATTTGTGTTTCCCAGGGGTTAATGATGCTGAGTACCTCTCATGTGTTTATTGGCCAATCTTTTGTAAAAAGTCTGTTCAAGTCTTTTGTTCATTCTGAAAATGGAATTAACTTTTCATTGTTGATTTATATGAGTTCTTTATGTATTTTGAATGCAAGTGCTTTGTCAGATATATGAATTGTGAATATTTTCTTCCAGTGTGTAGCTTATATTTTTATTTCTTAACGGTGAATTTTTGAAGAGTGGAAAATTTTAACTTTGATGAAGCCCAATTTATCAGCCATTTTTCTTTCTTTTTTTTTTCATTTTTCATGGCTTAAAACAACACACTTTTTAAAAAACATTTTTTTATTGAGTAATAGTCATTTTACAATGTTGTGTCAAATTCCAATGTAAAGCACAATTTTTCAGTTATACATGAACATACATATATTCATTGTCACACATTTTTTTTTTCACTGTGAGCTACCACAAGATCTTGTATATATTTCCCTGTGCTATACAGTATAGTCTTGTTTATCTATTCTACATTTTGAAATCCTAGAATGTCCCTTCCCACTCCACACATTTATTACTTTATGGTTCTGGAGGTCAGAAGTCCGAAATGCATTGACAGAGCCGGTTCTTTCCAGAGGCTCCGGGGAGAATTGGCTCCTGCCTTTTCCAGCTTCTAGAGGCACTGCATCCCTGGCTCTTGGCCCCTTCCTCCGTCCTCACAGCCAGCAGTGCAGCATCTCCAACTCTTTCTGACTCTGACCTTCCCTCTTCCCTCTTAGAGGATCTGGACCCACCTGGGAATCCTGGGTCACCCCTATCTCAGGGGCCTTAACTTAACCCCACCTTCAGAGTCCCCTCTGCTGTGTGAGGTGACACATCTTCAGGGTTGTCCCTGTGCCGGCCACAGTGTGATGTCATTTAGTCTGAACCAGGAGTAGAGGGTGTCTATAGGTGACTCGCTGAACTGGGGCTGGGCTGGAAGAGCCTCGGATGCCAGGCTCGCTGTGGACTCCTTCCTGGCTTGGTCCCCTCGGGTTGGGGGTGGAGAAGATTGACCACAGGGCCTTGGGACCCCTTACCCTGGCTGAACTGTGGTCTCACGTCCATCTGACCCCACAATTGGCACTGGGATGAGATTTCGTTTGCAAATGTTGCTGTTCTGAAGAGAGATCTTGGTCCCTGTTGCCCCAGCAACGGCAGCTGGGGGGTGGGTGGGCCGTGGCCATGTTCAGCAGGCACTCAGTGAACATTTGTGGGGTGGATGCTGGACCTCCAAGGAGGGGCAATGCTGGGCGCACTTCCCCCATGTGCCTCGTAAAGCAGATGTGGTGTCCAGGGGATTCTGAGCTTGGAAACCACGTGGATTCCTGGCAGAGTCGAGAGGCAGTGGATGGATGAGGGGGGAGCACAGCTGGGGGGGCAGCTGCAGGGCCCCCAAAAGCCCCCTGGACTTTTCAAGCCCTACACCTCGGTTTCCTTGTTCGTCCAACAGAGGATGCCCCAGCTGGGGAGCAAGTCTGAACACGGAGTTTTGTCCGGGACACGGTAGACAGGAAGCTGATCAGTGTCCAGCCTGTGGATGAGCGGATGCCCAGAGATGAGGGGCCACCGCGGGTAGGGAGAGGGTCCCTGGCTGTTGGCTGGGCCTCTGGGAGGCTGAACCCTGGGGGCCTTCTCTCCTGGAGGCCAAGGGTGTCCTCACAGACCCGAGGCGGCAGAGAAAACTGCATGTTTCTGTAAAGTATGGCGGGATGTGTTCACTGCCCCTTCTGTTCCTACTGCCACAAGGCCCAGCCACATGGCTTCTTGGTGGTCACAAAGGGTCACTGATGGGTTGGCTCAAACAACAGACACGTGTAGCCTTCAGAGCAGACGTCCAGGTCACAGTGTGGCCTTTGGGGCTGCATGCCCCCCAGGCACATGGGGGGGTCCACCCTGCCTCTCGCAGCTCCTGGCGTCCTTGGCCGTGGCTGCAGCGCCCAGGCTCTGCCTCCGTTGTCACATGTCTCCTCTGCGTCTATCTCTCCTCTCCCATCTCTATAAGGACCCTCACTGGGTTTAGGGCCACCCTATCCCAGGGTGGTCTAAGCACTATCTTTAATCACACCTGCAAAGACCCTATCTCCAAATAAGGTGTCGTTTTGAGGTCCCAGGTGGACCCAGATCTGGGTGAACACCGTCACCGCAGAACACACCCCTGGGTCCGGTTCTGCAGCCCTAGGTGCGGAGAACAGACCAGGCGGTGTGCGTGTGAGCCAGTCTGAACGGCCCTGGTCTCCATCAAAGCGAGACTAGTGGGTTTGCACTGGCCCATGTGCACCGTGTCCCCCACAGCTTATCACCTGGAGAGGCTCACGAGCCCCCACTTTACCGAAGGTAAAAGAGGCTCAGGGGATCTGAGTACCTGACACCCGAAACCCTCTGCTGGTCCACCTGGACGGTTCTCAAACTGTCGAGACTCTGCCATGAGATCGCTGGGCTCCAGCCCACGAATCATCACCGTGGCTCCGGGATCGAGGACTGCCGGGAGGGAAGGAGACGCAGGCACCACTTGTGAACCCTGTGGACAAGGCCACAAGGCGAGGTGCCTCTGATTCCTCGGGGGCTGAGCAGCCCGAGATCGAGGTCACACGTTATCCCTTCTTTCCATCTGAGTGGGTTACATTTTCCAATCGGCTGCTAGGTTTCGGGGACACAAACGCTCACTATGGTGTTTCCACCTGACGGAGCATTGTTCCGGCCTGCGGATGCGGGAACGTGGACCCCGCCCAGGTGCCAGGGCGCCCGGACGAGCCAGCGCGGGTCTGGGGAAAGCAGACAGGCGCTGGAGACGCAGCGCCATAACCCACACGGGCACGTGAGTGACGGCGCGACGCGGACAGGCCCCCGGCCTTGTTACGTGACCTCCGACCCCGCGCTCCCGTGGCGGGGAAGTCCCTTCAGACAGGTCGGGGGAGGCGCGGCCGCGGGGACGCCCGCTATTCCCCCAAACAGGCCACGTCCCCTCGGCGCCTGCAGACGCGCGTGGCGCCCGGCCCAGCCGAGGCCACGGGCGCCGCCCCGGGAGGCGGCAGGGGTCCCGCGGGACCTGCGGTCTCCTACCTGAGGGAAGTCGCCGCTCCCTGGCGGGAAGCTGGCCCGCGAGGAAGGAGGAGGAGGAGTTCATGAACGGTTGGCCGTCGCTGGAGAAGGCTGGTACGGCGCGGGAGGGAAGGCGCTCCAGCCCGAGCCGTGCAGCGGGGCGCTCTGGACGCGGGACCCGCACAGCGGGGTCTGCAGGGGCGGCGGGGCTCGCGCTCAGGGAACTCCCGGTCCGTGGCGGGCCCTACTGCCGGCGTCGGGTGGCCGCAGGGCTTCTATCTGGGCTTCTTGCTCTGCGGCGGCGTCGCGACCTCTGACCCGGGTGCCATGGAGATGAGCCCCCGGTGCCTTGGTTTCTCCGGGCTTCGCCACAGCTGCGCTCACTTCCTGGTTTCAGACGCCACCTTGGGGACACCCCCCAATCTTTTTAAGGAAGAGTGTATTTTTAGCCAAGACATGGAAACAAGCCAAATATTCATTGACAGATGAATGGGTAAAGAAGATGTGTGTGTGTGTGTGTGTGTGTGTGTGTGTGTATATATATACAATGGACTATTACTCAGCCCTAAAAAGGAATGAAATAATGCCATTTGCAGCAACATGGATGGACCTAGAGATGGTTGTAATAAGTGAAGTAAGTCAGAGAAAGACAGATATTGTATGATGTTGCTTATATGGGGTATCTAAAAAAAAGATACAAATTTTATTTACAAACCAGAAATAGACTCATGAACATAGAAAACAAACTGGTTACCTGAGGGGAAGCGGGGAGGTGGAGGTGGGTGGGATGGATTAGGAGTTTGGGATTAATAGATACACATTAGTAAAAAAAAAATAGATACACATTACTGTATGTAGAGTAGATAACAGGGACCTAATGTATAGCACAGGGCATTTATATTCAGTTTCTTGTAATGAGCAGTAATGGAAAAGAAAAAATAATGTATATATATATGTACGTATAACTGAATTGCTTTGCTGTACACGTGAAACTAATGTTCTAAATCGACTGCACTTCAGTAAAAAATAAGAAGTAAAGGGAATGCGTTTTGTATGTTCTCTCAGAGACCTTTACCTACCAGAGGTCTTGAAGGTATTCTTCTGTGTTTTCTTCTAGAAGCTTTATGTTAGTTTTTATAGTTAGGTCTATGATCTATTTCAAGTTCATTTTTGTGTATAGCCTGAAGTAGGAGTTGAGGTTCATTTCCCCCCATGTGTTTATTCAGTTCTTCTAGCACTATTTGTTGAAAAGGCTTTTATTTCCCCAATTGAATTCCATTGGTGCCTTTTTGAAAATCAATATGTGTGGATCTATTTTTGAACTCTATTCCATTTCATTGGTCTGTTTGTCAATTCTGACCCTCATATCAAATTAGGTCTTGAATACTGTAGCTTAACAATTAATCAGGTAACATGAGTTCTTCCATCATTGCTCTTTTTCAATATGGTTTTGGCTTTTATAGGTTCTTTTCATTCCCATAAAAATTTTAGAATCTCTACATTCCTAAAAAAAAGTGTGGATTTTGATTGAGATTATATTGAATCTATAGATGATGACTAAGTCTTCAGTATTGAGTCTTCCAATATTAGAAATCAATCAATATTGACACATTCCATCCATAGACATGGGTCTACCTTTCCATTTACTTATGTCTTCTTCAATTTCTGTTGTAGAGGTTTTCAGAGAAAAGATCTTGCATGTGTTTTGTTAATGTATTTTTAAGTATTTGTATTTTTGATGCTATTGTAAAGGGCATTAACATTTTTTTTTATTTCCAATTTGCTGCTGCTGCTGCAGAAATACCATGTATTTTTGTATACTGACTTATCTTGAAATTTGCTAAATTTACTTGTGTTCTGGGAATTTCTCTGTAGATTCCTTACTGCCATACTGTCTGTAAATACATGCAATTTTATTCCTTCTTTTAAAATCTTTGTCTTTTTTTTTTTTTTTTTGTCTTACTGTATTGGCTAGGGTCTCCAGGACAATGTTGAATAGACATACTGAGAGAGGACTTCCTTGCTTTGTTTCCAGTAATAAAAGAGGACGCATTTAATATTTTACCAGTAAGTATGATGTTACCTATAGATTTTTCATAGAGGCCTTTTGCTAGATTGATGAAGTTCCTTTTTATTTCTAGTATGAGAGTTTTTCTTCTGTAAGTTGGTTTTGAATCTTGAGAAATGTTTCAGATGACTTTTTGGTTCCCTTTTTCTGCTAATATAGTGCATTACATGGATTTATTTATGACTATTGAACCCAATTACATTCTGTGAAAACCTCTGCTTGATCATGATGTATTATTTTCAAAAATACATTGCTGGATTTTATTTGCTAATATTTAGTGAACAATTTTGTGCTGTGTTCATAAAGAATATTGATTGGTAATTTTCCCTCCTTTCTTCCTCAGATTTAGAATCAATATTTCCCTGTTTTTATAAAACTAGTTATGAAATGTTCTCTCATTCTCTATTTTCTGAGACACTTTATGTAAGGTTGGTTATTGTCCTTTTCTTAAATATTTGATAGAATTCGCAAGGAACATTTGGACCTAAAGTTTGTTTTTGATTATTAATTCAACTTCTTTAATGAAATGAAGACTTTCCATATTTTCTATTTCTTCTTATATCAGTTTTGGTAAATTGAAGTTTTCAAGGAATTTGTCTGTTTCATATAAGCTGTCAAATTTACTAGCAGTCAAATTGTTCAGAATATTGCCTTGTTATTCTTTTAGAGTCTGTAGAAACTGTAATGATGTCCCCTTTATTGTTTTTCTGATATTGGTAACTTGTGTTTACTCTGTTTTTTCTTTCTTAGTCTTTCTACATCAACTTTGTTAATCTTTTTTAAACACAAATTGGTTTTTGTTAATGTCTCAATTATTTGGTTTTTATTTCATTGATATCTCGTTATTAAAGATAAATATATTTAAGGTAAATATAAAATAAAATGTTTATAAATATTTATTTTAAGATATTTATAACATTTTATTTAATAAACATAAATAAAAGTAACATTTATTTATTATTCCCTTTCCTTATACTTAGATTAGGTAGATTCTATTTACTTTTCCTAGCCTCTTAAGATGGAAACTGCAATCATTGATTTTAAATCTTCTTTCTAATATACCCTTTAAAAGCTATAAATTCTCTCAAATTATTGCTCTGGCTGCATCCCACAAATTCTGATGTGTTGTATTTTCGTCCTCATTTAGTTTAAAATAGTTTGCAATTTCTGTTGTAATTTTTGCTTTGACCCATGAGTTATTTAGATATGTATTGTGAATTTCCAAATATTTGCAGCTTTTCCATTGTGATCAGAGAATGTACTATTTAAAATTTTAGTATTTTGAAATTTATTGGCACTTGAATTTGACCTAATATATGATTTATCTTGGTGAACATTCTGGGTCCACTTGAAAACGATGTTCTGCATTTGCTGGGCACCATGTTCTAAAAATGTCAATTAGATTAAGCTTGTTGATAATTGTTCTTCAAATGTTTTATATATTTATTGCTTTTTTTTGGTCTAGTTGTCTTATCAGTTACCAAGAAATGGATTTTAAAATCTCTGGCAATGTTTATGGACTTGTCTATTTTTTGTCTGCTCTCCTTTTAGTTTAGTTAAGTTTTGCTTCATGTATTTTGAAGCTCTATTATTTATTGTGCTCATATTTTGGATTTTTATGTCTTCCTGATAAATTGTCTCTTTATCACTATGAAAGATCCTTGTTTATCTGTGGTTATATTCTTTGTTCTAAGGTCTATTTGACTGATGTTAATGTAGTCAGGCTTCCTTTCCAGTTTATTTATTGTCATTTCCCACCCCTTTACATTTAACTTAGCTATTTCTTTTCATTAAAAATGTCTCTTATAGGTAGCATATAGTTGGATCTTGATTTTTGAATCTCATCTGTTCTTTTTGATTAGGGAGTTTAGTCCATTATATTTAATTTAAAGATTGATAGTCCACAAGTCTGCCATCTTGTAATTTGTTTTCTAGTTGTTCCATCTAATTTGTGTTTATTTGTTCTTCCTTTCCTGAATTCCTTGCATTATTGTTCTATTTTTAGCATTCTGTTTTAATTCTTTTTTATACATTTTAATACAAAGTATCCTATCTCTTTGTTTTGTTGTTGTTGCTGTTTTTAGTTGACTGTGCTAGGGATTACAATGTGCATTCTTAACTCACCACAGTCTGTTTTGAATTAATATTGTACCTCTTCATGTGAGTGTAAGACCTTTACAACAGTAAATCCATTCACTCCACCATCCTTTGTGCTATTGGTATATTTTTAATAATACTTAAAGCCCCCCGAATGTTGTGTTACTATTTTTCTGCTTAGAGAGTTGTCTTACAAATAAAAGAGGAACAAAAGGTCTTTTATGTTTACCCACATGATTTACCATTCCATTGTTGCTAGTTCCTTCTTGCAGATCTGAATGAGAAGTCAGCTGTCATTCACACATATCATTGCTCCTCTACATTCCATGAACATTTATTAATTGAATGCTTTTTTATCTTTAGTTTTCCACAGTTTGACTTTGGTCTGATCTAAGTGTAGTTCTCCCTATATTTATGCCATTTGGGATTCACTGAGCTTCTTGGCTCTATGAGCTCTCACTTTCCACAAAATTTGTGAAAAATTTGGTTTATATTCTTTCATATAATTTTCTATCTCTTCTCTTTCCTTTCAACCCTGGACTCTGATTACATGTATGTTAGACTGCTTGACATTTTCCCCACAAGTCCCCAAAGCTTTGTTCATTTTCCCCCCAGTATCTTACTCTCTGTTCTCAGATTGATTACTTTCTATTGATCTGTCTTCAAGTTTACTAACTTGTCTGCAGCCTCCAATTTTCTGTTAAGCCTATATATATATATATATATGTGTGTGTGTGTATATATATATATATATATGTGTGTGTGTGTGTATATATATATATATATACATATATATATATATATATATATATATGGAGCTTTCATTTCAGTCATTGTATTTTTCATTTCCAGAATTTCCATTTGGCTTTTTTGTTTGTATATATATATATAATTTTGGGGGGATATATCTGCTCTTCACTCACTATGATTATCTTTTAAGTTCTTGAACACATAAAGACGCTTGATAGATTTTTTTCCTGTTAATTTCAACATATCGGTCATCCTTGGGTCAGTTTCTATTAAATCATCATTATTATTTTTTAAAATTATGGATCACATTTTGATGCTTCTTTTCATGTCTAGTCATTTTTGAGTAAATAGTGGACATTGTGAATGATGCACAGTGGGGATTCCAGATTATATCGTCTTTCTTTAAATAGTTTTATCTTTTTTTTTTTTTTTTCTGTCATGTAGTAACATTACTAGTGGATCCCCTTTCCATTGGAGTCCATTACAGTTGGTTTAACTTATTGTGAGGATCTATTTTAATTTTGACCTTGCCTTCACTTTGGATTGTGGTCCTTAATCCAAAGGCATGACCTTTTTAAAGAGCTCAACTGGCGGCTCAAAGTATTAAGTGAAGTTTCTCTACCCTGGCTTGGCTGAAACTTCAATATCTTACAACAGTGCACAAGCTCCAGTATTAGCATACCACTCTCAGCTCCGTAGCAGGAGACATCTGCTAGGCTTCCTGGAACGTCACCCTGTGTGTGCACATTCTGGCCCTCAGCCAAGGTCCCACGGTGAACCCTCAACTGGATTTACAAGACTTCTCTTTGTGAAGCTCCCTCTTTTCAGCTATTCTGCTCTGCACAACTCAGCCACTTCAGCAGCCTAGAACTCTGATCTCTGCCTCCTTAACTTAGTGACACTATTGTTCCATTTGTCCTATGCATCCTTGTACCATGGCAGAAAGGTACTTCCAGGCAGAAGGCCAGAGAAATAACAGGGTTCACCTCATGTGTATGCCTTCTCTCAGAATTACAGCCCTGCACCCTCTGTTGCACAATGTCTGAAAACAGTTGCCTCATATATTTGTCTAGTTTTATAGTTGTTTTTGGCAGGAGGGCAAGTCTCATATCAGTTATTCTGTCATGGCTGGAAGCAGAAGTTCTCCAGTTTTTTTTTTAAAGAGAAGATGGTATTTAAAATATAAAAGCTGCTGGTTTTTGTCTATGTCAGTGCTTTAAATTTTAGCAGGGCCTGTTTAAATTATGAATAGATTAGATGTGATTTAACTCTTTCTCAGATACTTGAAAGGCCTTTAATAAAGAACCAACTCTTTTATTTACAGTTGGAGATACAGATGAACATTTATACTAAGCTATTAAGGGATGAGCCCTGGGCTGGTTGTCAGAAGAGCTGGGCCCTATCCCTGGCTCTGCCACTAACCAGAGGGGTTACCTTGGATTTCTGGCCTCAGCTCCGCTCTCTGTAAAATGAATTGAGTGAGTTGTATGCCTTCATGTCCCTTCTAGCTCTGACATTTTGGGACTGTCATATAGAATTCTGAAATTTCACTCTTCCCGATAGCAAGCTTTTCTTAGAGGGGTAAATGGCACAGATCCTGGGTATGCTGAGCCCCTGAATGTTTGGAACAGGCAGAAAACAAAAAAGGCGGATCTTGAGGCAGAAAAGGCAGATTTTATCAACTGACAATTTTACACAGACCAACCTTCATTCTGAAAGATAAGAGTATCGCTAAAAAGGATTCATGGAACCAGATGTCTACCATATTTTCTAAACCTTTAACAAATGATGGTCATCATTTTCTGAGCACCTGTTGTGTCCCAGGAAATGGAATTGATACTTAGATTCTTTCTCTTTCTTTCAGTATTTCTCTTACTCTCACTTTTTTTGGGATACATTATGTCATTTCTTCCCCTCATAACAACTATCAGGGAAGTCTTACTATTCTTATTTCATGGATGAAAAACCTGAGGATAGGAGGATTTAGCGACTCCTCGAAGATCATGTGATAAGTACTGTGGACAAGATTTTAACCCAGGCTTTTCTGATTTACTATCCAGTGCACGCTTAATACTACTGGGAGAGTTCTGCTTTAACACCAGGTGACTGTAATATTGGCTGAAAGAACCAACAGCTTCTTTCTAGTCTCTAACATAGGTATATAGTTTTACAGTTTGCAAAGCACTTTTGTGTATAAAATGCAATTTGATTCTTATAAGAACATTATGATTATGGTCGCTTCACAGACCAGGAATTTGAGGCAAAGTAAAATTCTCCAAAGAAACACTCATAGTTTAGTAAGTGGTGAAGCCAGGATTTAAACTGAGCTCTGGCTGCCTCCCAAGCTCTACATGTGATCTCCTGTAGTTGGGTCATGGTTAGGAGCAGAACTGAAGCGATCAAGGCAGTACTAACTACTGCCTGAAGGTGTTCAGGGAGGTATTACCTGCTGCTGGGAGAGTAAATTGGTACATCCACTTTTGAAGGCTGTTTGCCTTTATTTACTAAAGATGAATATGTTACCTAACAGTTCCTCTCCCAGACATAAACCCAACAGAAATGTCTGCATATGCATAAGAATGTTCCTAACAGTAACCAAATGACCACCACGAATGGATTGGATACATAGTACCTTAGTCAGTTCAGACTGCTGTATGAATTACCATAGACTGGGTGGCTCAGAACAGCAGACATTTATTTCTCTCAGTTCTGGAGGCTGGAAGTCTGAGATCAGGGTGCCAGCATGCTGAGGTCCTGGTGAGCGCCCTCTTCCGGGTTGCAGATGGCCGACTTCTGGTTGTGTCTTTATATGTTGAAAGAGAGCTCTCTAGAGTCCCTTTTATAAAGGCACTGATCCCATTCCTGAGGGTTCCACCCGCAGGACCTAATGACCTCCTAAAGGCCTCACCTCTTAATACCA
The DNA here is from genome assembly GCF_036321535.1 of Camelus dromedarius. Classification (NCBI taxonomy): domain Eukaryota; kingdom Metazoa; phylum Chordata; class Mammalia; order Artiodactyla; family Camelidae; genus Camelus; species Camelus dromedarius. The sequence continues at coordinate 62,612,425 of NC_087444.1, read as the reverse complement.
TCCCATTGGGGGTTAGGATTTCAGCATAAGAATTTTGAGGAGACATAAACATTTAGTCCATTGTACATAGATTGCAGAATATTTGTATAATAGGTTATTAAACAGGAAGAAAAGTGAATGAACTAGTATTATTTGTAACACCTTCAGTGACTTTTTAAAATTAAAATTAAAAAAATTTAAGATTTTATTTTTAAAAAATGCTATAGTGCTTTACGATTTTCAAAAGGTTTACCTACATGATTTCAAATACTCCCATAATAACCCTTGTGTTAAAATCCCCACCATTGTATTGCCTGTCCCCACTTCCCTCTCTCCACTGGTACCCACTAGCCTGTTCTCTGTATCTGTGAGTCTGCTTCTTTTTTGTTTTATTCACCAGTTTGTTGTATTTTTTTTAGATTCCACGTGTAAGTGATAGCATACAGTATTTACCTTTCTCTGGGGTGACTCTTTTGAAAGAAAGAATCCAGGCACAAAAGAGTACACACTGTATGACTATTTATATGAATTTCAGGAAATAGGCAAAATTTATCTGTGTTGTTAGAGATCAGGACAGTAGGTACCTTTTTGTGGAAGGGTTGAGGTGGGGCCCTGAAGGGGCTTCTGGAGCTTTCTTGACCTCAGTAGTAGTTGCTTGAATGTAAGCTTACTTTGGAATAATGGATCGAGGTGTACACGTATGACTTGTGCATTTGTCCATAGGTATGTTGTATTTCAACAAAGGAAATTTAATGAATGCAAAAAAGGAAGATATCAGAGTTGCAACTAAATGGTCTCTTTAAAAAAATCTTGGTGTAGTTTTGTCTTTCTGGATTTATCTGTTTTATAGAAAGCAATTACTTAATCTGACTTGTAATCTTAATTAAAATTTTAGAAAATATATAAAGCTCAAGTGACTAGGTCCTGCAGTTCACCTTATTGCTCGAGTTTTTAACTAGGGGCTTTTTAATCATCTAGTCTAAGCTTTATAACTTGAGAGTGGCAGCTATTAAAATTCTGGACACTAGTGAATGAAAAACTCACCTCTGGGGATCATTTTTGTAAACCTATCAGATTCTGGAGATGCAGTGGCCATGTGCAATCTGGATGCCGAAAGATACGAGGCATTCAACATAAGTAAGTGGCTGTATTCTCTACTCAGACTGTGCATAAACCCTAGGCATGGTATATGGGTCATTGGAATTGGACATTTTTGGTCCAACCAAAGATTGGGTCTCATGATGCTTTGAAGTGGACATTTGTTGCATTTAACCTTCCATGCAAGCTCATGCTTCACTTCTCTGAGTCCACAGGCTTTGGTGAAGCTTTTGCCCAGAGAGGGGCATGTGACCCCGTCTAAGCCAATCAGTACACTCCATCCCTCTGGCTGCAGTGATTGGTTCAGGCATGTGCACGTGACCCTAGTCAGTTTGGACCAATCTGTTCCAGTCCTGAGCTTCGGCATGGACTCATTTTCTGCAGACCCCAGTGCTATGTAGACCTAAGCCTTAGGCTGCCAGGGTTACCCTGCTGAGCTGGGGAGGAAAGTTACCCCAGGAAGGTTGGGAGTGGTAGGTCTCTGATTCATTCCTGCCCAAAGCCAGCACACCCTTTGGATTTTTCACTTATGTGAACCAATACATTTTCTTTCATCTCAAGTCTGTTTGGGCTGGAATTTTGTCACTGGCCACCAAATGGGTCCTGATTACTACGTCCACGTATTCTCTACCTCAGCTGTATCTCCGGGTCACTTTTGTCACAAGAATAACGGTGGTGATTCTCATGACCACCCTCTCATGGCTGTTGAGAAAAATCCTAAGCTCCAGTGCTTGGAAATTGGCTTTGGCCTGAAGACAACAACTACAACGGTGATCACAATACTGGCAAAACCCCAGGCTTTTCCAAACTCCTCAGCAGCCGCATGGCAAGTTCACACCATCTTCTGTTGGCAAGATGTGGCAAATATTGCAACTCAGCGGTACGAGTGAGAAACCCATGTCCCGAGCAGTCGAGTGGCTCTTCTTAGCAGGTTTAGCTCTTTTTAAACCTCCCAAACTTTGCTCTGTGTGTGTGTGTGTGTGTGTGTACGTGCGCGTGTAGGAGGGTTTGGACTTTCTTCTTTTGTTATGAAGGAGAACAGGGAGCAGATTGGAACAGGTTGTAACACTTCCGCACACCCGTGTCCCGGTGCGTATTTCATAGTGCCGTCTGCCAATTGGCGTCTGGATCCCGTGCCTCTTTGATTTCTGTATTTATTGTAAAGCAGCCAAATTTCAGAGAGAGGAGATTCTAATTTAATAGTAAGAGCAAGGTGTAATTTCTTATAAAGGGAGGGAAATGCACCCACATTCTTATTTGATGTCCAAGGCTTTTCCCACCCATTTGAACATTAAGACATGGAATGTCATTTCACCAAATGATTAGCTCAGTGTTTTATAAGAGATGATCATTTTATTTGTGAGTATGATTTCACATTAGGTAGGGTATTACATTAGGAAATAAAGATAACCAGAATGAAAAAAACCCTAACCTTTCAAACGGATAACCAAGCAAACAAATCCCTTTAATCTTATCAGCAATCACCATTTTCGTTTTTACGTTGGCTAAAAATATTACCTCAAGGCCAGGCGTTTGCATGCCAGAATTAGAGACCATTGAAAGATGTTAGGGCTAAGATGCTGAACACCTATGATGAACTGCTGGGAGGGCTGAATGGGTCTGTGGAATAATTGGAAGGGGAAGGGGGAAGGTGGCTCCAACGGTAAACAACCCCTGGAACTCCCCTGGCACCAGGCTGGGCGGGCCTAGTTTGCCTGACTTGCTTCAAGAGCTCCCAGGGGAAACGGTCCCCATTGTCTTTGTAAGCATGTTTTCCACCTTGGGTATCACCCTCCCCAGCTTCCCTCGACATAAAGTAAATATATTCTATCAGGTTAATTCATCTTGCTCAGCAAAAAGTCTGTGTGGTGGGTGTGCGGGCAGCAGGGACCACAAGCAGGGCCCGGGTCTGCAGTGGCCTTGTCCCCACCTGCACCTGGCACACAGTAGGGGCTCAGTCCCTGTGGCTGCAGCGCTGGAATTCCATTTGCCTGGTTTTGAAATCTGAGATTCTGTTTGTCTCCACCCTGCCCCACCTCCATGGCTCCTACCAGCACCTGCTCCTTTTGTTTACTGGAGTCCTCCCTCTCGGACCCTCCCCAGCACTTCTGGGCAGCCTGGTCTTGTCGTGGGTGTGCTGTGACTTCACAAGGGTGGGCTGGGAGTTCGGACCCTGATTCTCGCCCTGAGCGAGCTATGCAGAGGGTCTCTCCCACTCATGCCGTGCCTCAGTTTCCCCTTCTTTCAAAATGAATAAAATAGTCTTTATCTTTTTACCTCTTCCAGATATTATGAAATTAAAATGAAATGATCGATGGGAAAGTGATTAGGGAACATACTCTATGCAAATTCATTGCCGTGATGTGCGTGGTCCTTATTCCTTTTATTATTAGGTCCCTAAATGTCACACCCTTCTGTTAAAGACATGATCTGGGAACAGAAAAAGAAATAAAAGCTGCATCTCCCTGCAACCTTGGAGTAGAAAAATCCTCTTATATTCTCTTTCCTCTTTCAGAAGAGAACTTGATGTGATCGGGTCATTGCATGTAAAATGCTTTAAGAATGTGATCTGTACTTCATCATTTTAAAATTCAAACATTCCTGAGCCTTTTTTTCCCCCTCACCCCGTTCATATTTATCTTCTTGGTCTTGCCTTCATTGGGCACCACATTTGTATTGATAAATTGTAGGTAGTGGGAGATGTATTGATGGGCTGGAGACGGTTCAGAATGTGGAGTGCTGTGGCTTTGCATATCATTACACCTAGCTAGCTTTTTGCCTCCTGAAAGCTGTCGATTTGTGCATTATTGCTATTCAGGCTGATAAATGACAGTAATTGTTCTTAAGTTGAAGAGCTGGTTTAATATGCTGTCTGGCCTGGGAATTTCCTGAGCACCAGGGTTAAACTAGTGCTCCACTCGAGCTGGCAAAATGGCCCTTTTTTCATCTCAGACTATAGAGTTAATTGAATTACTCGCTATTCATGCAGTTTGTAGCCTTGATTCTAAAGATACCATGAACGGTAGGGGGAGGGAGAGACGTTCTAGGGGGCTCCCGGTAACCGTGGGCCCTGCTTCAAGGACATGACCCCTTCCCCGAGTGGAGGGTAGATCACATGCTGCAGTGCAGTTGGCTGTCCTGCCCCTGTCCTTGCTGGTCATTTTGGAGTAGTCCTCTGAGGCTACCCAAGCCACACCGTCCCAGGGGGCAGCAGGATTCCTGAGGATGCAGAGATGGCTTCTCAGAGGCTATTTTTTTTTGCATGTTTTCTAAAATTTGGGAATCAGGGCACTGGGTTGCTTGCAGTGTGTTTTGTTGACTTTTAAACTTTCGGGTTTAACATGTGCTCTGATTTGGGAGAAGTCTGAAGTTGTCACTTCTCTGTGGGGCAGCCCTGGGCATGTCTTGTTCTGCTTTCCTTCCAGGTGACATAGCCTCTAACCCAACCATTCAATCTAGAGGGCTCACCCCAGCCATTCTGAGCTGGAGGACCCTTCCTTGGACCAAAGGTAGGGAAGGAATTAACTCGGGAGACTAGGGAAGAGAATCTGCCCCTTCCCCTGCCCCCAAGGAATGTTTTACCTGAATCTGGTGTGTGGGCAGACGTTAATGGAAAAGTTAACCCAGCCACCTTATCTTCATCCCATTTTCATGATGTCTCTGGACTGGCCGTCCAGCTGTCCCCTGGATAGAATGAACCCAAAGGCAAATGCAAAGCAAGAGGGAGACCCAGCTTGTCTCACTTACCCTCCAGCATTGAGATGACTCAAAGCACCGATGGGGTTCACAATTCCAGATCTGCTTCTGTTTGAGGATCAGTGACCACTTTCTCCACACGCGTACCTGTGTCCTGGCAAGTTAAAGCCAGGTTATTTCTCTGATAAATGTTCAAGCTTGTGTAACAGTTTTTGACATTATTAGTGTGGATTGCCCCTCTCTCCCTTTATCTTTCTCTTTCCTTCTCTTTGGAAGGAAGAGAACGTTTGGTACCAAATGGTGTCCAATGCCCTGATTGGAAGCATTTACCTTGTTTAGATCTAACCTGAGGGATATTGGGGAGGCTGTTTCTGCATGCCCTTTCTTTGATCTCATCTCTCAAACGTGCCCACTGGAGCAGGACTAAGGGTTCCAACCCCATACCAGAATAGCTGGAGTAGGGAAAGACTTCCATTTATGGACAGTTACCACTTCTCATCATAGAAGCTCATAAAAATCCATCTTTTGCTATATGACTAGGTATGAGATAATGAAAAAGGACTGCCTAAAATGTAAATCATTTGGATCTGTTGGTAACACTGTTTAGAATTAAATTCATGTGTAATAGAACTTCCCATCAGAAATGAACGGTTTCCCAGACAAAGCCATCATGAGTTCCATAATTTCATATGGATGTTTCCAGTGCTAATGGGGCTGGTGCAGTTCACTTGATAATGCTCTGGACAGAAAAGGATCATTTTTCCTAGTTCCATAACCAGCAGACTTGACTGTAGATCATTCATTCCAGTTCTTTCTGTCCGGCATCCCAGAAGAGTGCATCTCACACCTGTGCTTGGCAGGAGAGAGGCACCCCCGCTTCCCCTACCCACGACTCCTGCCTGGATGGACTGACCTTCCCTTAGGTCTAAGAGTGACCTGCTGAGCTCCCCAGAACCTGATGAAGGTCAGGCTCCCTCCCTAATCTCTAGATCTCCGCTGCCCTCCTTGCCCCATCCCACACCTCAGGAGGGCTGGCTCGGAGCCCAGAGAGCTAACAGAGGCTGGTCTGCTGCAGGGCTCATCCATGAAGCCCAGTCCCCTCTGGAGTGGGATGTGTACCGCTAGTGACACGTGACGTATTTGTGAATGCTACAGAGACGTGGCAATAACTGATATCGAATCACCTGTGATCCCTCCTTCAATCCACTTTCAAGATTTCTGATTATGTCTAAGGGAAAAGCTTATTTGGTGTGAATGTGTCTTTAATACCTGACTCTCTTATATATATAAAAAAAAAAACCCACAGAGAACAGGCTTTGGACCCAGTACCTTCTTCAAGAGACAGCATCCAGCTGGAGCTAAAAAACACTGCTTTAAATTTTTTTTTTTTAAATGGAGATACTGGGGATTGAACCCAGGACCTTGTGTATGCTAAAAAACACTGCTTTTAAAAAATGGTATTTATTTAATGGTTATGTTTTATGTGTGACAAATGATACTGATTTTCCTTTGTGGTAATATTTTTGATTTCAAACTTTTTGATTCCTTCTAAATAAATTTCTTTAAATAAGAAGAGTCTATTTAAGAATAATATTAAGTAAACATGAGTACAGGTGATACTGGTTTATGGGAAAGATCCTGAAGGTGCCATGTGGGTGGCCATAGTGTGGGGAACTGCCATGTTGCTGGGAGGTGCTGGTGGCAAGAGGGCAGGGCCCCTCCCCCCGAGCCCTGGGGCTGCATCATTGCAGCAGAATTCACTGTAACTCATACGGATTCAAAACTGCTTTAAAAGTACTACTGTCTTATTTTCTGTTGGAGAAAGGAATACATGTTCTTCCTAGAAAATTTGGAATATATAGAAAACATACATGCAAGACACAAAGGAAATAAAAGAAGGGAAAGAAAGGAAGGGAAAAATTCCCTAAGAGCCCATTTGCCAGAGATAGCTCTTGTTAATGTCTTCCTTTATCTTCCTTTTTGTCTTTTAGTACGCAAATGTACATGCATTTCTTCTCTTTTAAACAAAACTATGGTTACAATGTACGTGTGGTCCGCCAGTCTGCTTCTCCTTTGTCACTTACATTTTCCCATGTCACAAGTTTCTGTGGTGCCAGGTGTTTCATCATTGAGTTCAGACCAATCATACTATATATTGAAGCTCATTCTCGGCATTTGAGATACACGGGTGCCCAAAGACCCCAGCACGGAAGAGTTTACATTCTGGTACATTTGGATGAAAACACAATCATTGAACTAATCCTTTGTGGTTGGAGACTTAGAGGGTTCAAATTTTTTGTTACTGCAAGTAGATAATGCTGCAGTCAACATTCTGGATCCTGACATCCTTTGCACATTTCTCTTCCCTTCGGAGGAATCACTAGAAGTAGAATCTCTGGATGTAAAGATAGGGGCCTTTCAAAGCCTGTTGACAAGTCCGCTTTACTTTCCATGTGATTATTTGCCATTTGTATAACCCTGCCAATAAAGTGTCTGCTAATTTTTTTTTTTGGCCATTTTCTGATTGGATTGTTTGTGTTCCCATTGCTGAGTTTTGAGGAATCTTTATATATTTTTGATACTAGTCCTTTGTTGGTTATGTGGTTTGTAATGATCTTCTCCTAATCTGTAGCTTCTCTTTTTATCCTCTTCACAGGGCCTTTGCAGACCTGAAAGGTTTTAATTTTGATGAGATCTGGTTTGTCAATTTCATGTACTTTTCCTTTAAGCCTAATTGTATGCATGACTTAATAGTGAGAACCATTGCTTCATTAAAGATATATATGTATATATATTTCCTGAGGACCTGCTAAGCCCCAAGCACTTGTTTTGGGTGAGAGATAACTGTGGTGAGAAAAACATACAGTTCTTGCCTGTATGGACCTAGACAGATAGTAAAAGTGTCATTTCACAAGTACTTATACAACTGTACTGGTGGAAAATGCTCTCAAGAAAAAGGATAGGAGTTCTGAGAGAAAGAAACAGTCTGAAAAGTCCTGCTTCCCTGAAAAAGCATCATTTATGTAGGATGAAAAGAATGAGGAAGAGTTGGCCGAGTAGAGAAAAAGGCGTGGGTACAGGGACCAGCCTTGGAGTGGAAGGAGCTTGGCACGTCTGAGGCCTGGGACAGCCTGGGGAGGGGGCCAGGCGGACATGGCTGGTGGGAGGCACAGACCAAGCAGGCAGACTTTGTGGGCTTTGGTGGGAGCTGGGACTTTATCCTGAGACCAGCGGAAGCCAGTGAAAAGTTTCACTGGAAGAAGGACCTTGGGAACCACTTACTGAACTTTGCAAAGAACAGCGTCCTATTCTGTGCTTTACAGAAATCTCAGCTCCACATTCACGTGGAGAAGAAGTTGGATGCTTAGATTAGCCGTTGACTTATTTACAGATTCTGAGGTCTAGAAAACGCCGTACTTAAAAAAAGGTCATTTTAGAAATTTCGTTTTCTGGCGGGTTATGCAAAATGGTCTAAAATATAAGGGAGATGCAAATGTCTACAGGAAAATAAAAAGATACCAATGGGAGGCTCCGGTTTAAGTTAGTTGATGTCAAGGATGACCCAAAGCCTGAGGTTTTGTGGGCACATGAACCAAGGGTTGGACCACTTCCATTTGCTGCTGTCTAATCCTAGGACCTGCTGCGCACCCAGGGGAAGCTTAAGGATGAAGTGGGGGCGGGGTGGGGCCTGGCAGGGGGCACTGGACGGGGACAACTGGCACGGAAGAGGCTTGGAAGTGCACATGGTTACTGGGTCTTTGGGTTGGGGGTCACCTTCTCAAATTTGCTTGTTTTTAGAGACCGTTTGCTAGCACATCCATCTAAGCAAAATTCCAGAACTGCCCACTCCCTGGGAAGTTGTTCCTCTCCCCCGTCTAGGGTAGCCATGTTTATAGCAGTCTCAGAGCTGTGTCGAGACAAAAGGGCAAAAGTAATGAACATCAGGGACTCTCAAGGCCTACCATGTGCCCAGAATCCTCACTTCTGTCACCCCGGGAGGGACACACACATTCCTAGTCTTAAGTGGTACAGGCAGGTAGCCTGGGCCTGTGGCCCGACCTGGGAGGTGCTGGAGGGTTTCCGATGGCGCAGAGCATGTGTTGGACTCTGACAGTGTTCTGAAGGTGTGTTAGGAAGTGGGGGTGATGTTTTAGGGGAGCTTCCTGTGCCGCCCCAGAATGCACTTGGGGTTGTGTGAGGTTGTTGGCATCTTGGCCCAACAGCGCCCTCACTCCCTCCCAGAGGGAGGAGGTGGGTATTGGAACGTGGGGGAGCACCTCTGCGGCTGCACCCTCACTGCGTTGGCTCTTTGTGGGGTGGAAGGGAATAGGCCAGTTGTAACACCAGCTGTCAGCACACAAATTGCTTAATTTCAAAATCATGCCACAGACAGAATTAAAAACACCACCCTTTAGTTAAAGTGAGCTAGAGGAACACAGAGAAGAATTTTCGACACAGAGTGGAGTGACAGTGTGTAAGATGCTCTGTGGGACCCGGGAGCCCTGGAACAAGGTCTCTCTCGGTGATGCCCGGGAGGCCTGTTGGGCCTATGAAACAAACACGTAACCTGTAACCGCTTGCCCGTCCTCGTCTTAGAATAACCAAGTTTGCGGGTGTATTTGACTCATCTTTTCCCTTGCTGGTCTCTCATGTGAAATTTGGCCAATTGTTGACTCAGGGATGCTGCAGATCCACATTCATTTTAACTGTGTGGAAGACGTGAGAGGGCGGGGAGAAGAACGCTAATGCCCATTCTGTCTGCCTTCCTTGAGGACAGAGGGGCTCCTGTATCCTCTCCGTCTTGTCTCTAGGGCTCAGCTCCTCCCCCTGGTTGCGATGTTCAGTGCGCAGCTCCAAGCAGCGTGGACTAGGGAGCATTTAGATTTTCCACTTTACTATTATCTCAGTATATTGAAAAGTAGACACAGCTTCAAATGAAGTGCGAAACAGCAGCTTGGGGTGGTGGCGGCCTCTTTCCCTGTCCCAGGATTTCGAACGTGTCTGAAATACCTAATGGAAAGAGAGGCCTTAGTCACCCGTGGACTTGGAGAGTTTCCTTTGGTCAGCTGGGTGGGCCACAGCCGGTGGGATGTTGCTGTCTTATCTGGAGTGAATTTACCCAACTCTGTGCTCCTTTGGACACTTGACGCATCTCCTAGGGCGGGTCCCTGCCACTCTGCCATCTCCATGTTCATTCCACGGGCATTTGCAGGTGCCTGCAAGGCCCTGCCTAGCTTGGTTCCTGGGGAGACCGGAAGTGAGACATGGTCCTTGGCTGTTTATTTCCTTGCTTCTTCTTCCCCCTTCCCATGTTGGGCTGGGAGCATCTTGAGGGCAGAGGCAATGTTTTATTTATGAACATTTCCCCTGGACATAGTATAATGCCGGGTACTGGAAGCAGGCACATGGAGTACACTGAGTTGAAAGTCGTCTTAGGAATGCCGACCTCTCTTTTCTCTTTCCTTTTTTGTTTTGTTGCTATCTTGAACTCAACATCCCCTCCTTCAGCCAGCACATTTCTTGGCTGCCTCTGGGTGCCCAGCACGTTACCAAATGCTGAGGCTGGGTGATGTGCTCAACTGGGTGTGTGTGTTGGGGTGTCCTGGGCTACCCTCACCATGGGGAAAATTTCTGGCTGTGGCCCGTGAAGATCCCAGATATAGTAGGAAAGGTGGTGGGGAGGGAGATTTAGAACCCCTGCCTCTCCTCACAGGAGAAGGTAGGCTGATCCATTTTGGACCGCTTAGGGGATTCAGTGCACATCCAGAGTTCCTAGTCAGGAAGGCCTCTAGTGGGTGAACCAAAGGCTCAGATTTTTAACAGATAGAGCTTAGTTTAGGAGGGGATTTGCAGGTGGACACAAGGTCCAAACAAGAGAGATGAGTTCTAATCTCACAGTGGATGCAGACTTCCAACATGGCTCCTGCTCTCGTCCCCTTGTCCCTCAGACAGAGGTGGGTCCCCGCAGTGTCCATCCGGGGACCATTGCAGCCCACGAAGCTCACCCTTGATCTCCGTTTTCCCTTGACTTTATCCCCGGGAAGGATGGAAAGTTATAGAACTAGGACCCAGGGGCATGGGGCTGGAGGAGGCGAGCACATCACGTGCTAGAGCTGATGGGGCTTTCGGCCTTCCTCGAGGGAGTTTCTGGAATCTCCCCAGGGCTTTGGCATTGGTCCTGCTCCTGGCCAGAGCAGACGTTTGCCCCCCCCACCCCCCGCCGAGATGCATCTCTCCAGCCTTCCTGGGCACGCGGGCACCAGGCTCAGCCTGAGCCTCCCCCCTCGTCTCCCCTGGGAGCTGCTTCCAGGCATTCTCACCTTCCCCAAACCACTAGGGGAAGCCCCTCCTTGCCTCATTTGACTCGATTACATTGCTGCTTCCTCTTTGAAACTCAAAACAGAGAAGTACACTGTGGAGGAAAACTTATTTTTTCTCTCTTCACTCTGGAAGCCAGCCTTGATCCGAATGTTCCTATAGCAACATTAATTCTCCCAAGTTGCACCTACTGTATAATAAGTTATATATATAGCAGACCTACTGGGATCCAAATACCCCATATGTGCAAGCGAATGAGTTAATGCCGCCATGAGAATTAGCAATGTTCCGCTTCCTGATTTTCCTGCTTTTAAAGTTACAACCTGTGTTTGCTGGGTGCCCTGGATGGAGGGTTGGGGGAGCCATGCATGTGGGTACAGTTCTGGCAGAGACCTGCCTTCACGGCTGATCGAAGGGTGTCTGGAGAGTTATTGAGTCTCCAGATGAAAATAGCCTTGGGGATGCCAGTGTCCTCTCTAGTTACCACCGATTGTCCCCAAGCTCAGCTCTGGCTGTCTTGGCCACCTTGGTTATCTGACGGTGAAGTTGGACAGCAGGGATTTTGGAGTGAGAGGCGGAACCAGGTAAGACTCATAGACAGACAGTGTCTGATGCTGCTTGAGTCCTGGCAGTGGGGGATACATAGGTGGTCCTGGGCCAGAGTTTCTGCCCCTTCACCCTACAGGTTGGTAGAAAATACAGTATTGTCTCTGGGGAAGGCTGGGGCCCCTTATGGGCTGTTGTTTATATTGGCTGGGCTATGCAGTGTTAGTAAGAGGTTAATGGCCATGACATTGGTCAAGATGATGATGGTTTACATTTAGAGCCGTGTCCCAGGCCAGGCTGGCCCTCCGCATTTCTGTGCAGTGAATCCTTTACTCTTACAGCAAGTTCTGTGATCATCTCCCATTGTACAGATGGGGAAGCTGGAATAAGACCTCTCAAGCCTGTGTTACCCATGGCACGCTCTATACCTTGCTCTAACAGGTGCTAATTGGGGGGGAGGTAGCTGCAGACCTGATGACCCCTTGGCCTACCCTTGCCTCTTTAAGCCTTTCCTTGCCTCCTTCACCAGGGGCCTTGGAGCCCACAGTTTGTCTTTAACTCATAGGCTAACCCTGAAGTGGTGAGATTGCTGATGGCAGGATGGACTGTTCTGAGGCAGGTCCTGAGATGCAGGGGAGGCCTGAGGACTTTGTATAGCTGGCTGCCCTCTGCTGCAGGGCCCAGTGGACATGGATACCTGGACACGCCCTTTCTGGGGAGGGGAATCAGCTGTCTCTCATCATCCCTGCCCCTCGTTGCCCTCAGGAGGTCTTCATGCTGATCTAGCCCTGGGCCACTGGGGCTTCATTCAGGCCCTGCTGGACCTCAGGCTAGGACTCAGAATGCCACTGACCACCAGTGGGCGCCACCCTTCAGTCCGCTGGCTGCTCTCAGATGGGAGCTCAGGAGTGAACGTGGGATTTTAACAGAATTACCTTAAAATCAGAAGGCAAAGAGTCCAACCTGTTTCTAACTGTTACTTCCTTCCTGTGTTTAATAGAAGACCTTTTCGTACTCTGCCCACACCTTACAGATACTCTGAAGGGGTGTAAAACTCAATAGACCCTTAGGGAGATTAAAAAAAACCCAACCACGTGCCGCCCCCCTCCAGAAAAACCTTGTAAAAGTTCTTTATTTGAAACCTTCTTTTATGGCCCTGCACAGAAGTGTTCCTGGAAAGCTATTTTGGGAAATGAAATGGTTCATTTGTCCCATTGTAAAGCGGAGCTGAATCCTGGGGTGGGTGTGCCCACGTGGTCTTGCTGGTGCCTCTGGCCTGCCCTGCGGGGAGCCCCTAGGATGGATGGGCAGCAGTGAGAAGCATGCCAGGCTGCTCCCGAGATTCCAGAGCCTGAGGTGGCCACTCTGTGTGGATTTGCATCCACTCAGGGACCACTGCCCTGCATAGCTCTGGCAGCTCCCTCCCACTGCCCTCCCCCCTCCCCCGCCAGTCCCCGTCCCGGGAAGCACAGAGGCAGTGAAATATACACCAAGAAGTGTCTAGTTTGGTGCAGATGGTGGGGGACCACAAGTCCCCTCCTGCTGACACTGGCACTGAGGGGAGACCCAGTGGACAAGACACGGCTCAGCTCAGGGTCTCAGAGCCTGATGAGCAAGCCTGGTGGGCGGGATGGAGGCTGGGATGTGGGCTCACGCTCTCATAGTCATCATTTCCCCTGCCTTCTTCACACTGACGGGACTGATCCTGCTTGTGGAAGGGATGGTACAGCAGAGCACGGGGAAATGCGAACGTTCCTGACTTCGGGGTTCAAAGGTCTACCAGTTCACCTGGGCTGCCATAATGAAATACCACAGACTAGGGGACTTACCAAAAACTCATTTTCTCACAGTTCTGGAGGCTGGAAGTCCAAAATCCAGGTGTCAGCAGGGTTGGTTTCTTCTGAGGCCTCTCTCCCGTGCTTGCAGACGGCCGTCTTCTCCCTACATCTTCTCATGGTCTTCCCTCTGTGTGCATCTGTGTCCTCATCTTCTTACAAGGATGACAGTCATATCAGATTATGATTCACCTTAATGAGCTCATTTTAACTTAATTGCCTCTTTAAAGGCCTTTTCTCTAAATAGTCACATTCTGAGGTCCTGGGAGGGGGTGAGGTCTTCAACGTATGAGTTTTTGGATAGGGACAAAAAGCTTGATTGATGTAGCTTATTAAGAAAAAAAATATCGCACACCCTCCATAGCAACTTGATTTATTTTTTGCTGTAATATTTATTATTATAAAATTATAATAAAATTTAATAACACTTCTGTGGAGAAAAGGGAACCCTTGTACACTGTTGGTGGGAATGTAAATTGGTACAGTCACTGTGGAAAGCAATATGGAGGTTTCTCAAAAAACTAAAACTACAACTACCATATTACCCAGCAATTCCACACTTGGGTGTATATCAGAAAAAAAAAAAACCAAAAACTCTAAAAGATACATGCACCCCAATGTTCATAGCAGCATTATTTACAATTGCCAAGATATGGAAGCAATCTAAGTGTCCATCAACAGATGAATGGATAAAGAAAATGTGGGATATGTATACAATGGAATACTACTCAGCCATTAAAAAGAATGAAATGTTGCCATTTGCAGCAGCATGGATGGACGTGGAAGGCATTATGCTAAGTGAAATAAGTCAGACAGAGAAACACAAAGACTATATGATGTCGTTTATATGTGGAACCTAAAAATACAACAAACTAGTGAATGTAACAAAAAAGTAGACTCACAGATGATAGAGAACAAATTAGTGGTTACCAGTGGGGAGAGGGAACGGGGAACAACATATGGGTAGGGGATTAAGAGATACAAACTATTAGGTATAGAATAAGCTACAAGGATATATTGTACAACATGAGGAATAAAGCAAATATTTTATAATAACTATAAGTGGAGTATAGCTTTTAAGCGTTGTGAATCACCATATTGTATACCTGTAATTTATATAACATTATACATCAACAAAAAAATTTGATAACACTTAATGAGTTCTTTCCATGTGCCAGGCACTGCGCTAAGCATGTTCCCTGCATGATTTCATTTAATCCTTATAACCACCCAGTGGAGAAAGAGTCTCATATTCTTGGCTAAAGATCTTATGAAAGTAGATTTAAACCCCTTGTGCTTGTAGCTTTTAGACAAACATACAGCCAGGTTTCATTTACAGATGTAATCAAACAAAATTATAAAACCAATCCATTTTAAAATAGAAGCATTCATTTAATGGGAAGGATGATGATGTTTTGCTGAAATGAAGTAACAGCTGACAGCATGATTCTAGAACTGACAGATGTGACTCAGGTTCTTTCTAGATGGGTAAGATTCCATGTCTTAGAGGTGAGGGGGGGTGGGTATATTGCTGATTTGGTTTTTCCACCACTTGTGTTCTGCTTGAACCATCACTGGTGACAGGACAAGGAGTTCTTCTTTCCTTGCCCCCCTCTTCCTTGACCTCCCTTCATTCCTTGCTGAAGAGACAACAGACAGAAGATAATTTATTGGCACAACAGCACATGAAAATTGCACTCAAAGAGCTGTCAAGATTAACAAGAAAAGTTCATTGGTACAGTCTGAAGAATCTGAGGTGTCTAAAATCTCAAAGCAATTGAGAATCTGCAAGATGCGACCATGCCCCCCTAGCATGGGACATGGATCCCGGGGGAAGGGATGGAGATAGAAAGAGGCCAAGAGAGAAAAGAAGGGATCAGAGAGAGAAGACCCCAGGTGTCCACCAGGGCAGACTCCATAGGGACTGAGAGGTGACTCAGTGGGGAAGAGCATGGACATGTTATGTGCTGTTTTCTCTGCTCTTCTGATGGGTCCCAGGTCAGCCTTTGAGGGCACATGTCCCCTCCCCACCCTGAGGCTGGAGTAACACAGGGCTTACACTTCCACGAACAGAATTCTATAATTCTCTCTGGCCTTCCCTCAGCCCCAGTGCCCATTCAGTTGCCCCCCTCCCCCCCGTTTAGTCTCTGCTGATTTGAGGAGTATGCTCTGCTGCCCCTACAATGGAAAACTTGGGATGGAAATCATACGGTAGTTGGTCACCCAGATGATTCAGAATATATTTATATTCATTGTGTCCTGTAGATGGATTTTTACTGATGTGAAAATGCAAAAAAAAAAAAAAAATCAAAATTACCAAAAGGAGTTATGGACCCCTGAGAACATACCCAGAGCTAGGCTAAGGTGGGGGTCTTGCCCTCATACAGGAGGTGACCCACCTGGCATGTCTCTCTTCCCAGCATGGGCAGGGTGGAGGCAGGTCCTGGACAGAGATCCCGCGTGGCCTCCTGTGGCCACTGCTCCCCTCTCCTCCATCTCCTGGAACTCTGGTGGGCTCTGCCTGCTGCTACAACAAGGCCCTGAAGGGGGTGGGAGGTTCTCTGCCGCTCATTGTCACCCTCCAGCCCTCCATCCTCTGAGGCTCTGCTGACCCCAGCTGTGAGCGTGGCCATGTGCTGTGTTCATGTGTTTGTCATGTGAACGTGTAGTGGGGAAGAGAGGGTTGATGGAGGGTTAGAAAGACAGGAAGAATGGAGCTGGGACAAAGCCCAGAGGAAAGTGCTGGACAGGTATGCTCATGTCAGGTGTGATGGGAGGTGCCTGGGGACCAGACTGCTGCAGGCACCTTGGGGTGGGTCCCCATCCCCCACGAAAGGGGCTTCACCACCTCTTCCCCTTCCTGCAGAAAGCCTCTGTTCCTCCCGTGGCCGGGGCCATTTGGTTCCAGAGCAGTTGCTGGCTGACTGTCTGTCCATCAAGTCAGAGGCTGCAGAATGGGCTCTTCCAGCTCCCTGCTGCCTTCTTAATGCGGGGTTCATGTGAGACCCAGTTTAGAATAGTTTCCACCCCCAGAGCTGGCGGGGCCCCAGGTTAACTTGGTGGCTCTGGGCCAGGACAACAAATTTTACTGTTACTCCTGCTTGGTAATTAACGCCCTTGCTGCCTGCTCCAGCAGCCGATGTGAGAGATTTAAGGGAATATTTTAACCTGAAATCTAGCAGCAGGGAGATAAGAGTAGAGGGCGAGGCTGGGCTGCAATTGACATATTTGTGGTCCGAGGCTGACCATCCAGCGAGTGAGTCCTGCTCGTCAATTTGGATGGATAGCTAATCACTCTCTGTGTTTATGATTTCCATTTCTGTCCTTCGTGGGGTTGTGGTGAATTAGCTCGGTGCCATTTTCTAAAATACCAAGCATTTTTATACATTAGGTAGAGTGAATGGCAAATACTTGATGTAAAGTCTGCAGTTTTACTCCATAACCAGATTGTAAAATATGAACTGAATTAATCATAACTGCGAAGACTAATGGTACGTTTTCTCTTATTTTATCTTTAGTGCCTTTCAGATCATGTTTTAAAACCTTCCCCGTCTGGCGTTGGGAACGCCGCCGCGGCTTGGTGGTGGATAGCAAGAGGCAAAGGTCAGACCGGAGGCTGCACAAATATTGTGTGTTGGATTTATTGTTTTAATTAAGAGCGTGGCAGTTCATCATAAACTGTTTATGGCGTTTCTGCACAGTGCAGCGTTTTGAAATCAGCTGTTTTAATGAAAACATAATGTCATATCTGTCAAAGTTCTAAATATTTTGAAAGTGAAATATGGAAACAAGAACTTTGATTCTAGGCTTACTGAGATTAGCTCATTGAATTGCTTTTAAATCCCTTAAGAGGGTCACATCGTGGGGACCGTATGGTTTCATGTAGGTGACTGGGGAAAAAAAAGAAAAAACTAGGAGGTTCTCAAGCTGGTTATTTCATAGTGAAACTACAAGTTGAAGGTTAATGTATCGAAAAACAAAACCATTACAGTTGGTGTTGGGGTTTTAGATTAAAGATGCAGTAATGGGCGTGCAGGGGCCTTGGTGCCGAGTTGTTTGGGGGAGGCCTCGTTGTGCCGAGGGGGAGCCGGGAGCCTCTCGGGGTAGGAGAGAAATGGAGGCGCCCGTGTCCTTTTTCCAGTGGTGAAGCCTCCACGTCGCTGTGTTGGCAACTAATTATTTATAATGACCTCAAAGATGATGAGGTTTTGTGGACTTTTCAGGCTGAGCAGTTTGCAATCCTGGTAATTCCCTCTCACGGTCGCCGGGCATCTGTGTAGACGTGTCAGGCATTCTTGGTTACATTTGTTAGAGAGTCGGATAAAATATTTGTCTAATCTGGAAATTGTATTTTTAGCTGTACTCTCATTGGAAGCAGAAATTAAGCTTGTCATTAGATGTTGGGCCACAGGAGTTGACGGAACAGGGTAATGTATGTTACATTCTGCGCTATACTTGGTCAAGTTTCATATATATTGTATTCCGCATTATTTTATTAACTTTAATATCTGCACTTCCTATTACCAGACATGCCCCTCATTCAAAGCACAGAGGCACAGCTCTCTAATCAGAAGTGACAGGCTATATACTTTCTCTCTGCCATTACTCGGTAGCCTAGAGCAAAGAACTCTGTTTCCTTGAAAATGTTTTGAATTGGGTTATTTTTATTGAAGTATTAAAGTAATTCTTCAGATTTTAGGCTATTATTTAAGTACTTTTGGGAGAATGCAGTAACCTCCAGATTCCATAGGCTTTGTTGCCTTAATAGTCCGAACTGCTAAATGCATCTTTTTCATGCTGGTTATGTAAGTGTCCCAGAACCCATCTGACCAGGGGACGCGAAGAGCATTCAGGTAATTATGGAAAATCAGTAGGTTAAATTAGTTTAGGAAGGCACCAAAGTGTGATATTAAAACTGCCCGCAAAATCTAGGCCCCGCCTGCCAGATTTTCAGTGACACACGAGCATTTCTGATGATTTTATCTTTGTGTTTATGTAATTTGATTGAAATAACCAATGGACTGGTTAAGAAAGCTGAGCTGGGCACGGGTTGGTGTAGTCTGAGAATGGATGGATGATTTCAACACGAATTCCAATCTGTAATGTTGGAGGAGACAGTGGTGGCAAAGTCCAGCCTCTGTGAGTTTGAGCCAGAAAACCCAGGGTTGGATGGCCTCATTCTTGGGTGCTTTTAGGGGGTCCCAGTTCAAGCCTCAAGGAGCATCTCATGGGTTCCTTTTTTGGAAGTGGCTCCATTTTACCAACAGAATTACAAAGAGGAGACTATTCCCACATACTCCCTGAACCAGCGTGCCCGTGACACCTACATGGGCACAGTCTTACTGCAGTTTGGCTGCCCAGTGGTGAGGGTGTCACCAGAGGGTTGAGTAAGAGGACTAGACTTCGCTGAGCCTTCAGGACTCACCCAGCCAAGGTCCTGGGCGGGTTGTCTTATTCAATCCTTCTTGTATTCTCCTCTTCTCCTGCCAAGAGAGGCCAAAGAGAGGATGCCGTCCACTCAAGGCCAAGCTAGCAAATGGCAGCATTGGGCTTGGAACCCAGGTTCCATGTCAAGATTCTTCCACTCTTCCACGCCATGCCATCTCCCATGGAACCCAGTGAGAAAAGTCCCACCCCACCCCTTTCCTTTTGTCAAGTCTCAAGGTGGTTTTGTTTGCAGTTGGTTCTTTCTTTCTTTTCTTTCCCTTTCTTTCTTTCTTTTTCCTTTCTTTTCTTTCCTTCCTTTCTTCTTTCTTCCTTTCTTCCTTCCTTCCTCCCTCCCTTCCTTCCCTCCTTCCTTCTCCCTTCCTTTCTTTCTTCCTTCCTTCCTCCCTCCCTCCCTCCCTCCCTCCCTCCCTCTCTCTCTCTCTCTCTCTTTCTTTCTTTCTTTCTTTCTTTCTTTCTTTCTTTCTTTCTTTCTTTCTTTCTTTCTTTCTTTCTTTCTTTCTTTCTTTCTTTCTTTCTTTCTCTTTCCTTCCTTCCTTCCTTCCTTCCTTCCTTCCTTCCTTCCTTCCTTCCTTCCTTCCTTTTAATGGAGGTACTGGGGACTGAAACCAGGACCTCATGCATTCCAAGCACACAGTCTACCATTGAGCTATACCCTCCCCCCACCCCGGTCATTTCTTATGTGACTCAGAGATGATAAGGTGTCAAGATGTGGCAATGAAAGGTCTTAAAAGCAAAAGTGATTTCCTAAGCAACCGGCTAGACATCACACAGAACCGGATTTGGTGACCACTCTCGATACCCTGGTTCTAGTCATTGAACCAGTGCATGTCCCAACATGCTGAAATGCTGGCCAAGTGGCTGTGGTTGTTACTTCTCCTAACCTACGTGTGCACTAACAGTGCATGGTTTACGTCTGCATGAAGTCTTAGATCTTTATGTAACCTGTTAGCCTGGCATTGGTACCATCACTTTATAGATGAGGAAATTACATTTCTTTGACCTCTTAGCTCCAGGAATCCAGTCAAACCATGCACAGTTTAGTTGGAGATAAAGGGAGAAAACAGTTTTACTAGCAGTAGTGCTTGGAACGTCCTTTATTACGTGTCCTGCTTGGAAACTGTCTTCCCTCTGTGATGACTGACTCTGTGGAATGGTTTGTCATCAGATAGCGATGTTCACTGAACATCCCCTTCCGTTCTCCCAAATTTCCCAGCTCCCTTGCAAATACAGAGGGTGGGCCTTATTCTGGTCAAAGGGCTGCTCCCAGGTAAAAGCTTGGATGCGCCTGTGTGTGGCTAACCATGGCCCTTGCTTCCTCTGCTCTCAGAGGCCTCTGTTGAGATGCAGGAGCCACGAGATCAACACAGCTTGGACCACCGAGTCCCATGGAATGTGGAGCCTCCCAGATGCTCGGCAGAAAGTAACACTGTGGTGTTAAGCTCCTGAGCTTTGGAAGTTGTTTGTTACAGCACAAGCCTGCTGTCTCCTGGCTCGCACACCTCTCCAGGCACTGGCTTTGGCGACTCCTCCCTTCTTCCCAGTGGACGCTTCTCACCCTCCTCCCTCCACCTGGTTAGCTTCCCAGCCTCTTCGGTTCTGCTCAGGGATGACTAACTTTCCACAAAGCCATTTGTGATCTTTGTATTAGGGATGCAGTATAAAAATGAATTGTATTGTTTGCCTAGATGTCACCGTTGGCTCCTCCTTGTTGAACTCGACTGTAACAAGTGGTTGGAGATTCCACCGGAGGGTAATTTATATTTATTTGGGCTGCCACCACTCCTTATTTAGTTTGCATAAACTACCCAGGACAGAAGAGGAATCTCCCTGGACCCTGTTTATCTTGTGAAAGTGGAGTTTGCTCTGGAGGGTGAATCACTCCTCACACGGGCCTCCCTCCATCCCTTTTAGCGATGAATAATCAGTCATCAGGAGAGGGGATTAAAAAATAGATTTATTGCTATTTCTAAAAGTCAGAAGGAGAGGATGAGTAAACACAACAGATGTATAAGAACGTAAGTAGAAACACTATTTCACAATAACATGTACTGAAACACATTTATGTACTGGAAACTATGAAAAATAGCTCTCTTTAAATGATTTAACATTTGCTCTTCCTTATATACAGTTGGGCTTCCAGTGGAAGGACAAAGATGCTCACAGCTCTCTTGGCCTTTGTGAGAGCCTTTCCTGAAGACCTCCTGGAATGCTCCATGAAGCCAGTGTATGGTTTATGGGAACAGCGGCTGTCTTTAACACACACGTGTACGCATGTTGCCCTGTCTTCTCATCTCCCCCACACATGTGGGACCTCTACTGGGGTTCAGGGGACTGCATGGCCAGAGTCAGACAAGACAAGATATTCATCTGGAGCAAATTCTGTTAGTAGAATTTCCTTCTGGAGAAAAAAAGTGTGTGTCTTCTCACCAGGAGCCTGCATTGGTGTGTGTCTGTGATTGCTTTCCTGTGAGAACTCCATGTTAAGGCCACTTCGGATAATTCATTTCTGCTGATGCAAAGCATGAGTTGGAGAAAAGCTGATTTCATAGCTTGGGCCCCTTTCAGAGGCGTCATTGGGTGGGCTGTGTGGCTGGCTGGCTGGATTGATAATATGGAAAAGGATTCTAATAAAAGGTGCTGATCTAGACGTCTAGACATACTTCATCGTCCTTGAAAGTGGGTGATATTTGTGGTGTCTTAAAAAGTGGATTGTTTGCAAAGGTTCTGCCTTGGGGTTTTTGAGGACCTTAAAAACTAGGGGTGGGGGGTTGACGCCTGGCAGAGTGAACCTCTGGAGTGATGTTGTGGCCCAGGTTGGTGACAACGACATGGTGTCACCATAGCACAGACATGAAAAGCCAGCTGAGCAGTCCAGTTTGGTTCACACTCAGGGGATGGGTATCTTTTCCGGGAATTGACGTCTTCTCAAAGGCATCAGCTGCTTGTTTTGGCGTATGGGTGACTGTGTAGTTTTTAAGAATTTGGTCCAACCCCATGATCAAAGAATGGTTAAGAGAACAATGTGATTTGGGATGGAGGATGGAGTCGAGGGCCCAGATCTCAGATACCTTTGATACAAACAAACCTCTTTTAGACATAGCTTGGATACTGGAGGTATGATTTTTATGAACTCTTTCCTCAACCCTTGTGTAATGAACCAAACTCTCCTTCCTTAAGAAAGTGATGGGGGTGAGGGGACGGTATAGCGCAGTGGGAGAGCGCATGCTTAGTATGCACGAAGTTCTGGGTTCAATCCCCAGTACCGCCATTAAAAAAAACCAAAAAAACAAAAACCCTAATTACCTCCGCACCACCTAGTAAAAAAAAAAGTGATCTGAATGAAATTTACACATGATCACAAAATTCCCCTCAGAAAAATCAGGACAGAATTTCAATATTTAGAAATGGGGGGTAGACTGTGTGGCTTGTCATCTCTGTTTCTTGTACATCAAATCACAAACATGCGTGTGTATGAGTGTGTGTGTGTGTATGTGTGTGTGTGTGTGCATGCAGGCATGTGGTGCCATGTGTCATGGCCGGATTTGGAAATTTGTGACACCAAAATAAGATTACATAGATGGGTGCTCGTTTTGCATACGTGGAATCTCTGGTTTCAGGATTCTTGAACTGGCTTCTCTCTTTTTCTCTTCTGTAGTGGCACTGAGCAACCTTCGTACTAATGCAATATTAAGGACCGCATAATTAGCCACCTTAATAAATTTTTCCAAGATGGATAGGCGATGTTTGGCTTTCTTCAGAGGAAAACATTCCTCTAATAGTATTCTGTGGGAGGCTACAGTGAGAACAATGAACAGAAATATCTGGAAATATATTAAGATATATGTGCATATATTGGACATTAGCACCATACGCTAAGTATATTGGGAATATGCCTCAAAATATTTCAAACATTGTTGACCTTTGTTATATAATCCTGGGCTCGGGGAAACATATTTGCATAGACTTAGCCATATATTGTAAATAACTACATAGGACAGTGTGTATTTTTCCTTAAGATGCAGTATTATAAGCAAGACATTAAATTATGCCTATCAGACAAAGCAGCCGAATCTCTACATTTTTTTATAGCACATTCTATTGGGAAGACATCCCTGCTTCTAAAAAGCACATGCATTAACCGCCTGATTCATGTGGTGACATGTGGCATATCCAAATGCGTTATAGATCTCTCAGGAATAAAAACAACATAGCAAAACCATCACCTTGGGATGTTCATTGAGTGAATATTTTACAGACACACTCCTTTTATATTTATATAATAATTTAGTGTTATGACAATTTTTTTAGCCGAGCTGGCAGTTTTTCTTTTTTATAATGGTATTATATTTGTGAGCCTATTAAGTGCATATGGGATAAACTACAGAAAAAAGTATTTTTCATAATTCCTCAGGGTGCTGGTAGCAAAAAAAAAAAGCATATTGGTTTAGAAAAATGTTAATAAAAGGTCAAGCAGAACTTTCCAGTGCTTAGCATGACAGCGGTGGCAATTTTGAGGCCTCTTTTTGAATTGTATATTGAGGTGATGCGGGGATTTACGGGGCTTCCAGGAGGAAAACGGCACCCAGTGTCCTTTCTGAAGGGAGACTGACCCTTCGCCAGGGCTTGTGAGTTTTTAACAAAGAATCAAAACAGTGTATTGCTTCTCCTGCTTCATTTATGTCCCCTCGACAATGAGCCAGGCTGGTGTCTGGCTTGGCCTGGGTCCCCGGGAGCCGGCAGCACTGGGCTGCTGGCATCGGGAACTGTGCATGGGAACCTCTCCAGCTGGACATCTTTCCAGGAGCTGGGGGAACGCATGATAAAAACTGGGATACTTGCCCCCCTTTTCTGTCCTCCGGGGTAGAACAGCACAATCGCCCCTCCAAACCAGAGAGACAAGGCAGGTGCACCTGGAGGGCCGGGGCCGTGCCCACCCGCAGAGCAGGCGTGCCGGCTGGGCAGAAGCAGCTGGCACCAGCAGACGGCCCGCGTGGGACTCCCCCTGCTCCCCCTGCCCCCCACCCCCCGCCTTCCTGTTTCTCCTGCAGCTGGGACATCAGGTAAGAAAATGGAGAGATGCTGCATTTCTTAATCTCTTTCTCTTTTGCCTTTCAAAGAACTTATAAAACCACAAAAATAGAGCATGGCTATTTGAGGGAATTTTGTTTAGCAGTTGCCTGCACGTTAGCGTGTTTCAGGCCAACCTATCCACTGTGATTCCGACCGGCCTCGAATTACACTTCCTCAAAATAGAAATGTTCTCTGGAAGAAGTGGACAGAGAGCAACTGCCTTGGAATGGATCCAGCCCGGGTCCCCAGTGGCAGCAGCCCAGGGACCCAAGTGCCTGGACCAGCAGGACACACCCTCCCATGGCTGTCTGGCGGTGGCCCTCGTGAGAAAGATGGAAAAAAAAGTCACAGAAGCTGTAGGAAATGCAGGGGTGACATATCTTCTCAGGATCTGCCTGATTGTTTTGCGAGTCTCACTGCATCCCGTCGGCTCTGCACTTAATGTGTCATCTCACAAATGACATCGGCAAGGTCATCAGAGCCCAGCCCCGCTCCTTCCTGCAGGAGGATAGGAGCTTGTTGGGTGGCAGTGACTGGTCCAGCGGGAGAGTCTTGCAGGGCTGGGAGCGGAAGCCTCTAATGGGTCATGGCATCTGAGCAGAGGACAGCTCACACACCGCTCTCGGGGCTGTTGTCCACCCATGATGTTCACTCTGGGTTTCCCGGGAACCTTGTCACCATGTGCCGAGCTCTCAGCCGGGCGCGAGGGACCCCGGGGCCGGGGAGGCACACTACCCTTGCCCTTGCGGGGTCAGAGCCTGATCCAGCCATCACCCCGTGCATAACGAATTACAGCGTGGTGAGTGCGCTGGGGACAAAGCACGGAGCCCTGTGACAGTGTGAAGTGGCAGGTGGTGGGGTGAGGCCACTGAAGCAAGGTCAGTTTTATGTGAACATTTGAGATTTTGCTCATATGGATTCTTTCACATTAATTTTCATTTAAAAAAAATATGGCATTTACCCTAATTGTTGTGAGCGCATTACTCTCTTGTCCTGTCCCTGTGAACTGGGCAACTAGACCAGGTCTAGGGTGGGTGGAGAAGATGGCCCCGAGGAAGAGGGTGTTGATCTGCAACCAGTTGCATGGCTATCTGGAGACTAGGGAGAGCATTCCAGAGAGAGGGGACACAAGCGCTCAGCAGTGTGAGGTGGGAGCAGGTCAGTGGGGGGCTGGTTGAACCCCCAGACTTTCAGGGTAGTTAAGGTCCAGATTTAATTACCTCCTGGCAAAATGCCCTGGGACCTTGTCTGTGACTTCCTGTGAGTGGCCCTCTGCCCTCATCCCTCGCTACTGGCCTGGTTTTCAGAGGCAGAAATAGAAGGTGCCAGGCAGCAGGTGTGGCTCTGCAGGAGGGACTGGAGCCAGCTCGAGGCCCTATGCTCCCATGGCACCTCCTGCATGGAAGGAGGTCCTGCTCTGTGGTTCCCACACTCCAGGGAGCGACGCGGAGTGGGCAGCCAGTTCCTCAGGGCCACCAGCCATGTCCAGGTCAGGGAGTCCAATTAAATACATTCCTCCAAGGCCACTTTTGATTCTAAACAGTGCTCTCGGTGAAGGCCCTGAGTGCCCAGCCTGGGTGGGCCACACAGCACAAGGTGATGTCCTGCTGGCCACCTCCTCCAGGGTTCCCTCCTAGCTTGGGCCTTCTCCCTCCAGGCTCACTGTGAACTCCCTGGGCTGGAACTGCCTCTTTCCCTTTTCTGGTGATCTCCTCAGGCTTGAATGGGATTGGGGTGTCATCAGATCTCAGGACATACCAGCCAACCTCCAGCTCCCTGGTTTTGTCCTTGGGTCCCTTAATGGAACAGCTTGAGGGAGAGCGTCCTGGATGAAAATGTGCTGTGTCTCTTCCGTGAGCCAGAGTGTGGTGAAGGTCACTGTAGGGGCACCTTCACACCAGCAGGTGCGGCGCGCAGGGGGTTGGGGGGCACTGCCTTTGTTGTCGGCTGGGTTGGCATTGATGCAGGCCTGCAATTCCAGCTTGAGGGCCCGTCCCTGGCCATGGAAGCAGCAGGACACAGACCATTCCCAGAGCCTGTGTCCTGGTGAGAACGTACTACGTTAATCCTGTGGTGTGGGCATGGCTGAATGTCGGCTTAGGAATCTCATGTTGGGGTTAAAAAAAAAGTTAGTCATCATCTTGATGTTTATTAAATGTGCTTATCTAATTCCTAATTGGTGTCAGCTCTTAACTCCTTAACCGTTTTGAGACGGAAGGAGCTGAGGCGACATTCTGTTGCTACGACCATTAGTGGTGGAGCAGCCTCGGTGCTGCGTGGGGACCCACCGGCTCCCTGCGAGGGCCCTGGGCAGATGGATGCAGAGGGAGGCCTTCTGAGCTGGGGGCAGCCGTGCACTTCCCCGCCCTCTTACCTCTTTGCACAGGGGAAAGGAGGTACTTGGAGCATAGATCCTTAAGTGGGGGCTGCCTTCCCTTGCCCCCTAGTCTTGAGCCCTCCCAGGGGCAGAGCCACTTTTCAACCAGCAGGCAGTTCTGGTTCCCCGGGGGAGGGGGAGGAGCCCCAGGGCTAAAATTTCAGCCTTGATGTGACACTGATAGGGGTACTTGTCCCCTCCTCCCACCCCTGCTCTGGCCATTGGCAGACAGGGCTTCTCTTAGACACTGCACACAGCACAGTGATGCCTTTAGCCCCAGTTAAGGAGGGGCTTTTGTGCTCATTACATCATTAGAGTCTTGGGACAAGCCTGGGTAATTAGCACCATCTCACAGATGGGGAAGCAGAGACCCAGCTCTGTCCAAGTGTCCCTGCTGCCAAGTGAGTAGCCAGTGCTCACCTTCCAGTCCACCTGCCTCTGCTCTGCAGCCGTCCCCCAGGGCAGTCTTGGCTCTGCCTGTCCTTCCGCAGCAGCACTGGGGGCTGTCTTTTGGAAGGTAGTTTGTTACGGAGGTAAGAGCCACCCGGACTGTGGGCGTGGCTATCTTTCCCACAGCAGACGTGCGGTATGAAATTGATGACAGCACTTGAGCTCGACCTGGAAATGCCATGTTGCCTTTGGATATGAAAGTGGTAGAGAAACAAGCCATTGGATTGTGTGTCCACATCCCTTCCACTCTCCCCTGTGCCTTCCTGTGTTTAGAAAACACTTGTTCAGCGTCTGCCTCATGCCAGGCATCGCACTGAGCACTGGGCAGAGCTGTGGGGT
The DNA here is from genome assembly GCF_036321535.1 of Camelus dromedarius. Lineage (NCBI taxonomy): Eukaryota > Metazoa > Chordata > Mammalia > Artiodactyla > Camelidae > Camelus > Camelus dromedarius. The sequence goes on along the minus strand of NC_087444.1, from coordinate 62,585,269 downwards.
AGAGATGCTCACAGATGTGTGTGCGTGTGTGTTCTCGTGGCTTCCTTTAGGTGAACGCCTTTGTTGAAGCAGTCCGAGTGGAGGAAAGGCCCTTGGACTTCACGCCGTGGCTGCCTTGGTGTGGTGATATTGCAGGCTGGGCTGTGACTTTTTGGTCAGTTGCCAAATTACCCTTCATAAAGGTTGCCTAATTTACCCTGTCATCAGTGGTGTTGAAACAATTCATTTCTCCCCTCCTTGAAAACACCATATATCATCATTGCTTTTATCTTTACCAGTATAGGAGCAAAAATGATCTCTCATTTTTGTTTTAATTTGCAATGTCTTTGATTACTAATAAGTAATCTTTCATATGTTTGTCATTTGTATTTGTTCTTTTGTGAATTGCTATTCATGTCCTCAAATTTTTTTTCCTGTTGAAATTTTTGTCTTTGTTATTCATTTGTAAGAAAGCTTTCTACATTAGAGGCATTAACCTTCTTCTGCTATATATGTTGAAATATTTTTTTTTCTGGTTTTGGCTTACCTTTCAATTTCAAAATTGCATTTTTCACATATGGATATTTTAAATTTGCACAATTCAAATCTAGCTGTCTTTTTTCTCTCTAGTTTCTGCCTTTGAGATGGTCTTAGAAATTGCTTCCCCATTACACCTTATATAAATGGTACTTAATGTAGTTTCACTTAAAAATTAAAATCTTTAATTCTTACAGGATTTGTTTGCATATGTGGTATGACTTAGGGCACTGCTTTTGTTTTTTGAATGAGTGACAGGATCTACCTATAACTTCATCATTTAGCCATCCTTTCTTCACTGACATAAATACTTCATAAATGCATGCCTATTTGGGTCTGTTTTGCACTCTCTACTTGTGCTTCACTGTTTTAATCATTATTGCTTTCTGGAATATATTGTAATATCTGGTTGAGCAAGTTTCCTCTGATTTCTCTCTCTTCCTTTAAAAAATATTCCCTGGATTTTTGTTTTTACTTATTTGAACTTTCAAATGAAATTTGAAATCAATGTGACAAAGTATGAAAAAAGTTGTGATGGGATTTGGTCTGGATTTACATTAAATTGAAAGATTAGATGGGGAAAGATGGACATGTTGATAGTACAAAGCCTTTCCTGCTCAGAAGCCAGTGCATCCTCCTTCATTTTTCACTGGAGGGCTGTTTTATGTTCACCCACCATTTCCTATAATGTTCTTCATATAGGTATTACACATCTAGAAGATAATGCCATTAAGAGCCTTATAAAATTAATTCCCTTAGTCATTCCACTTTTAGTGATCAATCTTAACAATGCGAACAAAAGTCTGTGCATAAAGATTTCAGTCACAGCATCCTCTACAGTGATTTAAACACTGGAAGCACTTTACATGAACAATAATTGGGGGATGTGAAGTAACTTTTCATACAGACACAAGTTGAAATATTATGCAGCCCTTAAAAAGATATTTATGAGATTTTTTATGGAAATTAGTTGAAACATTACATAGAAAATCAAGATTGAACATTATACGGACACTTTAATATTTTGTATGTACAACTTATACGTGCATCATGGGATGGTCACAGCCTTTCATAGGATGGTCAGAGAGTAAGTGGAGAAAAATGTACTCAATAAGAGTGGTTATATTTGGAAGAGGGGTTATAAATAATGTCTACTTTTAATTTGGGGTGTTCTGTACTTTCTCACTTTTCTGCTCTTTGCGTGTGTTGATGTCCTTAGCTGGAGCACAGCACCAGTTTATGGGAAGTGAGCCTGCAGACCGCGCTTTGTGGCTCAGACCGGCCAGCAGGCGAGCCGGGCGGCCCCGGCCACTGCAGTCCCGCGCGCGACCGGAGGGTGGCAGTGTTCGCTCGCAGACCCGCCGCGCGGCCCGCTGACCTTTGTCAGCCTCAGCGGCCTCTCGTTTATCACTGATCACAAGAGTGGAATGAACATATTTACTTGTGTTTTGCTTTCCACTTATAATATCTAGTGGCATGGGAGGGAAATGAAAACAATTGTTCATAGGGGAAATTTATGAGCTTCATCTGGCTGCGAGATTTCCGCAGTTGCCCCGCGCCGCCCAGGGACTCGGATTGCTTTTTGCATCTTCAGGCGAGGCGGCAGGCGCGTTTCCATCTGCCGGAACGGCAGTGTTCGTCATCTTGGGTTTTAGAGGCGGTTGCCTCTGAGCAGCAGACTTTTCCAGACTCCTGTTCTTCCCCCTTGAGTTTGAGAGGTGCCCAAGGCTCCCCCTTTGGGGTTCTTACATCATCTTCTGGGTATCAGAGTGGTGCCCACTGCAAGCTGGGCTGTCCACCAAGAGTCCAGATTAGCCAGGATTTACAGACTGTCTAAGGATGTTCTAAAATTCCTTCCCCTCAACGAGCTGGGGTGGGGCTCTGCCAGCCCCTCATGAACCTTAAGAGGCCTCCCCAAATTCATGATATGGGGAAATGGGGTCGGGGTGGGCCAGTCCCTGACTCTGCAGTGCCAGCTGCATCCTGAGACCTGCTGTCTCATATCCAGGACTGCGGTTGGGGAGCCTTGGGTAGCGACACCTGTAAGCTGACGGCTTTGTTGGAGATGCTGCCTGGGCAGGGGGTGGGCTTCGGTTCCCATCCAGCCAGGCTGTCTCAGCTTGACAGAGAGCAGGGCAAAGGGATGGGAGCTGCTTGCTCTGACCAAGGAGAGGACAAGTCAGTGAGCCTGTGATGTCTTCAGAGCCCTTGAGCCTCAGGCTCGTGGAACTTGCTCCCAGGAACCTGGCAGCAGCTCTGCCTGAAGCTTGGCCCTAGGCAGGAACGTCTGTGGACTGAGCGGATCTGTTGCTCTGGTGAACAGCCTCCTCCAAGCCTGTGGACTGGGCCACACCTGGCCTGGGCACAAGGTGCCAGGGGCTTAGACTCCAGGTGAGGCTGGAGGGCTGTCCAAGGAGCTGGGTGTAAAAAGAAGAAGCCAGGCTGGCTGTGTCAGGAGACATAGTACCAGAAGCATAGAGGAAGGAGATGTTAAAGCCACAGGAACTACTGACATGAACACGTTGCTAGTGAGTTTTGATGTGGACGCTTTTGCATCATTTAATGCATGTATGTGTGTGTGCTGGTGAGGGTGCTGATACTGTCTGCAGTAGGAAAACTTGTTCACGGCTATGACAGATTCAGGATTCTATCCTTTTCTTTCTTTCTTCCTCCCTTCCTCCCTTTCTCTTTCTCTCTCTCTCCCTTCCTCCCTCCGTTCCTTCCTTCCCTTGTTCCTTTCTTTCCTCCTACCTTCCTCCTTTCCTTTGTTGGCTGAGGGAGGTTTTCCTAAAGTGACTGTGCCTTTGGGATCCCATGAGGGCAGAGCTCACGGGGTCCTCGCTCGCAGATGATAGTCTCATCGTGGCTGGGACTGTTCCAGCTCTGTGCCTGCAGGGATGTGGCAGGGTGTGGCCGCTGCAATGAGAAGTGTGAGGCAGACAGGTGAGCCCTTGATGCCAGTTGGCCAGCACAAGGCAGAGTGGGGTCCTGGCCAAGACCTTTCTCTGAAACTGCACCCCCAGGATCCACACGTAGGACCTGAGCATCCCCGGGGCTACCTCAGCATCACTGAGGGATCACGTCTTCATTCAGCCACAGTTGGTTTCCTCTGAAAGGGAAGAAAGGAAAACTGCTTCACTTTCTGTCTTTGAGTGTGTATTTAAAGACCCTGTGTTGTCATCAGTGAGGACCCCGGTTTTATATTCACTGGTAGACCGTGGTCTTGTTCTGTCTCGATGTCTCTCGCCCACAGGACCCTCCCTCAGCTCATTACGATCCACCTCATTTTCCCAGCAGTCTTACAATCAAATTACTCAAAATTGCACTGCTTTATTGCATATTGCTAAACTCCAAGGCAAGCAAATACCCAGATAATGAACAATTATTTATGACAAATTATTACCTTTACATATAAGATGAACAATTTCTATTAAGTTCAGGAAAGGTGACAACCCCTCCCTGAAAAATGGGCGTGCAGTTTTTGCATAGAACTGAGCAGGTGCCGGCTGAAGGTTGGGTCTGGGGGATGCTGCGTTTGTGCATGCTCCTGCCGGATGTTCCAGAGGCCACGTTTACAGACTGCGGGGAGCCTCTGGCCAACGGGGCAGGCTGTTTGCTCTTTCTACCCTTTCTACCAAGGGCAGCCACATTTCCATTCCAGCATGGAACTGGGTATTTTCAATGGGGCGTCCCACTGTCTCCGTCTTCTTTGAATATGCAATGATGAAAGCATGAAAGAATGTGACATGTTCCACTAATTGCATTTGCATTTAAGTTTTCAAAATAAGATATTTGAAACGGAACTTAACTTCTTAAATTATTTATGGACTCACTAACGTATGCTTTGGTTACTTCACCCCATCTCCACAGTTCTTGCGAACAGAATCTTTTCCCAGCTAATTATAACCTACAGTATTTCCCCAGCAGTCTTACAATCAAATTATTCAAAATTGCATTTCTTTATTGCATATTGCTAAAACCCAAGACAAGCAAACATCAAGATAATAAACAATTATTTATTGCAAATTATTACCTAATATATAAGATTAACAGCTTGTAACTATTAAGATTAATACACGTGGTAAACTGTATTTATTATACTTATTTTGTAGCAAATATCTTTGTATAAAACATATGTTTATGTATTGCAATTAATGAGAAAAAGTGTAAGATTAACAATTTATGTTGGGTTTTGTTTTTAGATTTATGCCCACTGTAAAACTTATTTATTGCTCTTATTAAAAGTATTTAATGATGGACTTTTAGATGCTGTATTTTTAATGTGCAAATATAAACTAAAGGAGTATTAAATTACAAAATGGAAAATTATAACCGAAGTCAAAGAATCTAACTATTTTCTGCTATAAATCTGCTTTAAAAAGATCGTCACTGGAATTACTGAATCTTTAAATAGTGGCCTTTATGGTACATAATGAGTTCCAATGAGTTATCCTTTGAAAGGCTTTTCTCATCATTAAAACTAAACTCAACATTTTGCTCTTAAAGATAAATGTAGCTAACAGCACAAACAGTGGAATCATTTTGTTTTACGACGAGAAGTTGAAGTCACATTGGAGGGAAGAAGAGCACGGCAGGACAGGTCCCTGGAAGGTGAGGGAGGAGGACCCGCCGGCAGCAAAGGCAGAGCCTGGAGTCGAGGGCAGTCGGTCTGAGAGGTGCTGAGCAGCCTGCGTGCTGAGGGGAGAGCCTCATGTTTGCCGCCCTGGCTCGCTTCGAGGGATGGAGGCAGGGGCAGGTGTAGTGGGAGCTGTTTCTTGGCCATTAGTGATTCACACAAAGGTGGCGGTGATCAGGCTACTGAAATAGCCCTGAGGCGCTGGCTTAGCGTTTCTTGCTTTCCCAGTGTGCAGGAACCCTGCTGCTTTGCTAGGATGGGAGGCGGGTTCTAGAAGGCAGAGCAGAGGCACAAAAGAAACCCCTTGGGAAAACCTGCCCAAGTCTTGGGCCACTCGTTTTCATGGACATTGTAGGAACGAGCAATAAAAATGAGTAACTCCTGGGTTGTCTGTGGGGAGAAGTCTCCTGGAGCCCAGGACTGCTGAGAACGAACCAGTGTGTCCTTGCCGGCCTGTGGCCAGGGGTCTGTCCCTCTGCCTGCCGTAGAGTATTCTCTCCACCCGCTGGGCCCTGATTCCCGAGTCTGGGGTCTTGTCCCACCCCAGGTGCCTGTGGGACCCTAATGAAGCTGGGGTTGGGGGTCGGGGTTAGAGCACAGACCCCAAATCTTGGTCCCCGTGTGCTGCCCGGGGTCCCTGAATGTGTTATTGTTCCTTGGGCCCCTGGGTGAGGGTTGGCATGAGGGTGCAGGCTGGCCTCCTGCACCCTGCGTGGAGGGGGTCGGGGTGCCCCAGAGGACGGTGAGCGGCCCTCTGCTACACCTATGCTCTTCCTTCTTCAGAAGATAAGAAGGAAAAGGTGGAGGTGGGGGCAGGTAGGAGAGAAGGGAGGAGAAAGGGGCTCCCAGCTCCCAAGCTGTCCAGATCTCTGCTCCCTGGTGACAAATCTATTCTGCTTACTCAGAAGGCAAGCGTTCATTTTCCCAGCAGCTTGTGTTATTTTATTTCAAATGTTGAAAACTTTCCTCTCCCCATGCCCTGCCCTATAATTATTTTGTTTGTAGTAAGGACGCATACACAAATCCTTTGATAAACGTGTAGGAAACATAAAACTCTCTGTGATTTTGTGTCTGGAAGCATCACAGGTCCTAGGATGCACCAGTCAGTGTCCCCGGGGTGCCTATGGGGGTGGTCGGGGTGGGGTGTGGTTCTGCCTCTTCCTCCGGCCTGGCTGCCCGCCACCTGGGTGGCAGGAGGACGGAAGGCAGGCTGGCAGGCTTCTGCCTGGGTCCCCTAATTCTCATAGGCATTCATTTATTAACCCACCCACTCATTCATTTCTTCATTTGTTGGTTTGTTCATTAATGAATTCGCTGGTCAGTTAGTTAAGCAGTTCCCTTCCTTCCTTCCTTTCCTTATTCATTATTGGTTCATTCAGTAGGTAAAAGTTTCTGGCTGCCTCCTGGGGAAGAACTCCACCTGCCACTCTGGCTCAGGTTTTAGGGATGTGGCGCTGGCACAGTGCTCTCTAGGTCAGAGATGAAGATCAGAGCTCTGCAGTGATGCCCAGTCTCCACTCCGAGAGACTCCGCTCCTGGAGTTTTCCCTGGGGACCCCCTCTCCAGCGGTTCCCACGTCGGGGGCTGGGGCCCCACACTGGGATCACAGCTCTGGGAGCGTGTGGGCTTCGGCTGCAGAGGGTTTGGGAACAGAAAATCCACCCTCTGGAGGAAGGATGCGTGCTAGACCTTATTTCCCTCGGGAGTCTAAGGAATTAAACTTCCTCCTGTGCTCAGAAGTGTTTACCCCATTAGAATAGTCAAACTCCCAGTAACAAAAGATGGTAATGTTAATAGCAAGGCGACCGTATTTTAACCCACCAAATTGGTCAGTGTTAGTTTGTAGACTCGATGGTGTCTAGTTAGAGACAGGGAACTAGCCGCACTGCTGGCTGCTGCTGGGAGGAAAAGGAGCAGTTTCCTGGAGGGAAAAGTGTACTTTCTTCTGACCCAGCGAGGCTCTCCTAGGCGTTTATCCTGAGGACATTACTTCAAATGAGCACAGCAGTTTACTACAGGTGTGTTGTTACAGCATCCTGTATAAAAGGAAGATACAGATGAAACATGTATGTCTGATCATGGGGATAGATGAATGAATGGCTTTTCATGCAGCAGGTGGTGCCAGAGCCGGGGGGGGAGAGCTGGCTAAGATTTGGTTTCTTTTCTAGAGGACGGGCACAGCCAGGCAAGGAGGAGAGGGAGGGTGCAGGGGGGCACGCCTCACCTCTGAGACCCTTCCCTGCTTCCCTGGGGGTGTGTGGTCCTGGGCTACTTTTTTTTTTTTTAAAGAAGTTTTTATTTTTAGTTTTTAAAATTTTTTAATGGTGGTACTGGGGATTGAACCCAGGACCTTGTCCATGTAAGCATGTGCTCTACCACTGAGCTGTACCCTCCCCTCTGGTCTCCTCTTGTTTTCCGTGTTTGACTAGTTCACCCAAGCAGTTCATTTCAAAAGCCTTGCTGTGTGCACGATCTTGAACCTAACACTTTTAGGAATTGTTTGCAAGCAAGAATCCTAGATTGAAAAAAAAAACGAATAGTGTACAATGATATTTTTTGCAGCTTTATTTTTGACTTTTTATTATAGAAAGCTAAAAATATTGTACAAAAGTAGCGTGAACAGATAAACAGACCCCCATGTACCCATTTCCCAGATTCAGCTCCCAGGCTCCCTCCTGTCTCCTGGTTTATTGAAGCAAATCCCAGATGCTGTGTTCTTTCCTCCATCAATGATTGAGAATGAATCTCTAACAGATAAGGACTCCTTAGTAAACCCTAAGCACAATACCTTTACCTCACTTTAATAAAAATTCCTTTGTATTGTCAAATAGCCAGTCAGTGGTCAGTTTTCCCTGCTGTCTCATAACCTTTCTCTTAAAGCATTTTTTTGGTTTGAATTAGAAAAGGTCCATACGCTGCCATTGACTGACATGCCTCTTCCTTTTCGTCTCTAAGTCCCCATCTTCTCACTCTCTCTTTTCCTTTGAATTTGTTGAAGGAAGCGGATGGACTGTACTGCTTCTCACAGCCTTGATTCTGCTGACTGCTTTGTTTCCACGTCATTTACAATCCTCTGTCTCTTGTATATCCTGTGACTTTGTCATTAGTAGAAACCGCAGGTGTTTCCATCTACCATTGGACCCGTTGCCGGTGTCTTGAAATAAAATTTGTGCTCATCTCCATTTTGAAATTGCTGAACCTGCCACTAGACCTTGTTAATTTGATAAGTAAATGAAGATCCACATATATTTTGTTTTTTTTTTCCATTTTCAATTAGATTGATTTTTTTTTTTAAGCGGTTGAGTTTTGAGAGTTCTTCCTACATTCTAGATACTAGTTCTTCGTCAGATATGCCATTGCAAATATTTTCTCCTAGTCTAGAATTTGTCTTTTCATCTTTTTCACATGCTTTTTTAAAAAATTAATTAATTATTTAACTTAAAATATTAAAAAAATTTTTTTTAAATTGAAATATAGTCAGGTACAATGTATCAATTTCTGGGGTACAGCATAATGTCCCAGTCATGCAGACACATACATGTATTCGTTTTCACATGCTCTTTTGAAGAGCAGGTTTTTAATTTCAGTGCAGTATCTTTTATCAGTTTTTCCTTTTACAGATTATGCTTTTGCCATCAAGTCAAAGGACTCTTTGCCTAGCCCTAGCGTCGGAAGATTTTCTCCCACGGTTTGTACTAAAAGTTTTGTAGCTTCACACTTTACATTTCCATTACAAGCGCAATGTTAGCTGTATGTTGTTTGTAGATGCCCTTCCTCCAGTTGAGTAAGTCCCCCACTGTTCCTGGTTTTCTGAGAGCATCATTCTTTAAAAATATATTAGATATGCATCTTAAATTTTGTCAGATATTCTTTCAGCATCAATTCATATCATCATATCATTTAAATTTTCTAGCTTGTTCATATGGTGGGTTATATTGGGTGATTTTCCAATATTGAACCTGCTTTGCATCTTTGGAACACATCCCATTTGGTTTTTGTGTGCGGTTCTTTTAATATAGCGCTGAATTCTACCTGCTAATATTTGTGAAGGATTTTTGCATCTATGGTTTCGTTCCTCCCTCCCTCCCTCCCTCCCTTCCACAGTCTTTGTCTGGTTTCGGTATCAGGTTAATACAAGCTTTGTGAAGTGAACTGGGAAGTGTTTCCTTCTCTTTAATTTTCTGGAAGAGATTCTGTAAAATAGTGTTATTTTTTTTCTTTAAACATCTGATAGAATTCGCCAGTAACACCATCTGGGCCTAGAGATTCCTTTTTGGAAATTTTAAATCACAATTCCAATTCCTTAATCGTTACAGGGCTATTCACGTTATGTTTCCATTTTGGGTGAATTACGGTTGCTTGTGCTTTTTGAGGAATCAGCTCATTTTGTTTCAGTTGTCAAGTTTGCGTGTGTAGAGTTGTTCACAGTATTCCCTTACCACCCTTATGACCTCTGTAGGGTTTGTGGTGCTATCCTCTGTTTTTTTTTTTTTTTTCTATCAGAAAAAATACTTGTGTTTTCCTATTTTTTTCTTTTCTTTTCAAGCCAGAGACTTGTCAATTCTGTTGATCTTTACATAGAAGTAGCTCTTTGTTTCATTGATCATCTCTGTTGTTTTTCTCTTTTTAATTTCATTTGTTTCTGCTCTTCCATCTATCTGTTTGCTTTGGGTTTATTTTGCTCTTCTTTTCTAGTGGGAGCTTCGATTATTTATTTGAGGCCCTTTTTCTGATCTGATGTGTGCATTTAATACTATAAATCTCCCTCTCAGCACTGCTTTAGCTGTGTCCTACAATTTTTTTTTTTTTTGCAGGGGAAGGTAATTATGTTTTACTTATTTATTTATTTTATTGATGGAGGTACTGGGGATTGAACCCAGGACCTTGTGCATGCTAGGCATGTACTCTGCCACTGAGCTACACCCTCCCCCTTGTGTCGTACAACTTTTGATCACTGTATTCTCATTTTCATTGTTTCATCCAAAAAAAAAAAAAATTTCCTTGAGATGTTCTCCTTAATCTGTGGGTTATTTAGAAGTATGTTGTTTGGTTTTCAAGAGTTTGGAAAATTTCCTCTTTATCTGTTGTGGATTTCCATTTGGTTTTATTGTGGTTGTAGAACACACTCTGTGTGATTTAAATTCCTTCAAGTTTGTTGAGATTTGTTTTCTGACCAAGAATATAGTCTATTTTGCATATGTTCCATGGACCCTTGGAAAGAATGGATATTCTGCTATTGTTGGATGAATTGTTCTATAAATGTCAGTTAATTCTTGGTGGTTGATGGTGCTGAGTTCTGTATGCCTTGTTGGCTTTCTGTCTGGTTGTTGAGAGCGGGGATTTAAAGCACCCAACTATAATTGTGGATTTGTCTCGTTCTCCTTTCAGTTTGTTAATTTTAACGTCTTACATTTTGTGGCTCTTTTGTTTGACATACATACATTTAGGATGTATACACATTCTAGATGTGTACACAAGTACACAAGCATAATGTGTGTAAGAATTCTCACATTCTCAGTGGACTGGCCCTTTTATCATTATGTATTACCTTGCTCTATCTATAGTAATTTTTTTTACTCTGAAGTCTGTTTTATCTGATATTAATATAAATATTCCTTTCATTTAATTAATATTTGCATTGTGTATCTTTTCCATCCTTTTGCTTTCAATCTGCCTATATTGTTGTATTTGAAATGAGTCTCTTGTTGGCAGCGTGTAATTGGGTCATGTTTTTAAATTCATTTTTGACACCTCTTTAATTGACGTATTTAGAACACTTACATTTAATATAATTATTGATATGTTAGAACTAAATTCTGCCATTGTTTTTTGTTTGTTTGTTTTCTTTTTCTTGTCTTCCTCTGGGTTACATTGAATATTTAAAAAAATTCCACTCTGATTTATGTGTGTTTTTTTTTCTTCTTTTTGAAAATTTTATTGAGTTATAATCAGTTTACAACGTTGTGTCAATTTCTGGTGTACAGCGCAATTTTTCAGTCATACATGAACATACATATATTCATTTTCATACTCTTTTCCACCGTGAGCTACTGCAAGATCTTGTATATATTTATACAGTATAAACTTGTCTATCTGTTCTATATATACCTGTCAGTATCTACAAATCTCGATATGTGTGGTGTTTCTGAGTGTGTCTCTTTGTATAACTTTTTAAGTGGTTACTCTAGGCATTAGAGTCTTTATATGTAAATTATCACAGTCTACCGGTGTCACCATTTCACCAGTTTGAATGATGTATAGAAACATTACCTCCCTTTAACTACCTTTATCTTCCCCACTTACACTACTGTTATTTTAAAGATTTTCTCTGCATCCATTTAGAACCACACCAAACAGTGTTACAATTTTTGCTTCCATCATAAAACATGTTTGGAAAACTTGAGAGAAGGGAAACCTACCATAGTTACCCATATTTTTGCTGATTATATTCTTTCTTCCTTTCTCATGTTCCAAGGTGTTTTCTTTTTTCATAGCATCCTTCCTGTTTACAGAGCTTTCTTTAGCCTTTCTTTCAGGGTAGATCTTCTGAGGACAAGTTCTTTTAGTTTTTACTTTCACGGGAGAATGTCTTCATTTCCCTTTAATTAATGGAGGGTATTTTTGCTGGGTATAGAAATTTGGGTAGGCAGTCCTTTTTTTTTTTTTTTTTTTCATTCCAGCACTTAAGAACACTGTGTTACTGCCACCGACCTCCGTGGTTTCTGATGAGACATCTACTACTATTCTCATTGCTTTCCCCCAGTATTAACTTGTCATTTTTTTCTGACTGGTTTCAAAATTTTGCCTCTGTCTTTAGTTTTCAGAAGTTTAATTATGGCATGTCTTGCATGATTTTTTGTTTGTTTGTTTTGTATTTATAGTATTTGGGTAAATTTAGCTGCTAGCATCTTTAGGTTTATGTCTTTTGTCAAATCATGGAAGTTTTCAACCACCCTTTCTTTGAATACTTTCCAGTCCCATTCTCTTTCTTTTCTCCTTCCAGGACTTTGACGAAATGAATGTTAGACCTTTTGTTATAATCCCTGAGGTTCTTCAGGTCCCTGAGGCTCTAATATTTTTTTCAGTCTATTTTTTCTCTCTGTTGTTCAGATTGGGTGATGGCTATTGTCCTGTCTTCTGACTCATTATTTTCTCTTTCCCCTCCATTCTACTCTTAAGCTCAACTACTGAGCTTTTTTTGTTTTGGTTACTGTCTATTTTGGCTCTAAAATTTCCATTTGGTTCTTCTTTGTATTTTCTGTTTCTTTGTTGAGACTCTTTTTTTCCCCTCCATTTGTTTCAAATGTGTTTTCAATTGCTTATTAAAGCCTTTTAAAAGTGATGACTGCTTTAAAATCTTTGTTAGATAATTCCAACATCTTTTTCATATTGGTGTTGGAGTCTGATTGTCTTTTTTATTTTATTTTTTTATTTATTTATTTTTAAATTGAAAAACAATCAGTTACAATGTATCAGTTTCTGGTGTACAGCACAATGTCCCAGTCATGCATATACATACATATATTCATTTTCCAATTCTGATTGTCTTTTTAATTTAGTTTGAGACCTTCCTTTTGTGTTGTATGATAGTTTTTTTATTTTAGCCTTTCAATCACATTAGTAGTAATATATTCTTTTTTTTTAACTTTTTTTTATTGAGTAGTAGTCATTTTACAATGTTGTGTCAAATTTCAGTGTAGAGCACAATTTTTCAGATATACATGAACATATATATATTCATTGTCACATTTTTTTTTCGCTGTGAGCTATCACAAGATCTTGCATATATTTCCCTGTGCTATACGGTATAATCTTGTTTGTCTATTCTACATTTTGAAATCCCAGTCTGTCCCCTCCCATGCCCCGCCCCCTTGGCAACCACAAGTTTGTATGCTATGTCTATGAGTCTATTTCTGTTTTGTATTTCTGTTTTTTTTTTTTTTTTTTTTTAGATTTCACATATGAGTGATCTCATATGGTATTTTTCTTTCTCTTTCTGGCTTACTTCACTTAGAATGACATTCTCCAGGAACATCCATGTTGCTACAAATGGCATTATGTTGTCGGTTTTTAGGGCTGAATAGTATTCCATTGTATAAATATACCACATATTCTTTATCCAGTCATCCGTTGATGGACATTTAGGCTGTTTCTATGTCTTGGCTATTGTAAATAGTGCTGATATGAACATTGGGGTGCAGGTGTCATTTTGAAATAGGGTTCTTTCTGGATATATGGCCAGGAGCGGGATTCCTGGGTCATATGGTAAGCCTATTTTCAGTCTTTTGAGGAGTCTCCATACTGTTTTCCACAGTGGCTGCACCAAACTGAATTCCCACCAGCAGTGTAGGAGGGTTCCCTTTTCTCCACAGCCTCTCCAGCATTTGTCATTTGTGGATTTTTGAATGATGGCCATTCTGACTGGTGTGGGTGATACCTCATTGTAGTTTTGATTTACATTTCTCTGATAATTAGTGCTATTTAATTGAAACCTGGGAATTTGTGTTATATTAGGAGACTCTGGATCTTACTTAACCCTTTTATTTTAGATGGTTTTCTCTGACACTGCTCTAGTAGGGGAAGGGGGGTTTCTACCCATTAGTTTTGACTTCGCATATTTTGCAGCTCTGTTATTTGGTGCATACACATTTAGATTTTCTTGTGGAGTAACATTTTTATCGTTATGTAATGTCCCTCTCTGTCTCTGGTAATTTTTTTTTTTTTTTTGCTCTGAAATCTATTTTATCTGACATAATGATTATCTACCTCCAGGTTCCTCACTTCCCTCTGTTGACCTTGGAGGGAATAGGATCCTTACTACTTTGGGGTGTGGGTAGGAGTCCTGGCTTCCCATGTGGGTACCACTGACACAGTGATGGGGTTGGCCTTGTCAGCTGGATGGTGTGAAAGTCTTGATTCTCCACTAGGCCTAATTTGACTCTATCTGGAATGGGAGGAGTGTTCTGTTACTGCAGAGACAGAAGTGAAGTCCAGGCTCTCCATGGTCTCCACTGACACTGTTGGGAGAAGGAGCCTGGTGGGGATGAAATCCTGTTTCCATACCTTGTCTTCTCTGACATTGCCTCAGTGGAACTCTGGGGTTCTTTGTTACAGCCTCTTGAGGGTAGAAGTCTAGACTCCCCTGTTTGGTCTTTGTGGCTGTTGGTGTGGGTGGAACCAGTTTTTTTTCCTTCTAGTGTGTAGATGGAGTAGAGTGGTTATTGTCTAAAAGTCTCACTAGGCTGCCCCTTTCCTTTTGTTTTGTCTAGAGAGATCAGGCTTTTGTTGGGGCTTTTTTTTTGGTTTCTGTCTATTATAATTTCCAGATTCTGCCTCTTCTGTTCCAAGTCTAGAATATATGAAGCAAAAAGAAAATCAAGGGATCTGACTACTGTGTCATTTTTTGGGTCTTGAGGTCCTAGCCCAGTCTGCCTCTGACCAGTGGGCAGCCTCCCTTCTCCAATTTCTCTCCCCCTGGGGTTTGTTCTCTGCCATGTAGCACATGGTCTTTGGCCCTTATTCCTCCCTCCCTCCCTCCCTCCCCCTCCCTTCTTTCTTTCTTTCTTTCTTTCTTTCTTTCTTTCTTTCTTTCTTTCTTTCTTTCTTTCCCTCTTTCTTTCCCTCTTTCTTTCCCTCTTTCTTTCCCTCTTTCTTTCCCTCTTTCCCTCTTTCTTTCCCTCTTTCCCTCTTTCTTTCTTTCTTTCTTTCTTTCTTTCTTTCTTTCTTTCTTTCTTTCTTTCTTTCTTTCTCTCTTTCTTTCTCTCTTTCTTTCTCTCTTTCTTTCTCTCTTTCTTTCTCTCTTTCTTTCTTTCTCTTTCTCTCTCTCCTCTCTCTCTCTCTCTTTCAACAAAGCCAGTGGTGTGTCTTGTTCCTGCAGATACCATTATTAGAAGACATTGTGAGCTACAGTTAGTGGAAAAGACAAGCAACGATCACAGGGTCTAGGGGGAGACTTTCCTCTGGGCTGGCCTTGCCTTGGCCTAGAGGAGGAGACTTTAGAGGGCAGGGTCTGGGCCTTGCTTCCCCTGCTCATGATGGAGCGGAGTTCCCAGTCACAGCCCCACTGGGAGACACTGGGGCTGGGTGGGCTTGGCTCCGTCAGGATACCTATACTCATGTACTGAGCATCTGCCACTGCTGAGCCTGCACGGGGCAGGGACGTGAGGTGAGAGCAGTAGGGCCAGCTCCCGGCAGCTCCAGGCCAGGGTGGAGCTGGGACAAGGCTGTGGAAAAGTCAGTGCCTTGAAAGTTCAGCCTCGAATGGAGGGTGAGGGCACTAGGGGTGATGGTGGACCAGGATGAAGTTTCCTCAAGGAGGAGGCTTCTGGGCTGGACCTGGGCACTGGTTGAAAAAAACGCCAGTAGAAAAGCAGCCTCGGAGTGGGCTCTCGTCCCTGCCCCCGTCAGGTGGAGCAGCTGGAAAAGGGACCTGGGTCCCCACCATGAGGCTGACCGTCCCCTCCCCATGGGCCTTGCCTTCCTCCCACCATGATGCCCCCACCCTGGTCTCCCCGACCCCGCCACAGCCACTGCTCGTCTGCCCCCGATGCCCGTCCAGGCCGTGGATCGTCTCGGGAAGACGTGTGCTCGCCCGAGTGGGCTATTCTTAGCCTGCGATGAAGTGAAAGGCCCTGAATGGGGGCTGCTGAGCTCCTGCCTGACACTGTGGCTGAGGGAAGGAGGCAATGATTCATTATGGCTACAAGGCGTGCTCTAATTTCATATAACGGAATAAATGACAGTCGTATTTTGGGCGCCACCACGCACAGATAGCATTGTTCCCTGACTGCCTCTCACCCGGGCTGCAAGGAGAATTAGAGCAGCTGTTGTGCGGGGAGATGAGAGGCTGAGGGTGCCTGGGGGATGGCAGGTGCCGTGACCCTAGGAGGATGAGTGAAGTCACTGCTCAGTGGCTGGGGTGGCTGGGGAAAGGTGTCCTCAGATCTCCCCCCAATTAAGGGCTCCCTCCCAGTCTGCTGATCCCACTTCTGCATCCTGTGCTACGCATACCTCACCTTCCATCCATCCTCATGGCTTCTCCAGACCCTGCCTGTCGGTCCAGTTCAGTCTCAGCTCTGGACCTCCTCCTCCAGGAAGCCCACAGCACCTGAGCTGCTTTGCTCTGTTCTTCCAGTTCTGTGTCTGCACATCCTGGTGAGTGCCTTTCTCCCTCCCTGCAGGCTCCTGGGCTCCTCTCACAACCACAGGCAAATAGCCTGTGATGAGGCTCCTTGGCTGTACAGGTGGCCCCAAGTTCAGAGTCAGTGTGTCTTCACCTTCTGGGGTGGGGAGTTCCCTCAAGAGCCAAGCCCCACAGCAGCATAGCTGTCAGGGTGTACGCCCTGCCGGGTGAGGCTCGCTGCATAATTTGTGGGGACCCAGGTTAGATGAAAATGCAGGGCCACCGTGTTACAAAATTAACTACAAATTTTAAGACACAGTGGCAGAGTCTTCAATCCAGTGCAGGGCCCTTCTGTGTGAGGAACCCTGATCATTGCACAGGTGACAGGCTCACGATCCAGCTCAGTCCAGGCCTGGAGAGAAGAGACCCACAGTTGGAGCCTGGGGTCCCCATGATGACAGCACTGGGTCCTCTTCTATTTCATCTGTGGCCAGGCCAGCTGGCAGGGGCACCGTCAGGACACCGTTCAGCCACGAGGCACGTACCTCTGCAAGCTCCCCAAAGTGGCCGCGGAATCTTATTTCCCCCCACGTGTTTCATTTGTGCTCTGGCACCTAAGATAAAAATAATAGAAGAGGCTAACATTCAAGGTGCAATTTCATCTCTGGGCGTCTCACCAGGGGAGGAAGCCTCAGGGTCACTGGACCAAGGAATTCTTTTTCCTGCAGTATTTGCACACAAAATGGTCTCGTTTGAAAATGCACGTTGAGAGTCGTGTCAGTCTTAGACGCTTGGACATAGGTACTGACTTGACAGGGAAACGGGACTTTTTCGTGGAATTGAATTTGTGCAAATGCCTTTTTCAGCTAGGGTGACAGCGGGGCCGCGGAGCAGGGAACCCACATCCTCCCCCTGCCCACTGTCCAAGTGGGCCATTCCTCCTGCAGAGGTCACTGTGTTGAGTGTGCCAGCAGCGAACTGCCTGAGCTGGACAGGTCCCTCCCTCCCGGTCTTTCTACTGTCCTCAAGATCAGGTCCGAGCATCACCCACAGGTCAGAGGTGGGGGGCTGCACAGGCCAGTTCCTGGGAGGGCACTGGGGTTTCCTTATCAGTCAGCCTACCCTGGGCACTACAGAGGTTGCAAATAGACAGTCCATGGACTGTCTTCAGGTCCAGGTCGTTTTTTCTTTTCTTTTTTTGGCCTGTTCCTTGTTTCAGCTGAACCTGAATTAGGTGCCAGCCTTTAAAAAATAGAAGTTTGCACATAAAAATCCTAATATCTAGCTGCTCTGAAGAAAATCCAGAGATTCCCATATGACCGTGATCATGGTGCTGAGTAGGGCCGCTCCTTTCAGACGGGACTGTGCTCTGTAATTTGCTTGCTGTGGTCCCCACTGCCCTGTCCCCTCTCCCCGCCCTTCAGTGAGTGGCTCTTCCTGTGGACTTTGATTTGCACCACTGTATTTCTAATACCTGACTGGTGTCTCTCTTTTGGATCGACTGCTTGGCTCCTGTCAG
Organism: Camelus dromedarius; assembly: GCF_036321535.1. Lineage (NCBI taxonomy): Eukaryota > Metazoa > Chordata > Mammalia > Artiodactyla > Camelidae > Camelus > Camelus dromedarius. The sequence continues at coordinate 62,567,476 of NC_087444.1, read as the reverse complement.
CGTTTAGCCTCTTTTCTCCTCGTTTAGAAGTTTCCCATGGGACTTTGCTGATCGCGGATGCGCCAGTGTCGGCGGGTGTGGAAGGGTGTAGACGGGGAGAAAGCGTCCACGCCATCTCTTCCCACCTCTTCCCTGCACCCTGTGAAAGTGCTTGATTTATGCTGATAATCAAGTGATTGAGCTGGGGATTTCTTACTGCTTAATGAGAGCGAAGTGGGGGTACTGTCTCACACGCGACAGAGGGAGGAGGGGCGGGGAGAGGGGGCTGTGGGCAGGCGGACGGAGGACACGTGGCTTTGGCAACTGCCCTCGGCCCCTACTTGCTGAAACACGGATTTGCATTGGCATGATCTGATCTTGGAAAAGCACGTTCCCTAAACTGCATTTTTCTCCTCTGGGAAGCCTGTGCCCGCGACTGACAGCTAGAGCAGTTTGTAACGGGGCATCTCCGGACCCTTCAAAAAGGACGAAGCCTCAGCTCCATGCAGCAGCCACTTCCTGGGGTCCAGCTCACTCTCTGCCCACGACCTGCCTCCCTGGCTGGTGGGGAGGATGGACGGCAGGAATGCTTTCTGAGTAACCTCCATTGAGGGAGGTCAGCTGGACTGGCCACCATAGTTGCCTTGACAGGACCTATGCCTTGTAGGACACCAGGATATCCACAGGTCCAAGAGTCTAGAGGTCAAGTCAGGGATGCTAGATGGCCAGGAAGCCTCTGCTTCTGGCTGCTGCTTGCCCTTGGGCCCTTGGGGAAGACTGCCTCCCACAACTTCTCTTTGTCCCCCATGCCATTCTGTAGAGCCCAGCGTCTGCTCCCCAGCAGGTGTTGACCTGCCTTGACACTCTGGCGAGGCAGAGACAAAGTTTTCGCATTGGTAAGAAGGTGGTGACTGCAGGGATGGGGGCTGGCTGCCACGATGTCAGACTAAGGGAATAACCTACCTTTCGAATACTACCTTATTAATTGGCCGTCCAGTAGATCAGGGCCCAATTGCATTAAATAAAGGGTAATGTATGCAGGAGTGAGAATACTCATCCTTCAGCATCAGGTTAAATGTTGCTTTGCATGCAGCCCAGGGACATTCCGTTGCAGAAAGCCCCCTGGCCGTGTGGTGGATTGGGTTTTAGCTGCAGGAGGTACAGAGGGTCCCTTGGCTGAGGGCTTCTGGAGCTGGGTTATGCAATGTGACCACCTGTCTCAGGGGTGTCCCTGCATTCTGGGACCCGCTTGTGGCCTTCAGTTGGAAGGGGGAGGTCTGGGAGTCTAGCCATCCAGGAACCAGCTTCGGGCACTGACTTGCTGCATTATCAGCAGTGCATCACGTAAACTCTCGGGGTCCTCATCTGGAAAATGGAGTTTAACTCTGGAAGGACCAGCCCCTCCCTGCCCCGCCCCATCTCCTTGAGGAGAAATTCTCTTGATCTGTTACATCGTTTCCTTTCGAGAGACCCTTTTCTGATTCTCAGAAAGTATGCCATATGGGAAAGCGGGCTGAGGAAAGCTGTTCCATCTGGAGGTCAAGTGGACTGAGGAGGCGGCAGGGGCCTGCTGGGGAAGACAAGCATTGGCTTTGAAATGCCAGCCACATGGGTCCTGGGACCTTCCCGCCCAGACCCTGGGGTGCCACCCTTTATCCACCGTCAGGGCTTGGGTTTCCAAGAACACGCAGGTGCCTGAGCGGGCTTCTCTGGCCAACCCGGGAGCTGCGGCATCGCCTGCCCACTGGCGCCCCACTCCATCAGTCAGAGCCTGCAAGAAACCACTGTCCTCGCCCTCCCACCTCTGTGGCTCTGAGCGGAGGCCACCTGGAAAGTGCGCTGTTTGACAGGGTAAGCAACTGTCCTGCAAGAAAGGGGTCCTGACGAAGCCTGAGAAATCGCCTGAAGATGAAGGGCCCCGCAGAGCATGCTCGACCCTGATGGGGGACTGGCCATCGCTGCCCAGCCCGCAGGCGAGAGCAGAGGCCACTGGGCAAGGTGGCTCCACTCCATCCTGCCGGCCAGGGCTTTGGACTGTGGGCTGCTCATCTCCTGGCCCCGTGGGCTTTTGCAGACTGGTCCCTGTTTGCCCAGGACTTTCCAAGTATTAGCGCTGAGTGTCTATAACCTGGGAACCCCTCAGATTTGCGCAAATCGGGTGGTTGGTCACTCGACCTGGGCATGGCCCCGGAGCCAGAGGGGTGATCAGGGGGTAAAAGCTGGGATGGGTGGGGGTGGTCTGGATGTGAGGACACACCCGGGGAAGAGGCTGCCACCCTCTGATGGGTGCTTCATGCGTGACCTCTCCTTTCACAACGTAGGCGACTCTGTGACGTCATTGTGCACATCCACGAGCAACACGGAACGTGTACACGAGTCACCATTGTGACAGCAGCCGTGTCGAAAAGGCTCTTCCACTCACAGTGGCAGCTGGCGTCGGATGAGCAGGTGTGCGAGCAGGTGTGCGGCCACTGTGCTTGCTGGTGTGCTCTGTTAACAAAGTCGGTCCTCCTGTCCCCCCCCAGGAGGTGGGGGACCTTCCTCTTCTCATCTCACAGCGGAGCAAACTGGCCTGGCGCTTGCCCAAGGTCGGTAACGCGGAGCTGGGATGTGGAGCTGGGCTGTCAAGCTCTGCAGCCCACACGGGAACCTCTCCATCTTAGGGGAAACTGGTGACAGGTGCCACTTTTGAAGACTGTGGTCTCTGGCACAGCTCATCCTCCTGCTGGAACCCCGTTGCCCTGCAGCACCCTCTGCTCACCCTAACTTCCGGGGGTGTGACGGGAATGGGGCATGTCCCTCCCCCCGGCCCACTCTGGCACGGAGGGGCTGCTCTGTGCACATGGGCAGAGTGAGTGTCGGGGTCTGCACGTGGCGCGCAGGCAGCCTCTCTTCCTTGCCGGGTGCCTGGAAACCCCTTGGAGCTTGGAGTCAAGTATAGACTCGGACATATCATAGCTGAGTGACCTCTCTGGGAATTTGTGTGGTCCCCTTGAGGTGTGGCTTCCTCCTGGTAACATGGGAAGAATAAAAATGCACGTGCCTCCTGGAGTTCTGCTGAGGCCCCAAGACAAAGATGCTCTTGGATTCAGAGCCCTCTTTGCAAGTGTCAGCTCTGCCCCCCTCCATCCACCTGCCCCGCCCAGGGAGGTCCCGTCTCCTGTCTGCTGTGTCTCCTCAGGGTGGCGTGCAGGGGCACTGGTACCCACAGTCCAGGGGCATGATGAGGATGAGGCTGGTGGTGTAACTGTACAAAGCCACTGAGGAATCAGCAGGGCAGGAGGGAGGCCTGGCTCCTGGAACAGCAGAGGGACTTAACAGTCTTAATGTGTAGGAAGGGTGCCCAGGGCTTTGGGGGCGCCTTGTGGGGAGATCCCCACATGGACACCTTTGAGCTCGTGCAGCCATCCACGACAACGATCGAGAAGGTCAAGGGTTCAAGTGACCACAGCCACTGTCCATCAGGCAGGCCTGGAGCTACCCAGGCAGTGAAGGAAGAAACGGGGCAGAGAAAAGGGACAGAGATTAATTCCCACCTGTAGAAATCCAGCTCGATCTTCAAGGGCCAGTGCACAGACTATCCTCTCCTGAGGCCCTCTTGTGTTCCCCTTGCTGATCTTTATTTTAAATTTTTTTTTATTGAAGTATAGTCAATTTACATTATGTTAATTTCTGGTGTACAGCATAGTGATTATTTATACATATATATATTCCTTTTCGTATTCTTTTTTGTTATAGGCTATTACAAGATATTGAATATAGTTCCCTGTGCTGTACAGTAGGTACCTTGTTTATCTGTTTTATATATGGAAGTTCGTATCTGCAAATCCTGAGCTCCCAGTTTATCCCTCCCCACTCCCTTTCCCCTGGTAACCATTAATTTGTTTTCTATGTCTGTGAGTCAGTCCCTGTTTTGTAAATAAGTTCATTTGTGTCCCTTTGTTTTTGTTTTTGTCTTTAGATTCCACACATGAATGAGTGATATCATATGGTATTTTTCTTTCTCTTCCTGGCTTACTTCGCTTCGTATGACGATCTCCAGGTCCATCCATGTTGCTGCAAATGGCAGTATTTTATCTTTTTTTTTTTTTGATGGCTGAGTAGCGTTGTATTGTATATCTTTACCACAACTTTGATCTTTTCTTTATTTGGGCCCTCAGACTTCTTGCTCCTTTCTTTAGCTTTCATGTTGCCACCTGTCCTTCTTACAACCTGGAGGCTCCTTGAAGGCAAGGCAGTGTCCGGGTCAGTGGTGATTCTTGCTGTCAGGAGCTGGCAAGGATACAGAAGGGAAAGGAGATGGAAGTGGAGTCGCCTCCTGGGGACAACTGGTCAACCCTCTGTCATCAGCTATCTTGTCCACACGCCCACCCAGGACAAGGTATCAGACCTGAGAAGCGAGAGCTGGTGAAGCCCTGCATCCTGCAGAGCCCTGGGAAGGTCAGGAAGTTCCTGGGTCTTGCACTGGAATCGTGGCTGGCCTGAGTCACAGCGGGTGTTGCAGGACCGCCTCTTAGAGTCTAAACGCCGAGGCAGATCTGCTCTCCTCCGTGGTGGTTTCATCTTTTATTCATGTGCCTTACACACGTGGGTATGAATGTTGGTGGATTGCCACATCAAAGGACAAAAAAAAAAAAAAAAAAAAGAAAAAGAAAAAAACCAGCCCAGCAATCAGCGTGGTGTGCATGGCCAGACTGTGTGACTCAAAGCTGCAACAGTTACAGTCTTGACGTCGCCCTGCTTGAGCTCGTCTGGAGTATCTGAGACCACTTGTACCTTCCTCTCAGGCTGTTGGTGGAGGTGTTTTTCTTTTCTCTCTCTTTTTTTTTTCTATTTTAGGAGAAGCTTGTGGGAGCTTTTGGATCCTGCAGAATGATGGGGATTATAATGAAGCCCATGAACGAGTTGGCCCTAGAGCTGGGAAGGGTGAGAAGGTCCCCTCCACAGGGTGTGCAGTGTGGGCCAGGGTTGTTGGCGTCTGTGGCGTTTGACACTCCCTGAAAATTGGACGCCCCTCGGCCCTCAGCACTGCATGGCATGCCGTGGAAGAGGGCAGAAGAGGTCAAAGTGCAGTATCGCAGTAGGACTCCTGTGTTGGTCAGCTTGGGCTCCCATTGCAAAGTACCACACACTGAGTGGCTTAAACAACAGAAATGAATTTTCTTGCAGCTGTGGAGGCGAGAAGTCTGAGATCAGGGTGCCAGTGGGGTCAGGTTCTGGTGAGGGCTCTCTTCCCAGCTTGCAGATGGCCGCCTTCTCCCTGTGTTTTCATGTGGGAGAGAGAGTAATTAACCAGAAATCTAGTCCTGCACTTCCCTGCCTGAACCCTTCCAGTGGCTCCCCGTTGCATTAGATAAATCCCTAACCTCTCATCACGAACTCCATGGCCCTCTGTGACGCAGACTGGCCTGACTTCTGATGCCAGGTCACTTTCCATGATGCTTGGAGCCTCCAGCCACTGACCTTTTGGTTCCTTAAATTTGGACTTTAGAGTTTGCTTTAGGGTTTTCTGCTTGCTCGTGAAATGCAGTTTGTCATTTGGGTCTTGACTTCCTGATGGCTTGCTTTCGTTTCATCACAGTGCAAATGTTGCATTTCTTCAAAGCTCTTATGGCCAGAAGGCTTTATCTTCCCATCAGAGTGTCAGCTTCACGAGGGCAGACACCTCATCTCTCTTGTGCATTGTTGCCACCGCCTGGCCCGTGGGAAGTGTATTGCCAATATTTGATGGATGTAGAACCTCTCTTTTTCCTGGGGGTAGTGTTGGGGGCTCAGAATATCTTCAGAGGCCCCCTCCCTGCTGCCAGCATTCAAGGTTGTCCATTCCTCCACCCGATCTTTCCTCCTTGGCCACCCCCTTTCCCCTCTGGCCCCATGGTGTGCAGTTACATCAGACCAGTTTGCAGGCTCAAAGCACACTGATGGCTCTAGCCTCATGCTTTTGCAAAGGCCTTCCCAACTCCCTGAAATGTCCAAGTCAGAATCTTCCAGAGGATTCTAAAAGTCTTGTTCCAAGAACCTGTCCCCTCCCCTTGCACATACACACGCATTTGTTTTCTGAGCAATCACGGTTTCATCATTTCACACTGCTCCTTGGACGATACGGGATGTCCTGGGCTCCGGGCAGTGGAACAGGGTATTGGGTGAAGACGCTGTACTCCAACTGTGGCTCCCCCTTCTCCTCCCTGCAAACATCACCTGCAGGTGATGACACTCTGTTCACGTGGCACCACTGGCTCAGAGTCTGCTCCCTTGCTCATATTAATTTACTCACTCATTCACTCACTAAAGCGCCCACGATGTTCCGCGGAACTGTGATAACTGCTCAGATGCGCGGAGACGTCCCCACCCACAGAGGGGAGCTGGGTCACGCATCTCTCAGAGGTGGCACCCATGATGAGTCTGGTGCATAGGACTGGGTGGATGGCACATTGTGGTCCTGGGAATTGCTTTTGACTGAAGAATTTTTAAGAAGCACACAGACTGCTGGCACAGAAAGGGCGATTATTTTCAGGTCAAATTTTGTTTTGAGAAGTTCAAGAAAATTGAACATTTGAGGATAATTTAAAAAATCCTGCAAAACAAGGGTGGGGCACTGCTGTCCTGGCCTTGCGCCATCTCCCTTGAACCCTTTGGCTGGGAGACACAGGCCACCACACAGTGTGTGGGACAAGCTGAGGGCTCTGCCCACTCCAGGGCCACTGAGCGGGGAGTTAAGGGCAACATTCTCAGGGGACCCGAGTGAGCACTCACAAGACAGGAAGCCATGGCTGAGCACCAGCTGTGCATGCCCAGCACAGATGAGTGCCTGCTGTATGCACTCCCCGCCCACCGGGGTCTGGATGCTTCCAGGTCCTCTCTGCAGTCCACTTCCAGTTGCTTTTGGAATCTCCCACAGAGGCTCTGTTTCTTGGGGATGATGTTCCCTTTCCTCATTTCCTTGCAGCTTCCCTGTTCCTTGTGGAGCCTCCCCTGACATTCCCCCGCCCCCCTGGTGCTCACTGCTTTTGCAGGCATTACTCTTCCAGGCTGGCGAGTGCCGAGATGAGGGGCTTGGGGGTGAGAGGGACCAGGGCTCCCCCCAACTGTTCCTCTCAGGAAGTTCTGGGACTTCTGGAGGCAAGCCAGGGAGATGGCCATCTACCCTGAGGGCTTACACAAAGGGAGTTTGTTATTCTCTTTTGCGCCTCAGCTAGAGTACCATTCCTTGGGGTCACAGAGAGCCCACATCCATGCTTACATCCAAACTGTTCATAAATATTGTGTTGGATTTGGAAAAAGATAATCAATGTGAAGACAATTTGAAAAATAGAAAGGCATCTCTTTCCCCCAGAATTTAACTTCTGGGAAAGTTCATTTGGATGATTCAAGGAGTAATCATAGGCAAGGACATTTCTGGGGGAGAAAAAAAAAAGAGAGACGGAGAATTTGTATTAGAAATTCAAATGCATGTTAAAGCCACAAAACGGATCAAGGTAACAAAACACAAAACCCAGAAGCAAACCTGCCGTAAGCCCAGCTGTCTAGAATATAGGACTTGAGGCAAGGATTGAAGTGCTGATGCTTGATCTGGGAGGTGCAGACTGTGGGCAGAGAGGGCGAGGAAGGGAGTGAAGCAAGGAGGGACGGGAAGCCGTGCGCGGTCCTGCATGGTGACGGGACAGACGCAGCAGGTGGCCCAGCAGGTGGCTCTGCTTGGCTCTGCGGTCTTCTCCAGATGGGCCGTGCACGGAAACTCTGTCTCAGAGTAGTTGAGGGATGGGGGGAAGGTGGGGAGTGAGAGAGGGAATTTGTGTGCTTGGCCCGCTCCCACCTCCTGCTTCCCTCTGGTCAAAGTTCATCCCCTGGGTGGCATGCCTCCGACATTTCTGCGCCGCATCCTCTGATTTGCACTGTGGGCAGCTTCTCACCACACCAGCCCCATACCCAGAGGTGAGCTGTTTCCTGCAAGTCTGCAAGTGGTCAGAGTTGCCAGTAACACGAGGTGTGTGGCTCGGCTGTTGTTTGCAGTGGCGACCAAGGCGGGGGTCGGGGGCTGGGGTCAGGCAAGTGAGGGTCTCACCTCAGGAGCAAAATTTAAGGGCGTGCCAACAAACGCGGCAATCAAGCTAAATTGTATTTGGACGCAGTACTTAAAAAGTCAAAATTAATGCAAAAACTCGTGATGAATGAGTGTCAGAATTCTACATAAAGACAAGGTGGGAGACAGCTGGGATTCAGGTGAAGTGAGTAAGGCACCAGTCCTGCTTTTATCTGCAGAGTCTTGGAAGGACGTTTTTGGACATGTGAAGTTTGAGACATAGGAAGGCTGTCCAAGTGGTGACGACTGAGCAGTGGGAGCTCGGTGCTGGGGTTGGGGAGAGGGGTGGGCTGAGTTATCCCCTTGGAGTGGACAGCTGAACACTGGTATTTGAAACTGTGGGGCTGGAGGGAGTGCCAAGGGTGTCAGTGTAATGAGAGGAGGTGAGGCTCAAGGATTGGGCTCCAGGCACCCCAAAACACCAAGCTCCCTGAGAAGGAACCAGCTGAGGATCACACCAAAACACCAAGGGTGGTGCTGGCTTAGGTGGACGGTGGAATTATGGGTGGTTTCATTTTACTTGTCTGTATGTGCATTTCTTAAGAATGCATTCTTTCTTAAGAATGAGCATCTATTATTCATGCAATGAAAAAACTGTCCACATTTCCAAGATCCTGCCAGGCTGATGGGTGGATTTGCAGAGAAGGAGCTGATCAGAAGAAGGAACTAGCTTCTCAAGACGTGCTCAGTCCTGGCCATGCCAGGGCTCTCCTGGGGCCCTCCTGGGGCCAGCCCTGCCACTTCTCCACTTGCATTTTGCCAGTGATGGGCACTGGGGCATGTCTGCTGTATTTCTGGAGCCCCCAGGTATTTTGAAGCTCAGGGGTCCCTGTGCTGGGCTATTCACTAGTATTTGCTTTGAGGAGCAGAACGTAAATTGGATTAGGGTGGGGGTTGGCAGGGTTTAACTGTGTTTCTTAATGAGGGGCAGGACCCTCTTTCTAGAAGATATGGGCCCTATGTGTCCAGCCTGCTAGATTCCTAAATGGGTGATGTTGGTACAAACTTATCACAGATAAGGCTTCTCTTGGTAAACTTCAGTAAACTTAAGGAAAGCCAGAATATGGAGGTCTGCATCAGAAGTGGGGCTTGAAGTTGGTGATGAGTCAAGAGTTGAAGAAGAGACTGGTGGTCATGGTGGTCTTGGGCTACATACCCAAGTTACTTCATGCATCCAGCAAGATTTGGGACCCAGAACTTGAAGGATGCCATGAGACTGTGTGACGAAAGGGACACAAGATTTTGGTGAGGATCTTCTGTGTCCTAGGCAAGGCAGATGGAGACAGTTACCACAGGTCTCCTGCCCTCGAATCGCTCACAGTCTAGTGGTGGAGACAGAACTGCAAACAGGTGATTGCATGACAGCATCTGGCCCAAAGTCTGGCACCTGCCTGCCTGGGTGGATGGCTGGATAGGATATTGAGAGAGAGATGAACAAGGCACCGAATTAAGAACAAAAGAAGGAAAAATTCACTCTGCTGGGGATGGGTGGGGGAGGTGGATGGCTCCGTTGAACCTGGCGCTGAGAATGCTCAAACTTGGCATCTAATCCTGGCACTGCCATGGGCACACTCTGCAGGTCCTGGAACCCACCCCCTGTTTCTGGGTCTTATTTTCCCCATGTCTACTAGACTGATGATCGATGGACCAGAGGCTGTGAACTCAGATGCCTGTGGGGGCCAGGTTGGTAGGATACCTGGGTGCAGTGGGCTGGGAGGGGCTGGAACACTGGGGTGGGCATCCTTGTTAATGGGGCGACAGTGGTTCCATTCTGACCATCTGTGCCGTGAGGCAATCCGGGCCCAAGTTGGCCAGATCTTTCAAGTTTCCAAAGAAGCTGGGAATTTGAACATGGATGAGAAACTTCCACATTTTTAAGTGGCAAATGTTTTAAATAAGAAGGAAAGGTGGCCCCGCGTGGCACGGCACAAAGTCTGTGGGTCAGATTTGGCCCTCGGGCTTCTGGTTTTTGACGTGGGGACTGGGTGCTCTCTGAGGGTTTTCCCTACTTCATTGGTCTGGGAATTACTGTTAAACCCTGATGCTCTGTGGCACAGAAGTCCTGCCAGTGAGATCAAAATGCACTGTGTGGCTCCCACGAACGCCTGAGTCAGGAGGGCCTGTGTGGCCGCCGGCCGCGTACGTGCTCTGGAAACCCCAAGGACAGTCTTGAGAATCTGCGCCCAGTCTCCATACCCTGACTTCCTCATCAGAGGGCCCTCGCTGAAGGCCTTGCGTGTTCATCCTTCCTGTAGTCAGTGAATAAGGATGAAAGCTTCTGTGTGCCAGATTCAGCGCGAGTACGATGACAGTCTGAATTGTCTCAGATTCTTCCCATTGATGGATTCACAAACCGGGAGGACAGAAAGCCGTGGTTCTAACCACCGCTTCTCTTTTGGCTGGGAACCCAAGGTTATCTTAAGGTCTTGGAGCCCTTTGAAGCTGGGCGGCTGCCTCCTGGAACCCAGCGGGTCAGCTGGATCCCTGGCCGGCCCTGCGGCTTTGAAAGCGTGCGCTCTGCTTTGCGGGCATTTGGAACCACCCTCCTCTGGGCAGGGCCAAGTCTTCGCAGAGGCTTGAGGACCGATGTGCACCTGGCCGGCCGCCCCTCTCGAGTGGCCACTTCCCGGGCTGCAATAATTCATCAGAGGCGGCTTCACAAATGTACTTAAGAAAGAAGGGATGATCTATTTTGTACACACTCCTTAAAGGGATTCCATTTTAGCTCCAATTGTAATTTTTACCTTTTTCAGGGGAATTTATTGACACCGTGCCTAGCTCAGCCCTGGATTCGGCATCTTCCTTTTGTCTGCGAGCACACTCACCAGCCGCTTAATTTGTCATCGCCCTGGAGGTATCAGAACTAATGAGCTTTGTTTGAATAGACTTTTTCCAGTTCATCTAGCACACTTTGGGGTAATCACTCAGTTTCTGTTTGCTTCTGATCCAAGGCATTGTGGGAAATATACGAAAATAATGGTTAAAAAAGCAGTATAAATTGGTAACAGCCACATTTTCTGCAAAGCCCTGAAGATGTTATTTTTTTTTTTAATTTCACCACTTATTGAAGTATTGAGAGGACTCTAAGTACGGCCATTACCATATCGTATCAGAGGAGAATCTGATAAAATGCTATTTTTCAATTAGCCAGGAGTTTCTGCTTTGCCTTCTTTAAGCAGTTCATAGCTAACAAATCTTTAAACAATCTAACCTCTTCAGGTTTGGAAGTGGACAGATAATAACCGTGAACACATAACAGTGTGTCAGCACCGAGAATTTAAAAATCTATTACAGGGATTACATCCAGGAATGCTTTTTATTGGTCAGACAATTGTGTTTTCATTTCTCTAAAGTAGCTCCTCGCAGCTCCTCCTGTGTCACCACCAAGCGTGTGGCGGAAGGTGTAGGAAACGGAGCCTGGGGGCAGGGGTGCCCACACAGAGTGAAAGCAGGGCCGGGAGGCACTGCCTTTAACCCCCACTTTCTGGGTGGCGCTGCCATCGGTGCCACGCAGGTGGACAGGTTGCACCTAGGGCAGACCTTCTGTTTTTAAGGATCCCTATGCACGTTGCCAGTGACCAGTGATGTGGTTTTAAGAATTGTCGGGATCCATGAAATGAGGCGATTTGGCAGTATCTCTGATTCCCCCAGACTTGGGGCGGAGAGAGGGCTCTTTGCAAAAGACGGTGGGTAAGAGAAGCCGCCTCTATTCTGGGGGCTGGCTCCTGCAGACTTCTGAAATAAAGTCCAAGACGCAGAGAGATATGGTGTGTTTGCCTCACCAGGGATGCTGGGGTGGGCTTTCCCAGTGGGACGGGAAGTGGACGAAGGTGGGGTGGGACCCGTGGACGTGTGCAGCTCGTGCTGCCAGTGGCCCAGGCGGGGCCGTGAGGGTTGGGCATTGCTGTTCCTCGGTGGAAGGGGCAGGGAGCATGCTAAGGGATCAGCTGCTCAGGTGAGCTGTGGTATAGGTAAACCTACATTACTTACCACTCACACAGCCAGCGTGCCTGCGGACTGGACAGGATTCACCCACTTCCTTCATCAAATGAGGAAACCAGGACTCTGGGCTTCTAGACAGCCTGCTCCTGAACACAAGGTGGCAAGCAAAGACTTGATCCCAAGGTTCTCTCCATTCCATCACAGATTTGGAATCCTCCCCGTGTCACACCTGCTAGGGTTATTAGGCATCACTACCAGCAAAGGGAATTCTGCGGTAGCCACAACAAACTCTTACCAGCATCCAGGGAATCTGAGAACTTATGCCAGGCCCTGTGGGGTGTCCCGAGGTGAGGAAGAGGCCCCCGATCTCTGGGGACTGAGCTCTAAGGACAGAGCAGATGCTAAGTGATGGAAGACAAGCATGCCCGCCCAGAGGAGGGTCAGCCACCTTGGTCTCCCTGGAGCTTTGTTCCCCCGAGATAGCACCAGGCTTGGCGGCCTTTGTCCTTGGAGAACCAGTGACAGTGGCTGAGAACCCCTGCTGGAGACTCACCTGGAGAGGCATGGATGGAAGGTTGGGCCCAGGACCGAGAGGTGAGGTGGAGTTTGGGCAGTTCTTTGGGAGGCAGAAGAGTCATGCAAGGCTCCTGGGAGGCAGAGACGTGGTAAGTTTTGAACTTGGAACTGATGCTCTGGAGGCTGAAAGAGGGATGGATCAGATGGGCTGAGGCTGCAGAGGGGAGAAGAAGATGTTCTTCTGGCCCCATCTCTTCACCTGTAAAATGCAATTGTCTGCTCAGTGTCTCAGCTGCATACCATTCTTTGGGTTGCTGAGCAATCGTCCTGTCTGGGCCAGCTGTTTTGGTTTCTGCTGGGCTTCCTCGTACATCCACAGTGAGCTGGCACTTTATGGGGCAGCTGATGGTCTAAGTGGGCCTCACTTGTATGTCTGGAGATGGGCTGGTGCTTGGCTGTGGCACTTCAGTTTTCCACGTGGGTTTTCACCCTCCAGAGTAGGGGAGGGCTGTGGGTCAGACAGTAAGGGCCACTCTCTCCTTTCTCCAGTTCTGCCCTTGGCTGGGCCTCTGATCTAACCCTTTAATTTATGCTGACTTGCAGAAGTAATCCCTCTCCATGTGTGGGCTTGGAGTGAGCTCTCTAATATTAATAGATATTATTATTGACACCACAGTTATTCATGTGGTTCCTGTGTTTAAGGGAAAAAGAGGCAATATGAAAAAATTCAACCTTGGGAACAGTCTTAATTTGCTCCTTAAAAATGTACAAAATCATGTTAAGGGGAATCAAGTCTGTAACTTTGCTGGTGCCCAGGGCCAGCAGCTCAGTGGTATCCCCTGTGGCTTGTGTAGTACCTTAGGCTTTTCAGATGCTGTTGTCTGTTGTCTCTCTTTTGAGCCTCCAACCCAACTTTGTGAGAAAGATAGAAGAGGTATCATTCAGCCCTCATTTTGTAGCTGAGAAAACTGAGATTTAAGGAGAACACTGTCCAAGGTCAGATGCAGAGAAGGGAGTTCTGACTCCAGGGTTCATTTTTTTTTCCATTTTGCTTCACAATCCTGACTCATCATCGGTAGTGGCCCACTGTGATCCCGGGATCGTACTCTTTTCTAATGAAACTTACTTGACTCTTACTGTATTTTCTTAGAAGACTAAGCTTTGGGTTGTGAGGTATCCAGTAGCTCTTTTGAAATGAAAATCATCCTGTTTGCATTGTCATTGCCAGAGTCTCTCTCGGGTACATTGGCAAAGACAGGGTCAATGAAAAATACCCCATGAACTTGGTCTCTGGGCATCTCTTTCTAATTTAAATGGGGTCTTCCCTTTTCTGGAAATTTTCGGAGACCACCAAATGTACACGCTCTCAACAGGTGTGCTCAGGAAAATTTTCCTATAATTTGAGATTTGTTTCACCCACGTTTTCCTGAAGGCTTTGAGAATATTCCACATGGGTTTACCCCTTCTAGCCCTGCAGATGACTTAAGAATGCCTCCAGTGCTCACATGCTCTCCAACAAGACCCATCCCATCCTTAGGGTGGAGCTGATGGGGAACTCAGTCGCAGTCAGGTAAGGACTGCCCTCTGGCTGGAGGATGGCTGAACTTTCCCTTCTCCGAGGTCTAGGACAGCCCCCCTGTGAACATGGAGAAGGTATTCAAGTGTCAGTAGAGAGGCTCCCCTACCTCGGGGGAAAAGAGAGTGAGCTCTAGATGCACATTCTAGTCTTAGGTCACTAACTTACTGTGAGTCCCTCCACCTTTCTGATCCTTCATTTCCTTGTTGTAAGGCCACTTCCTGATTCTGAAACTACAAGTCATATTGCTGAGAGGGTGAACCAGGCGCCGGTCTCTTCCGTGGCAGGGTGTGTTGGTTATTTAAGTTAATTTGCGGCATCCTGGCCCATCAGGAGCGGTAATTGGGAGGTATCAGTGTGAACGTTGGTGGTTGTAATTTCATGTAATCAATGGCAAGATAGACATTGTGTTAATTTCACGTAGCAAATTCTTGCAGCTTAAATCGACGCAGAGTAAAAAAATGTTATAGATAAATATTGCCCGAACTCACTCAAACTTGTGAGATTATGAAGAACGGTTTCCTAAGTTGTTAGACCCTGAGCTCTCTGATTGACAGCTCTCCCAAAGCCCACCTTTCTGTTTTTTCTCTAATACTCTGAGTTTATAGACTGTAATCCCTTTGATGAAGACAATACTGGAATAGTTTATAGGACTAGGAATCCTTTATAAGACCCTTTGTCAAATGTCACCTCATTTGTTTGGCACAGCCATCCTGGTGGTGGACTCAGCTTAGAGCAGCAAACTTGCCTAGAATCCTTCCCCGCTCAAGCCACCTTGGGGTGAAAAGGCAAAAAGACCTCTGCCTGGGTCTCTCCCTGCCTTTAGGAAGCTGACTGTTTATTTTCAGGAGATTCAAATTACATAAGCATCAAAAATAACAGTTCTCCTTTTTTGGTTCTGGTACGAGCCTTTGGGAAACTGTTTCCCAGAGCTGAGGAAGTAAGGACAGTGGCCCCAGCTGGTGGGGCCTGACTTCCAGGTGCCTGGACCTCACAGCCACTTTAATCCCACCAACATCTCTGCACTGAAAATAGATTAGAAGCTTCTTGAGAGCAGGAACCATACATGAGTTTCTGATGTCTTCCCCAGGGCCTACTAAGTGCATCCTAAAATTACTACAGAGTGAGTTTCTTAGAAAAAAAATATTCTCACCAATTTCATTTCAAAGGTGCATTGTATTGCTGTTCTAGAGTGAAAGTTTTGCCTGAACCCAGTCACTGTGCATTGTCCCCACAGCCACATAATCCTACAAAAGGAAAAGACTCATCCTTGGTGTTTACATGATGATTTGACATCTTGGAACAACCAATGTAATTCTTCCAGCACCTGTAAGGCAGGTGGTACAAACTGTCTTTCTGGATGCGCCAGCAGACACGCTGAGCTCACGTAACCTGCCCGAGGCGCTACGGCTGCCATGTGCTTCTAAATCTACGTTCAGGCCACACCTCCTTCGCCACAAAGTGGAGCAAAAATCGTTCAATGCAAGAGCAAGGTGCTATCCAGAGACTCATGGACTCATGTGGTCGCTGTCGTGGCCTTGACAGTCTGGAGAGCCCGGACTGGGAGAAGCTGTGCGAGGGTGTGCGAGCTGAGTATTTTCTTGGCCAGTGATCAGCAGTGAGTTATCCGTTGCTTTGCGGAGGCCTTTGGTTGGAGACCCAGCACAGGACCTTCCCTGCCTCCTCCTCGCTCTATAAGGGCTACTCTGATGGGCACTGGCAAGAGGCAGCTTGAGGGCACCCCGCTGTGGCTGAGCACATCTTTCTTTCTCCAAGGGGTGCTGCTGAGCTGCTCACGGCCACGGGAAGGTCTCCCTAGAGAGGGAACACAGTCCAGCCAGCAGGAGTGCAGGGGGAGAAGCCCAGGCTTGCGTACAGCAGGGAAGGGCCCAGCCTGCAGCAGCAGGGATCGGGGTGGCCGAGCCAGCACGCTGGAGTCCACGTCTTGGGCTCATGCTTTTGGGTGTTTTTTTTTTTTTAACTTTTCTAACAGTCTAAGGACTCGGGGGAAAAAAAGGTGAATCAAAGCTGGTTCCAGAACCTGAAAGCCACTTGGGGATAGACACTGAGTTGGGCTAAAGCCCACAAATTGTCCAAGGTTATGAGCACTGATGGTCCCTGTTGGATGGGGCTGTTGGGGAGTGGTTGGTTAGTGCAGCAGAGGGAGGAATCCAGGGGCTGCTGCTCCAGCGTCCTTCTGACTGTCACTGGGTGGTTGAGGGGGTGATCTGCCCTTTAAAATCTTGAGATGTATCCTATACAACTATTCAATGCATTTATCTATAAAATGTACGGACCTAGAATCACCAGTTGGGGGCTGTGATTTGACCATCAGAAGTGCTTTTATTCAGCTGGCAGAATGGTTCTTTAATTTACTTTAAAAATATGAATCAATGTGAAAAAAATGAAGGAATTCTCTGAAACAATCCAGATTCCAAAAAAATTTCAGAATATCTGGCCACATGGAGCAGTTTGTCTTCATGGCAACATCTATTTGAGCAGAGGTACAGCTGCCCCCTTCAGAGGGACCATGTGTATAAAGTTAGCCACAGTCCCCAACGCTCCCTAGTATCCGTGGCACTGGGGCCGGGGGTCAGTTGCTGTTTAAATTGTACTCACATTGTTGTTTTTCCTCCAGGAGTTGAAGAACTCTCTGTTTCCATGTCTCTACCCAAAGGGGGAAATGGGAAGTGGTCTTTTCTCACATCTAGTCTTCTTCCCCACTGTGTGACCTCCCTGGACCCAGCAGCCACTTGTATCTCAGAACACTGGGATAAACAGACTTCCCTAGATGAAAGAGTGGAATAAAGAGAAACTTCTGTGATGGGATGTCGCCAGATGTGTTCAAGACATCCCACGGGGCAGGTTTGAGGGGATACGGCAGAGGCGTGCAAGGGGAGGACCTGGGTTAAATCAGGTTGAGGGCAGCTGGGGTTTCACCAGGACCCAGAGTCAGTTGCTCAGAATCTAAAAGTTCATTAGGGGAGGCTCAATCTACAAATCTTAAAATGACAGTTTTTTGCTTGGCAATCTCTTGCGTTATTAATAAGTTGGTTACGAATGCAGGGTTAAATGAAGCAGGCACCCAGCTTGCGTGTGCACGTGCGGGTGTGTGTGTGTGACACACCATGTGTGGTTTCTTGGAGTCAGGGAAAATCTGTCAGCCTTTCTAATACTGAGTTAGTTTTGACAACAGAATAAGATGTATTTTGAACACATGTACGTCCTGCCTTTTCCAAAGAGGAGCTAATGAGAGCAGGGCCCCAGAGGGGAGGGAGGGACGGAGGGAGGGTGTGGCTTGATTTCTTTGTGGGATGTTTGCTCATTGAGCTTCTTCTGGGGACAAAGGGTTGGGGCATCTGTGTGCTTCCTGGACACTGATGGCTTCTTTTGCTAGTCCTGAGGGCCCATGAGGGCGGGGGACCTCCCTAGCTGAAGTGGATTTTGGACACTGAGCTTGCTTGTTAGAGGTGATTACAAAGCCAGACCTTCCTCCCTTCCTAAGACAGGGTCCTGCAACTCCATGTGAAATGGGAAGCAATTTGATCAGAGTAGCCTCTGGAATAGAATAAATCCCCGAAACCAATTGTATAAAAATGCAAATTTAAGGCGAGCAATTAAAAACAGATAGAAAGTAGAGATTTGGGTTTTGCCGAGCAAGCTTTCTGCAACCGCTGTCTAGATCTCCGTGCAATTTATCTGGAGTCCGTCAGTGGTGGCCAGACTGGATTTTGATAAAGAGCTGCAAAATTTGTCCCTCTCCAGCTCTTGCGACTTGCCACACACTCCATTCAAGCTGAAGCGTCCGCACAATCCCATGCATAATTTGGAGTTAATCATTTGTACTTCACAGCCTCTGAGAGGCCTTAGACTTGGGAGGTGGGGACAGATTTGGCTTTTTAATCGCCTTGTATATTGTGCAGCTCGAGATAAATGACACCGACTGTCTGAAATCTACATTCTTGCTTCTGATGCGAAACTGTAATTAATTTTGTGCAGTGTTTCAGAATTGATCGTGGTCACTTGAATTTCTAATTTTTCATTCACTTCAAAGACCCTGATTTTTTTTTCTCTCCCCTTTCCTAAAAGAAATGTGCTCCGAGTAGGGGAGCGCTCTGTGACGCTGGTCTACTAAATGACTCTCTGACGCCTCTTTTTCAATAAGGTGAATCAGAGGTCAAGTCCCATGTTTATCTCCCAGCTTGTATTCAGATGTATTTCCTGACTTATAGGAAATACCATCAAAACTTATTAAATTATAACTAAATAGTTCGGTGGCACTTACATACTGTAAAAAGCTCCAAAAGCTTCATTCACACATCCTATTCAGTATAAGACAATTAAGCACAATTTAGGCAATAATTACCCTAATTAACTACACTCTAATGTTTGTATTCAAGATTATGGCAACGTTGTATCACTTCACTATTTAAATAATAACAAGGTTTCCTAATTTCTCTGTATTGATAGTTGTTGTATGTGATTCTTTGTTTGGTATATTTCACTGTAAAAATATTTGTCAGTGAAAGATTGAACAATATGAATGAATTTGATTATGCCATTGTCAAAAGCCCCATGCATCACAATTCCTTGTTTTTAATCACTACTGTAAACCTTGCAGCCGGAGGGCATAGTTTTAATTTGGGTGTCTTACTAATGAAAAGAAAAAAATAATTGTTTTGCCAGGATTTAATAATAAGCAATAAAATCAGCCAACCAGATTTTACCTCTGCATTCAATCTCTTTTTTATTATAAAACATTTTTGTCCTTTTTTTAGATTACAGGCGTAGATACTGAACATTTTACTAATAAATATTTCAGTTTGCTTATGGAGGCTAATGCTGTCATCTGAATATGGAATTATATTTCTTTCATGCTTCATTATCATTTCATGGTAGTAATGACAGTGAGGCGATGGAATATTTACAGGCTTTTCAGAAGACATTTATCCAATACATTCCCTGAAGGGCACCTAGGCTTAAAGATACATTATCCTTTTGTAAAGCTCTGCCCAGAATCCCAATTCCTGAATCAGCCAATCAGAACTCTTTTTTCCCCCCTCAACACTTAACACATGGATGAAGCCTCTCTCCCCTCCACCTACCTTGGTGGGCCATTCATCCTGGAAGTTAAGAGGAATAAAATCAGGGGACAATGAGACCATGACCTCAGTTGCACAGTCTGTGAAATGGGCACATAAGACATGCAGTCACTGTTGCCTTGGGCATGACTCTGTTCTGGTTTTGGCTAAAGTGATTTGTCTTTAAATTCTTTTGTAGATGGTTTCCAACACTCTGGAGTTGTTCATCTTATTATTTGATGCTGCTATTGAGATTATAGCTGGTAAGTCTGAGGTTTTGGGGGATCTAAAGGGGAGTGAACCTGTGGTTATGGGCGGGAAGGTGTCTAGATGATGGTTCTGAGAGGTGGGAGGGACCACTGGGGAGGGCAGTGGTTGCCTGTGTTCCTGTTGTGGTCCTTGGGGCCACGAGCGGGGCCTCTGGGTGCTCCTCAGTAGGGCGTCTGGGGACCGTGGAGAAGTGGCAAGTGTGTGCCCCGTCTCGGGGCAACTGCTCCCTGGCTCCCGCCAGCTGGGCAGACCCAGGTCGAACATTGTCAGAGCTTCTGATTTTTCAAGGGAAACTAGAAATCAGGATTTTCCTATGATACTGGCAATTAATTCAAACATTTACAAACGACTGGGCAAACAAAGCAAGCCTGTGGGCTGCATGGAGGACCATGGGCTGCCAGTTTTTGGCGTCCAGTTGAGGGACGCCAAGAGGACATTGGTGTTGTGTTCTGGGCGTGCAGTGGAGACAGAGGAGGGTCATGCCGGGTCCTGCTGCTCGGGTTGTCTGCCGCAGGGGTCTGGGCAGTCACTGGGCTTGGTTTGCCCTCACTCACGTTACTCTAGGCTGCTGGCCCAGCTCCCAGGACCCGTTATTCTCACTGTTTAAGTTGACCATTGTGCTTTGCAAAGGCGTTTAGTGGCTAACCTGATATGACGTTTATCTCTTCTAAAATTTCTCTCCGGACAAACCGACGTTTGTTGGGACTGCGTTGGTGGCTATCTCATTTACATCTGTATTCTCTTCAACGTGACTCTATTTGCTACTGTACCCTAGCGGGTGGAACCTTTGGGTCCCAAAGAGCCTTCCTGAAGGATACTGAGCTATTTTGCATAAAAGGGCATCTTTTGTGCTATTTCCCAGAATCGAGTGAAGGGAAGGTGGACTCAGATGCAGAACGGAAGGAAGCCTGATGCCTCAGGGGTCCTGCTGGCTCCTGGGTCCAGGCTTTACTGGTGGGAGCTCAGCATGACTCTGCTGCAGGAATCTTCTCTGGAGCCTGCAGGCCTGGGCTGAGGCTCCAGGGCAGATGGCAGTGAGAGTGCCTTTGGCAGTGGCATTCTACTGTGAAGCCCCTGAGAGGCCTGCGTCCTTGTCACTACGCCGCTCTCATGGTGGGATGGATGTTGGAGATTTGTCCAGAGAGGAGCACGTGGTGTGTGTGGGACCCCTTCGAAGCAGCCGGCTTGGAGCTGGGTCTGAGTTACCACCGTGGCTCTGACAGGCGCCTGCCCCGCCCACCGTGATGGGATCACCACCCAGGACACTGTCCCAGACCCAGTCTCACTGGCAGCCCAGCACTTGCAATTCAGGAGAAAATGGTGAAAATCAAGCTTTCCCCTGGGAGAACAAGGACACCGGTTTTCTCAGGCTTGTCCTTCTGCAGACGTATCTATATTTAGGTTTCCATATGATTAAGAAGCAGCAAGATGTGAGACTTTCTGGTCTAGAGAGGATGAGTCAGTCTGGCCATAATTGATTTGAAAAAAGAAGAAAGCTGGCTCCCCCCACCCCCCCAACCCCGCCCCACTGCTGCCTCCGCCCCCTAAGTGCATGATGGTGTGTTATTCTGGGATGGCTGCCAGGCCAGGTGGGAGAAGAGGACCTCCAAACTTCCACTGTCTTCTAGTAAAAGCTCCAGCCAGATCGTGATGAGGAGCTGAGACTCTGTGTTCTGGGAGCCGGAAGGGATTGGCCAAGAATTCTCTGGGCTCTGGTCCCTTGCGGTGCTGCCTTGGTATCCAGCCTGAGATGTTACCCTCCCACCACCCCAGTTGAGGCTCTCATATCCAGTGCCCCAGAATCCAGACATGAGGGCTTCTCCCCTGCTCAAGACCTGGGGGCCAGATCTTCCTCCAGTGATCTGGGCTCAAGAGACTGGGTCTTTGAGGAGGGGCTGGATGGAGGGATGGGAGGGCTCCTGTGCGTGCGTGCCCTGTTCTCGCTTGCTTCTCTCTGGTCCCACTCACGTTCTGTCCTGAGCCCTTTCACAGGGACACCCTGAACAAGATTGCCAGGTGAAACCCAGGATGTCTGGTTAAATCTGAATTTCAGATAACCAGTCATTTTTTTTTTTAGCATACATATGTCTCAAATAGTGTACTAACATACATACTAACAGACTATAGACATCTTAATGCTAACAATTATTTTCTTAGTGTATTATTTTAGTATTTAGTATATAGTGAAACTTTTTTAGCATAAGGATGTCTCATGCATATTTATCCTAAAAACATATTTGTTGTTTATCTGAAATTCAAATTTCACCAGCTTCCTGAATTTTTATTTGCTCAACCTGGCGATGCTAACCCCGAGATGCTGCGTGTTTGAGACACCTGGAGCCTGCTTCTCAAGGCGGCTTGGATGGGGAAGGACTCTTAACCCTCTTTGGGTAGCTTACAGCTGTCTGTTTAGAAGCAGGATAGAGGTTAGGCTGAAATTCTATTGCCCTTCCAGAAATG
Organism: Camelus dromedarius; assembly: GCF_036321535.1. Classification (NCBI taxonomy): domain Eukaryota; kingdom Metazoa; phylum Chordata; class Mammalia; order Artiodactyla; family Camelidae; genus Camelus; species Camelus dromedarius. The sequence goes on along the minus strand of NC_087444.1, from coordinate 62,545,572 downwards.
CTTAAATGAGTCCATGTGGCGAATCAAAGCTCCCATTGGGTTTTGGTGAGCTGGGTAGGTCTCTGCTCCATTCGGTCCTATTTCTGTGGGATAAAGAAAGGAAGGGGCCTTGCTGAATACCCTCTATAGCTCTTTCCCCCAGCATCCACAGAGATCCTGCAGACGTTGAATGGGCTTACGCGGTACCCAGGGAGATCTCTGTCCAGGTTTTTGCTGTCTGCTCTGGTTCCCACGGGGCTTGCTGGGCAGTGGAGGGTAGAGCAAGGCCGCCTCGCAGGGCAGCAGAGCAGCAGGTGAGAGACCTTCCTCTGTATTCCCTCCACCTGCCCTGCAGCTGGCATCACAGCCCCACTGACCCCTTTCAGCACAGGCCAAGGTGAAGGGAAAGGGCTGGAGGTTGACACCAGCTTTTTAGCCGTGACCGTCTCTGGTGAGTGGGATCGAGGTGGGGGAAGGTGGAGGAACATCTACCTTTATTATTTTGTTCTCCTCCGTATTGTTTGAATGTGTTGCAAAAGGCATGCATTATTTTTAGAATATATTTTTTAGAATTTTTAGAATTATTTTTAGCACCAGTGATGATCAAGGGGAAATAAAATGTGGCTCTAGAAATGCTTTTGACAAATGGCTAATGAGGAAACCCAGGGCCACTCTCTTGACACTCCAAATACACCTCCAAACTTTTACCCACTCCTGGTTGAGGGGTGCGGGTGCAATCGTGGTATCAAAACCAAATCGTGATGATAAACACACACGGTGGACCCAATTCCTCTTTGTGAGGACCTGAGCTTACTTTATTGGGGTTGGAGGGACTAAAACCTAGAGTTTCGGTGCGGCTCACCCCTCCTAAATGAAATGCCCGGAGAGGCCGTGAGTTCATGACCCGCTCCCGTGTGCTCCCCTCTCCCACAGGACTGCTTCTTGGTGAGGGCGTCTTGGTGCCCAACTGGGGACGGGCAGTGCCATGTCCAGTGGGACTCCAACCCAAGGTATGGCTGAAGGTTACACCACTGTATCAACAAACAGCCCTTTCCCCTTGGGGTCAGAGTGGGACATGCTCCCTGCCCAGCCAGGTTGTCCAGGATGCAAGTGAGGCCAAGGTCTGAGGCCCCCTGTCTCCTCCAGCATCTGTCCGGCTACTGCCAGCTTCTCCCCGGCTGGGAAGGGGAGGCTGTTTTGAGAACACACATCATATTTTTGACGTAGGGCTCCAATCACCAAAAGCAGTGATGGCTACTGCAAATGTATCGATTTGTTTTTTCTCCATAGACCTGTGCTGTTTGTAGGTAGAGGGGGAGAAAGCCTGCGAACAGAGTGGAATCTACTTCTTAGAAGCCCGGGTTATCAAACTCATTAATCTACATGTCAAGAGGCTAGGAATGAATAATTGTGTGTAGAATTTATCTGCCAACATGATAGCTACTTTTCAGCTTTCTCCTCAGAGCTCCTCCATTGCGCCCCCTGATTATACGCTTTGTCTGGTCTGCCCGAGCCTGCCGACTGGTGGGGATGCTGCGGGGATGCCTGCCTCAGCCCCTCCGAGGATGCGGACAGGCTCCGACACGCGCCACGGCGCTCCTGCTGCTCCCCTGGCCTTGTGGGTGCCCCGTAGTGGCCCTCACGGCCGAGTGATGGCTAATTAGACACAAAAGCCAGGCCCGCCTTGCAGGGGCCTCCTTGTCTGATCCAGTGGAAAGCTATTGCTGGAGCAGGGCTGGGTGGTGGGGTGTTCTCAGCACTGTCACTGGCCTTGGCCCCGTTAGAGCTGAGCAGTTTGGGTGGGGTGGGTGGGCCAGAGGGGCTTCCTAGATCCCGGGGCCGGCAGCAGAGGACAGCAAGATACTCTCAGTGCTGAGTGGACAGGAGAGGACACGGCTGGCCTTAGGTTTTTTTTTTATTTTATAATTTTAATTGAATACACTTATGGTTACCAAAGCAGAGGGGGAGGGGAGAGGGACAAATTAGGAGTATGGGATTAACAAACTACTGTGCATAAAAGAGTTAAGCAACAAGGATTTACTATATAGCACAGGGAATTATACTCAATATCTTATAAGAACCCATGACGGAATATAATCTGCAAAAAAGCCCCCAAACGAAAAATTGGCTGTAAATTTTAAGACAACATGGCTGACGCACCTGAAAGTTGCATGGGGTAATGAGGATGAAGTACCATCCCAGCCAGTGCCCCTGTCCAGCAAATGGTAGGGGCTGGGGGTGGAGAGGTGATGGGATACTGCAGAGGTGCAACATGGAGTGTCTTCGCCTCACCCTCTGTGGGGGGACGTCACTACTTTTCACACTGACCCCCTCACCAGGAGCCCCCCCCCAACCCCAGGCAGCCTCTGCCTTGTCAGCTGCATTTATGATGTGCTCATAATTAAATGTCCACGAAGCTCACAGCGTGCTGACCACAGAGGGGCCATAAGCAGTAAGATAAATGAGACCGGGAGATGCAATATTGCTTCACTTGTGGGCTTTGGCTGATGTTAAAGATTGTCAGTGATAATTATTAATATGTGACCTGGTTGAGTCTTTACCTGAACAATCACAATTTTAATAAAGTGGTAAACTCCGCAGTCACTGTGTCCACACATCCTACATCTGACACCCTCCCTTTTCACATGTGAATTTTAGAATAACCCTCTTTTCCTCTGATTCACAGGTGATATAGTTACCCGTTAATGGAAGCTTCTGCGAAATGCAGTTGATGCAAAGTCTGGCAATGACGGTAAGTCCAAGTGTGGCCTCTTCAGTGCCTCCCTCTCCTACAAGAGGGGGTGACAGCCTGGGTGAGCAGGGCTGGGTGAGGGATTGCCAGCAGGAAGTACAGCTGGTTCATTCTGCCCAGTCTGGCTGGGGGACCTCGAGGCCACTGCTCCCACCTGCCTTTTGTGCTTGTGTGTTGGTGTAGCAAACACCATGGGTGCTTCATTCAGACCCCTTGAATTTTCTTTTTAGCAGCTTCTGTGTGAAGGCCAGGTTCCTTAGGTGCCAAAAAGGCAGTGGATGGTGAATGGGAGAACTGAAGGCACCAGGCATGTAAGGAGAGCTGGAATTACCTGAGGGAATTGTCAAGCCAGTGTGGCCCACAGCCAGATTGCCAGTGTAGGAGGAAAAAGGCCCAGCTCTCTGACTGGAGGAGGCAGGACAAACTTCAGGGCATAATTCATGCTTTAGGAAATGCTCGTCTAAATAACTGAGACATTGTTTGAAAAACTAAATTAAATATTCAAAACTAAATAATCATCAACAGATGAATGGATAAAGAAGGTATGATATATATTATACACACACACACAAATACACACAAAATGGAATATTACTCAGCAATAAAAAAGAGTGGAATGTTGCCATTTGTGACAACATGGATGGATCTGCATGTTTTCACTTCTACATGGAATCTAAAAAATAAAACAAATGAACAATTATAACAAAATGGAAACAGACTAACAGATACAGACTGGTGGAGCCCTGAGGGGACAGAGGTGGGGGGAGGGGCAAGATGGGTGAGGGGGGTTACGAGGTACAAACTATGAGATACAAAGTGGATAAGTTACAAGGATGTAATGTACTGCACAGGCAATCTAGCCAATATTTCACAGTGCCTTTACATGGAGTACAAAAAGCTGTAAAAACGTTGTTACAATGTTGGCATTTGAAACTAGTATAACGTTGTAAGTCAAGTATACATCAATTAAAAAACAAAACAAAATCAAAACACCAAAAACCAAAACACCAAAAACCAAAACCCCCCCAAAAAAAGCTTTTGAAGAGAAGTCATATTATGTAAAAATTAATAATGATCCAAATATAAAGTCCCAGTTTATTTAGTAAGTGTCTAAGGAGTAACTAAAGTAGACATGGGGCCTGGGGAGGAGAATAAAAATATGTTAACTGTGATGTGTTAATACAGGAGTTAAATATATAGGGGTTAAATAATACTTTTGAAACACTTAAACACTTTACTAGTTGATTCTGAGCTGGATCACTGTTTATTGAATACAACTACAAAGAAAGTAGATTTCTCCGATCAAGGACAGGGCAGAAAAAGAAACACAAAAAAGGAAAAAAAAAAAAAAAAAAGCAAAAACAGGATATTTAAGGTATGAGACAAAACAAACCAAAAAAATATGGGAACAGAATATTGGCACCAGAAGAATAGGAATTGATGGTCAAAATGTTAGTTATAACAGAGAAGCTATTTTTATTGATGAAGGGTGCATACTTTACACTGAAGCCCTATCACTTATAAATTTATTCTTCTATTCATTCAATAAATACTGGGCCAGGGGCTGGTAATTCGATGTGAAACAAGGCAGATGTGATTCTTATTTTCATTGGGCTTACAGTCTAGTCGACTGAACTAGTCATGGATCCTAACATGCCAAATAATGTTACAGTGAAATATGGTAAGCACATTGTTAGGAGTACAAGAAGAAATAAGAAGAAATGGAGAGATTCACAGTTGTATTAAAAAACCTTAAGTCCTCTTCTTTGGTATTTGGAGGATTTTGTAGCCAATGACTCTAAGGATTTAGATGATTTCAAATAATAAAATTGTTTTTTAAACTGAGATCTTGGCTAAGATGAGTGATTATATCAAGGTCCATGAAGTTGTCACCAAATACACAGTATATACTGGCTATAAAATCATGAATACATTCCAGTAATCAAAATGTATACAGATATATTTTACAAAAGGAACAAAAAAGTAGTTAAATCTTAATTACCAATTCTAAAAAATTATTAAAGCCTCTCTGAAATAACTCAGGTCAAAGAAGAAACCAAAGCTATATAGTGGGACCAGTTAGGAAATAATGACAATTAGAAAACCATACATCAAAAGTTAAGATGTTTGGTCAAAGACATACTCAGAGGGAAATACACTGCCTTAAATATCAACATTTTAACAGAATAAAAATAAGTGAATTAAGCATTCAACTCACAGTACAGTGGAAAGACAAAAACAAAATAAACTTAGGAAGAGAGTGATAAAGACAAAACATAAGTTAGTGAATCAGAAAACAGTAGATTGTCAAATCTAAGACTGAGAACCGGAGATAGAATACTTTGTGTAAGTAAAACAGAGTGAGAAAACACATGCAAAACATTAGAAATAAAAAAGAAGAAATATTGATACATTCCAAAAAGTTTTAAAAAAAGGTAGAAAATATAGTATATAGATAGAAAATTTTGTTGCTATGGGTGATTTTCTAGGAAATTTGAAATGACAGATTTTAATTGTAGAATAGTTAAATACCAAAGGAAGAAAGGAAAAGAATGTTAAAACAGATGGTTGTGTAGGAAATCCACTTAAATCTCTTAAGAAATAGGGGATCATCATGCTAATAATTATAGATGGGAAACTTCCCATTTCACCTTTTTTTTTTTTTTTTACTGGAAGTACCGTCAGTTGCAATGTGTCAATTTCTCATGTACAGTACAATGTCCCAGTCATGCACATACAGACGTATATTCATTTTCATATTTTAAATTAAAGGTTATTACAAGATATTGAATATAGTTCCCTGTGCTATACAGCAGACACTTTTTAAAGTCTATTTTTGTATATAGTGGCTAACATTTGTAAATCTCGAACTCCCAAATTTATCCCTTCCCACCCCCTTTCCCCAGTAACCATAAGATTGTTTACTATGTCTGTGAGTCTGGTTCTGTTTTGTAGTTGAGTTCATAGTGTCCTTTTTCTTCTTCTTCTGTTTTTTTTTTTTTAGATTCCACATATGAGTGATATTATTTCACCTTATAAAGCAAGCATAGTCTTATGCCAACCCCCCCCCAAAAGTAGTAAACAAACAAACAAGACCTACAGGTCAACCTCACACCTCACATGTAAACATTAATGTAAAAGTCACAAAAATGAACACTAGATCTATATCTGAACTTTACTGAGGTATAATTGATATACAAAAATTGCACAATTTAATATAAACATCTTGATGAGACTGGACATATGCCTACACTTGTGACGCCATCACCACAATCAAGGTACTAAACACGTCCATCACCTCCAAAAATTTCCTTGTGTTCTTCAGTGCGTGTATGTGTGTGTGTGTGTTTGGTGGTAAGAACATTTAACGTGATATCTATCCTCTTAATATATTTTAAAGTTTACAGTACAGTATGGTTAACTGTAGGTACTATATTGTGCAGCAAATCTCTAGAACTTACTCATCTTGCACAACTGAAACTGTATACCCATTGAACAGTAACTCCCTATTTTCCCTGCTCCCCAGCTCTGGTGACCATCATTATATTTCCTGCTTCTATGAGTTTGATGATTTTAGATACCTCATAGAAGGGGAATCTTATAGCGTTTGTCCCCTTGTAACCAGCATATTTCACTTAGCATAATATCTCCAGGTTCATACCTGTTGTCATGAATGGCAGGATTTCCCTTTTTTTTTTTAAAGGCTGAATAATATTCTATTGTATGTATAATGCCACATATTCCTTACCCATTTATCTGTTGATGGACATTTGGGTTGTTTCTGTCTCTGGGCTGTTGTGCACAATGCTGCAGTGAACATAGGGTTACAGATACCTCTTCGAGGTCTGGATTTCAATTCTTTTGGATATATATTCAGAAGTGAGATTGCTGGATATCATATAGTAGTTCTATTTTTAATTTTTTGAGGAACCTCTGCAGTGTTTTCTATAGTGGCTGCACCAATTTACAGTCTCACCAACAGTGTGTAAAAGTTCCCTTTTCTCCACATCCTCACCAATACATGTCTTTTGCTTTTTGAATAATGGCCATCCTGACAAATGTGAGGTGTTATCTTGTTGTGATATTGATCTGCATATCTCTGATGATTAATGATATTGAGTATGTGTTTATATACCTGGTTGCCATTTGTATATCTTCTTTGATGAAATGGCTATTCAAGTTGGTTGTTGTTGTTTTGCTATTGAATTGTAGGAGATTCTTACATATTTTGGATCTTAACTTCTTAACAGAGTGATGATTGGCAAGTTTTTTTATCCTATTCTGTAAGTTGCCTTTTCATTCTGTTGATTGTTTCCTTCTTGTGCAGGAGCTTTTTAGTTTGATGTAGTTCTGCTTGTGTATTTTTGGTTTTGTTGCTTATGCTTTTGGTATCAAATCCAAGAAATCATTGCCAAGACCAATGTCAAAGAGTTTTTCAGTTTCAGGTCTTACATTTAAGTCTTTCATCCATTTGAAGTTGATTTCTGTGTCTACTGGAAGAAAGGGGTCAAACCTCATTCTTTTGCATGTGAATATATAATTTTCCCAGCACTATGTGTTGAAGAGAAATCCTTTCCCCACTCTGTATTCTTAACACCTTTGTCGAAGATCAGTCAACTGTTGTACAGGTTTATTTCTGGGTTCCTATTCTGTTCCATTGGTCTATTTATCTGTCTTTACACCAGTATCATACTGTTTTAATTACTATAGCTTTGTAATGTATTTTGAAATCAAAAGTATGATGTCTCCAGTATTTATAGGCCAATATCCATGATGAATATAGATGCAAAATTTCTTAACTAAATTTCAGCAAACCTACTTCAACAACACAGGAGAAAGATCACACGTGATAAGTGAGATTTATCCCTGGGATGCAGGATGGCTTAACATATGAAAATCAATCAGGAAAGAAGGGTAAAGTTTATATGATCATCTCAATAGACGCAGAAGAAGCATTTGACAAAATTCAGCACCTTTTTACAATAAAAAAACACTCAACACACTAGGTACAGTAGGGATATACTTCAACATGATAAAGACTGTCTATTACAAGCTCACCACTAACGTCATACTCAATGGTGATAAACTGAAAGCTTTTTTTCCCCCTGAGATCAGGAACAGGACAGTGATTTATTACCCACTTTTGTCACTTTTGTTTGACATAATACTGGAAGTCCTAGCAAGAGCAACTAGGCAAGAAAAGGAAATAAAAGGCATTTGAATGAGACAAGAAGAAGTAAAATTGTCCCTGTTTGCAGATGACATGATCTTATATATAGAAAACCCTAAAGACACCACAAAAAACTGTTAGAACTAAGAAGTAAATCCAGCAAAGTTGCAGAATAAAAAACATCAACATCCAAAAATCAGTTGCATTTCTAGACACTAAAAATCTGAAAAGGAAATTAAGGAAGCAATCCCATTTAAAATAGCACCAAAAAGGATAAAATATTTAGAAATAAACTTAACCAAGGAGGTGAACGACTTATACATCGAAAACTATAGTGGGGAGGGTGTAGCTCAAGTGGTAGAGTGCATGCTTAGCACACACAAGGTCCTGGGTTCAATCCCCAGTACCTCTTCCAAAAATAAATAAATAGATAAACCTAATTACCTCCCCCAAAAAAGTAAAAAAAAAAAAAAAAAAAAAAAAAAAAAGAAAACTATTAAATAGCGATGAAAGAAATTAAAACAGACACAAATAAATGGAAAGACATCCTGTGTTCATGGACTGGAAGAACAGACATTGTTTAAATGTCCATACTACCCAGAGTGATCTACATATTCAATACAATTGCTATAAAAATTCCAATGGCATTTTTTAGAGAAATAGAAAAACAATTCTAAAATTCACATGAAACCACAAAAGACCCCCCAAAAGCCAAAGTGATCTTCAGAAAGAGGAATACTTGAAAAAAATACGTATACCTTGACCAATAAGGCCTTATCCATTATTGTAAACATGGAGCAAATTAGGAAATAAGTTAAAATTGATCATATCCATAGGCATTGGAGAAAAAGATGTAATTGTATGCCAAAAAGATATTTGAGAAAGTTCAACATCCAGTCCTTTCAAAGGTTATGATTAAAATAGGAATAGAAGAATAATTCATCACACTAGTAGTTCTGAACTAGGGATAGTTGCCACCCAGGGGATATTTAACAATGTCTGGATACATTGTTGATTGTTGTAGTTTGGGAGTGGTGTTACTAGTATTTACTGGGCACAGATCAGGGATGCTTTTAAACATCCTACAATGCACAGGACAGTCCTCCCCACCCCCCATAAAAGAATTATCCTGCTCAAAATGTCAATGGTGCCGAGGCTGAGGAATCCTGGTTTGCTTGATAAAGGTAGTCTATCTGAAAATGACAGCCTATACCATACTCAAAATAGAAAATTTAAAGGAATTCTTGTTATAATAACAAAGTTTAAGATAGTTACACAATGAATGCTATAGTCAAGGTAATAAAAAAATTGGATCGTTTCACAATGAACATTACAGTGAAAGTAATATAAAATTGGGGAGTAAAGATTGGAATGGTCAAATAAAATTACTGCTATTTTATGACAATATTAAAAAACCCTAAGCAACATCTGAAATATTCCAATACCATATAGAGGAGTTCAATAATATGGCCCAATTATAAAACACATACATAGAAATCAATAAATGTCTTATATAAGATAAAAACAGTAATAACAGAGATAAAGGAGAAAGAAAAAATATTCTATTTATATAAATTACATAAAATAGGAAACATCTTTAAAAAGAAAAAAAATTAAGAAGTGAGCCAGACACATATGAAAGAAATAAATTTTCCTGAGTATGTAAAAAGACTTACCTACATTGAGCTTTCCCCAAATTAATTAATTAATTAATTAATTTACTTTTGTGGAGGAAGTAATTAGGTTTACTTATTTATTTTATTTTTAGAGGAGGTACTGGGGATTGAACCCAGGACCTTCTATATGCTAAGCATGTGCCCTACCACTTGAGCTATACCATCTCCACCCCCAAATTGACTTATAAATAATTCTATTCTAGAAAAAATTTTAAATTGGATTTTTGGGGAATTTTACAAAATAAATCTAAAGTTAACATGGATGAATGGACATGCTAGAGCAACTGATAATTTATCGATCTAATTAGTTAATTTATAAAGCCACAAAGTACAAAAGTGTGTTAGGCCCCAAAATGATAAGTTAAATCAATGGAGAGAAACAGAGGGTCGAGAAATAAGCCAACCTGCATTAAAATTTTTTATCATAATTTAGGTGGATTTTATTTAAGTCAGAGGGGACACAGTAAAGAGTACACACAGGGATTCATATTGTTAAAAAAATCCACAAAGATGATGTAACAATTGTGTATCTTGTGCCCTTAAAAATGTAGCTTTGGAAAATATGAAACAAAATTAGAAATATAAAGACAAACTAATAAATCAGCAGTCATAAGAGGACAAATTTCACACTTTTAAAAGAAATGAATTATTTTAAGTAGACCAAAATAATGACACATAGAATTTAAATGGCACAGTGAACAACCTGGTCTTAAGAAACTTCTAATATACATTCTTTTCAAACATACACAAAACACCTACACAAATTGATAAAATATTTGATGACACAGGAAATCTCAGCAAATTCTAAAAAGCAGAGATCATACAGGCTTATTCACTGACCAAATGAGAAAATAACAACTCAAGGAGAGAGGAAATAAATCTCTGTGATCATAAATATAAAAACGCTTATAAGATGTCTGGTGTTAATAAGGAAATAAAAGTGCAAGTTACAAACTATTTAGAAATAAGCAATAGAGCATTAAATAGTAAAACCTGTGAGATGTGGCCAAAGCAACAATCAGAGGAAAATTTATGGACGTGAATAAATACATTAGAAAAGGAGGGAAATTGAAATCAAATGGACCAAGCATAACATTAAGGATACTAGAGGAAGAACAAAAAAATTAAATCTCCAGAAAGTACAAGAAAGCAATAAGATAAAAACTGACGTTAATAAAACAAACAAGAAAAACAAAGCCATTAGAGTTGATCAATAAAATCTTCTTTCAATGTGATTAAGAAAAAAGAGTGAGTTTAAATGAATAGCGTCACGAATAAGATAAGGGGCTGTCATTACGGATACAGAAATAATTAAATTTTGTGAGATACTTCCTTGGTATTAATAACTTTGAAAAAGTAGATGAAATGCTTGATTTTATTAAAAAAAATCCAAATTACCAAAATTAGCTCAGGAAGTCATAGAAAATCTAAATATGCTCATTTCTATTGATGAAATTAGAAAGCTAGACAAAGGTGTACTCTTCTAGAGAACATCCAGCTGAGATGTTCTTTGCAACGTTGTCAGTGACAAAAGGCTGGAAACAACCAAAATATACATATACAAGATGGAAGGGTTAAACTATAGTAAATCATACTCTAAGCAGTTTTTAAAAAATAAAGTTGATTTATATGAATTGACATGGCAAGACAGCCCAGATATATTATTTGGAAAAAGTAGGTTGCAGCATAATATGTATTACAGCACATCAAATCCCCAAACTCTCTTTTTAAGAGTGAATAATGCTGTGTATTTTTCATTGATGTGCAGGTAAGTGTATTGTGAGCCGGCAGGACATTGATTAATGTTCCGGCTAATTCTGAAGCTGGATTCCCTAGGGTTCCAATTCCTGTTCTGCCACCTGAGTGTCTCCAGACAGGTTTCTGAGCCCTCGCCCTCTACAACTGCTTTGAGCCTCAGTTTCTGCTTTCGTAAAATGATAAAATAGCAGTTGCATCCAGTTTGTAGGCTGTTGGGAAGGTTATGCAGGTGCCTACGTGTAAAGCACTTGCAGACCGCCTGGCACATGGGAAGCACTCGGAAGTTAGTTATTTCTTTTATGAAAAATCTCTGGGTTTCCACATATCAAAATGATGGTGAGAGTTATTCCTGATGAGAGAATGCAATTGGAGATTTAATGAGGGTTTGGTCAAAGAGAACTTTTGCTTTGTCTGGATTGTTCGACTTTTACAATAAGGATGTAGTCTCATGTTTCTTTTGGAATTAAGATAAATGGTATTTATTTAAAAAATCAGTGGGAAAAGCAGAAATGATTTTGCGACACCATTTAATCATTTGGAAAAAATAAAGGTAGAGACTTACCATAAAGCAAGACAGTAGCAGTTGTTTTAGAGATCAGACTACAGAAATGAAACCAAAACAGAGTAGGAATAAAGGTAAATGTTGATTTAATAGTGCAGACAGCCTTCTTAGCATGATGTCAAAGGCAAAGAACATAAAGAAAAAACTGACACATTAGATGGCATAAGAATATAAATTGTTTTTCAAATAATATCTCTAATGAAATTAAAGGGTAAATAAATTGTGAAAATTATTCAAAATATACATATCAAAGGGATAATGCCATTATTTATGAATAAATTTTACAGATTAAGAAGAAATAGAAAAAGAATCAAATGGAATAAACAGGCAATTACCAAAATTAGAGTTATAAATGGGTAATAAATAATGTAAATTACTTAATCTTAGTAGTAATCAAAGATACGCAGATTTGAGCAGTCTTTACTTATTGACTCTCTAAAATTCAGAAACAATATTATCAGTGCTGAAAGAAGTTTGATGAAGATTTTACTCAGTCTTAACTGAGATGTATTTTGCACAAGACAGTTTTGCAATAAGCATTAAATATCTTAAAAATGCATACGTTGTTTGACTCATTGATTCATTTTCTAGAAATTCAAGTGGAATAATCACAGATGTGCACACAGATCCCTATATAATAATAATATTCACTGAGTGCTATTTAAAGTAGCAAAAAATTGAAAACTCCTTAAGTATCCAATAATACATTGTTAAATAAATCATGGTGCATACAAAGTATGTTAGTATTATTCAGCCATTAAAAATAATGCTGTTGAAGACTATTTACTGGTATGGAAATGTATTATGAATGCATGGAAGAACTGTAAAACATCAATACATGTAAAGGCTTAATTTTTATAAAAAAAGACTGTATTTGATTACATATACAGTTATCTTTCTTCATCTCTGTATATCTATGTATATAAATAAGTAAAACTAGATAGAAATACACTACAGTGTTAAAATTTATTATCTCTGAGCAGTGATGACATTTATCATTCTCTGTGCTTTGTATTTACTTAATTTATTTAAGCATCACAAAAGTGCATGAGTAGATTTTTGTAAACATGAGTGTACTGCAGATACAGCTGTCGCCAGACCAGCCCCCACTCGTCCCCTGTATCTCCCCAACAGGGATTCATTGTTATCAGTGTGTGTCCCTCCAGAACTTTACCTGCATATTTATGTACATATTTTCTCTCCAATATTTTGGCAGCTAAAACATTAAACATTTTTGTTTGTATGTGCTCTGAAAATATTAGATTTTCTTTTAGTGTCTAGAAGTAATTGGGACCTTCTCCCTGTGTTGCAATACATCTCCCAGCAGTCTTTTCTTATTGATTCTCAAACATTCAGAAACAATATTATCAGGAAGGATTTGTGTGTGGTAAAGTTTGAGTCGTTGAATGATTTAGACAGTATTTATTTTGCCCTAATGCTTGAGTGATATTTTGGCTGGATATAGAAATGTAAATTGGATACAATTTTTTTCTCAGAAGTTTTATGATATTGCTCTTTGGTGTTCTAAGTTGCTGAAAAGAAATCAGTTGCCAGCGTGATCCTTGCTCTTTTGCAGGAAACATTTTTTTCCCCCTGGGAGCTTTTAGAGTTCTGTCTTTTATTTGGCTCTCTGATTCCTTTCAGTCTGAAGACTTGATTTTTTTTTTTTTTGCCTTCTTCCTCTCCCCGTTGTTTTTTAATTCTTATTTTTTATTGAAGTGCAGTCAATTTATAATGTTAGTTTCAGGTGTACAGCAAAGTGATTCAAATATACATAAACATACATATATGTATATTTCAGTTTCTTCTCCGTTATAGCTCATTACAAGAAACTGAATATAGTTTCCTGTGCTATAAAGTAAATCCCTGCTGTTTATCTATTTTATGTGTAGTAATGTGTATCTGTAAATCCCAAACTCCTGATCTATCCCTTTTCCCCTTCTACTCCCCTGGTAACCACAGTTTGTTTCCTATGTCCATGAGCTGAAGACTTGATTTTTTTTTTTTCTTCAGGAAATTTTTCACGTATTATTTCCCTGATTTTTTTTCTCCCCTATTCCGTTCTCTCTGCTTCCTCTCTGGAATTGAGTAGATTGTAGGACTTCTGCATCTATCTTCCAATTCTCTCTCTCCATCCCTCACTTCTTTCCTCTCTCTCTCCCTCCACCACCTCCTTCCTATCATTTTGTCCTGTGTTTTTCTCTGAGGGGGACAGTATTCCAGGGCACTCCGGCAGGCTAGCGTCTGTCCAGGGTGCTGCCTGACGTACGGGCCGTCGGAAGGAAGTGGTTAGGGGTGACCCACTTGGCTTCTCCTAACGCGGTCCTCAACCAGTGCTCCGCGGGTGCTCCAGGGGTGCCCCTCACCCCACCCCCGCCCCAGCCCCAAGCTCAGCCCACCCCTGGGACCCTTGTATCATTTGTATCAGATCCCGTCCTCTTACATTTTGAGAAATTCTCATGCCTTCTGATCTACCAAGAATATCCCTCCCTGTATCCAGTGCCGTTTAGAAGGATATATATATATTTTTTTCTAAGTATTTTGAGAGTAGAAGTTTAGCTCTTCTTCTAGATCATCTTCATCTAATCTCTTTGTGATCTATGTTTTTTTTTCAAATTTTCTAAAATAAACGTGCATTACTTTTATAATCAGTAAAACCATTCATGTGATTAAAACTTTATTTTTTTATGGCTGTATATTGGAGACTGTGCTGGGGTCAGTGCTCAGAGGCTTCCATCTGGGGAGATTACAGGGAAGTAAAAATGTGTGCTTTTTGGAGAAGGTCTTCTGGGCAGCGGAAAGCCCCCTTCTAGGGGTGCTCAGCCGGGGCCCCCAGCTGCAGAGCTGGGTTTGGCTGCCACAGGGGTGCCTTCAGCTGTGCAAGGCTGCTCCAAGTTCTCATCTCAGGGGCTGATCCTTCCCCTTCTTCAAATTGCCAGTGTGTGCAAAATGCTAACACTTAGACGCATTTAAGTGACGTATAGATCAGAACAGAATCATAGCTTGATGACATAAATTAAAGTAATTATATTCATTAGCATGATAAAAAATATGCAAACAAATGTTTATTAAATGCAACCATAGATCAACTCCAAAGGCTTTGGCGTTGTTTATGTCCTTGTGCCTCGAGCATTTCGTCAAAGGTGGCCTGTCAGGCTGAACTTAATTGACACTAATAGCAGTGGAGGGAGGAGGAGCCGGCCCAGAATATCACTTGGCTCTGCAAAGCACGGGAGGTTTGGGGACTTGCCACCAGGCCTCCCTGAGAAAGTCCTGGGGAAGGGACGCACAGGTCACCTGGTATGAGTGGACTTGTGGAAGCCCACAGAAGGGTCCGGAGGCCATTTCTCCAACCAGTGCCTGGTACAACATCTGCCACTAAAAGGGAACCGTTTTCTGCAAGGTTGGACGTGTCTTTCCAGCTGTCAGGGACTCTCTGGCAAGTAAAAAGCGCTTGCCTCTTCTGGAGCCCCCAGAGACGGCAAATAGGCTCCTAATAGGAAGGCTGCCGTACGTTTGTGTTGGGTTCTTGCTGGGGAACCTGGCAGGCTGCTCTGATGAGGCATCTCTTCTTTGCCAGAAAGCATGTGAATCATACCCACAAGCACAGTCACAGAAAGCCAAGTTCCTTAGCTGTGATGCTCAGGCCCGTGGGGACACTTGTTTTGGCCTTGAGGGCTGATGTATCACAGGTGTGCTTCTGGGGGAGGCCCCTGCCTGCTGTATAAACGGCCAGCAGCTATGACCACGGTTTACTATATTCCGGGGTGGCTGCTGGAAGGAGCTGGGTGCAACTGATAAGTCTGTTTGTCCATCCGTCCAGCATGCATTGAGTATCATGCCAGGTGAAGGGTAGAAACTTCAGATGTGGTGGAGAAGGGGATGTGGTGGAGGAGGGAGCAGGAGAGATGGCCTGGGGCTTTCGATGGGAGCCGGCAGCTGCCCTCTCTCACACAGCAGCTCATTTACCTCTGCTTTCTCTGAGTTCTAGGCAAGCCACGGCCCCAGTCAGGAGGACTTGGCATGGCTCTGGTCATTGACAGGCTGGGCCATCATTTAGTCTCATCCATTCTTTGTGACCCCAGTTTACCTCCTGGACAAAAGGGAGGTCTCCTGGTCCCCGAGTGCCAGCCGACTTCAGTGATCGGCTTGGCAGCAACAGCAACGCTGAATTCACAGGGGCTGCCAAGGCTTGTCCACCGGCCTTTTAAAGGAAATGAGATGCTAAGACAGCAGGGCTACTTCTGTCGGGAGCCACACCGGTCCCCGCCATTCGTGAAAGAAGTAGAAGGTGGAGAGGGCGGAGTTCCTGGGGTCACCGCCGATGCAGAGCAGAGTGAGGATGTCCTGGCGGCTCCGTGGCTGCTGTGTGGCAGCGGGGAGAGTCTGGGGCACCTCGGGGCCCCTGCAAACCCTCATTCCTCCTTCCCGGAAAAAGGGAGGCTGCGGAATTTATTTCTGTGGGGTGGTTTATGCTGGGAGGGAGGGAACAGATGTTAAGGAAAGAAAGGAAGGCACACCACTTTCCTGTCTGAGCCAACGGTGATCAATTCTGTGTACTTTACTGCCTTGTCCATGTTTGGGGGCTGGATATATCAAGCCATTTCAATCAAAAGTGGTGCCACTCTAGGCTCTAAACAAAGGCCTAGATTTATTTTTTTTTCTGGCAGCACAATCCTCAAAGATTACACTTGCTGCAACATTTTTAGCCACGTCAACATTCCTTAGGAAATACAAATATGGGCATTATTTCATAGAGATGGCACTGGGTAATATAATAAAATGGATTTATTTCATCTTAATTTATTTAAAATGTGCATAGACAGAACTGGGATAAAATCCATGAGATGAAATATCTCGTTTGCATGAATATATTGAAAAATTCCGCCACCTTCTAAGCCAAAAAAAGAGGCGAACTTTTTTTTTCATCCTCAGAATAATAAGAAGAATAGGTGCTCTTTTTAAAACGAGAAAATATAACCTTGACAGAAGGAAGTGATTCATGTTGCACGGTCCCTGTGAAGGTGTGAGGGATGAGTGGCGGAGAGGGCTCTGGGTTGAGGAATTGGGAGAGAGATGGGATTGCGGTTTTGCACGAAGGGGCTGGGCTGGGCTGAGGCAAGGAGGGCAGCCAGGGGTGCAGCGCCGGCCCCGCTCTTCCCAACCCTGGATGCCCAGTCTCCGAAACACCTGTTGGTGCAGCACGTTGCAGGGCCTGAGGCTGCCGGGGGTACCTCCCGCCTCTGGGGCTGCAGCACAGCTTGCTCCTCACTGCGCACCCCCCTAGCGCCTCCGTGTCCAGGATGCACTGTGGATTCTGCACTCTCCTGTGGGGCCGGATGTCCAAGGGCCTGGGGTGCAGTCTGGCTCCCAGCGTAGCACCTATGTGATCAGGAAACAATTTGCATTCTCTGACCTTTACCTGAGGCAGTAAAATGTAGAGGCTGAGTTAGATGGCTTAGGTTCACATAAGACCTCTGTGACCTATGAGCTGTGTGATCTTGGGCAAATTTCTTTACCTCTCTGGGCTCTAGTGTCCTCATTTGCAAAATGAACCTGATAGTGGCATCTACCCCAAATAATTCCATGAGGTTTACAGGAGATGATGATGACAAGTACTTAGAACATGTCTGACTTATAATTAGCATCCGATGAATGTTAGCTACGAAGTTTTCTCATCAGTAGAGTGTGGGGTTTTTTTTGTGTGTGTGTTTGATTTTTGCGGAGAGGTAATTAGGTTTATTTATATAGGTGCTGGGGATTGAACCCAGGGCCTTGTGCATGCTAAACGAGTGCTCTACCACTGAGCTATACCGTCCCCTCATCAATAGAATGGAATTAATCTTTTAATCTCAAAGGGTAGATCAGTAGCTACCATTATTGTTTGACATTGATCTTATTATGGTTTAATGCTAGTAACTGTTTTCAGTTTATTTCTTCTGTGTCTATAAACTTTTTGAGGGAAGGGATGACAGCTGCTTGCTGAAGGTGTTGGTTATGCCTGTGGGATGAGTTCCTTTAGGTGTTCAGTGCCTGGGCAGCTCCAGGGGAGGCCGAGGGGACCACTTCTTCCATCGACCTGGTCTGGCCAGTGGCTGATGGCTGCTTGCTCCTAGGCACCCCGAGCTTGGGATTGCTGCCTTCACCCCCCACCCCTGACCTCCTCTAGCCCTTGAGCTGAACCACTGAGGGGTGGGGACAGCCACCTTCTGATAAATTGCATGGTGAATCACAAGCCTCAAATCTTCCCCTAGAAGACTTTTACATTCCTCTTTTTCTTATATTCCATTCGAGGCTGGGCGGAAATCTAGGAGCAATATCCTCCGCTTTTGAAAATTAGGTAAATATCTTCGATATTGGGACCCCTTTGGACCCACAAGCTCACCAAAAGCATTTGGTAAATGAAAGTCACGAAGGGAATTCCCACAGTTTAGTGTTTGTAGTGGGGGGGGGGTCCAGGGTGGGATTGTTAGGTAGTTTGGTAAGTGGGCGCACCGCAAAGATAGGTGGGGGAGAGGGAGGATGGTCCGGAAGATGGCGTTGTGCCCACCTCCAGCATAAAGGGGCTTTACCTCCTCTGAATGAGTGCCAGCAAGAGATGGGTTAGAACCTGACAGCCGCAACTGCGCAGGAGCGGGAAGGACCTAACCGGACATGACCCAGTCCTCACGGTAATATAATTAGCATTGCGGTTTAGGACCCCCCCATGGTTTTTTCTGTTTGCATCGTGGGTAAGGACATGTGCAAAAGGGGAGGAGCATGACTGAGCATTCCAGGGGCAAGAGCCGTCAATCAGGAGACCACCTCTAAGCGAGGGTGTAAGAGAAGGGGCAAGGACCGCTGCTTTTTCCTCTCTTGGATCAGCCCTCCTCCCCTTCTTGGAGGAGCACTTTCCCTTTGCTGATAAATCCTTTAAAATCTTTCACTACACAATGCTCCATCTCCCATCTGAAATCTTATCTTTCAGGTATGACAAGAACTGGGGTCTTTTCCCTTCCTCTTTTGGGGTAACAGGATGATTTGGGCTCTAAAGAGGCCGAGGGGTCAGAGGGCTTGTGGCCTGAGGTTTTCCCTAGCACCCACCTCCTCCCTCTGCTTGTGGGCAAAACCCACTGTGCCTGGAGCTGCTGCACACCTGCCTCCTAGGATAGAACCCACGCAGGTACCCAAGTCCTGCCTTCAGATGCCAGGACTGGGCGTGAGCACTTCCTGCGCCGGGACCCTCCAACTCCAGCCCCTCGTTCAGGGTCAGGGGTGAAGCCAGTGGGGTTCCTGGAGAGCATTCCTTCCCCATCACCCACGGTTTACTTTAACGCTGCTCAGTGGGAGGCACCAGCTGGTCTTGGAGGCCCTGTCTGGTGAGCGGGAGGCCAGGTCACAGCAGATAAACTAGGATCTGAGCCCAGCCTGCAGTTTCCTCTAATACCGTCAAGCTCAATCCTATCAAGTCTTGATCCTGGCGTCCCTGGGGACTGCCTGCCAGTGAGCTGGCTCTTTCTGATCCAAGAGGAAAAGTTCGAGGGCCCGGTCCAGGCTGCTAAGGAATCACAGAGAAAGCTACCACCATCCTTGCCCTCCCTGGAACAAGAAGCAAATCCAGGTGGGAACCGATGGGCTGTCCCTTGACAGGAAGCCGGGGTCACTCTTCACTGGGTAGCAGCCCCGACTAGGCTCACAGTGTCATCCAGGCCAGAGCATCCACAGGGAGGAACTGAGGGCCGATGGAGGGTGTGCCTGCCTGTGGCCTCACAACCCATGAATGGCAGAGACTTCTAGTCTATGGGGGTGGAACCAGCCCCACCGAGAACAAAGACAAAGGGTGTTTCGTTTTGTTTGTAAAATAATGGAAAAGTTTCCTACAGTTTTAAGAATGATTATGCCATATAATATTTGATCTTAGATCATTCTGTTTTCCCTGGGTCAGGACTTCTGCTTTGAGTGGATGGAGGAACAACTCTCGCTCGAGTGGAGTTGGGCCCCTGTGTGGCTGCCCCACCCCAAACCAAGATCAAACTCAGAAAGACACAGAAATCCCTTTATTTGTCTGGCTGCTCTCTCCCCCCTCAAACCGCCTCTGCTTCTGCTGTGTCAGGAAAGGGACCACAGCCAAGAGGCAGAGAAAATAAGAAAAGCTTGAATGTTGACCTTGACACTTCTCAGGGCCCAGGTGGCTTGGGGAAGGTCTCGAGGGTGTTTCTGACAGTGAGTGATGTTCAGTTTTGGCTGGGGTGAACTCAAGCCTACGGGCAGGTGTGCCTCCCTGTGGATCGTTTGGTCTTGTCTGGCCCACTTGGGTGGGATTCCAGGCCCTTCCGCTCTTCCAGGAGCACGAGTCTCCAGCTCACTTCCCAGGGGCAGCCCTTGAAGGCTGGGCTTCTTGGCAAAGGTGTGTGGTGAGCAGGAGGGGTGGATATCAGAGTGGGGGGATGCTGGAGCAAGTTGTGGGCCTTCGGGGTCCACGTTGGCTGGGTAGGGACAGCTGAGCCTCCTGAGGATGCCAGGGCAGGTCCACATGCCTGGAGGGTCCAGGTGGCCCTGACCTTGGCCAACCCAACACTTCTTCTTGTTTCCCAGTTGTGCTGTCAGCTATAGGGCTCAAAGCAGGTGACTGGCTGTCTGGTTCTGTTTGTCAAGTGAATGACAAGGCTCTGATCATGAGTGCCCCTGGCAAGCCTTCCATCAATAGCTGTAATGATGTTTACTTATTGAGGTGAGATCAGACTGAGGCTCGGGCCGCCGATGTGGGGTGATTTAGGGAACAGCAGGTCCAGCCTCCCAGAGTGACCAGGGTTCCGGATGTGAATTCCAAGCAGGTGCACCTGAGTTGCTGGGAGTGAGCCACTGTTAATGGCAAGCTGGCTGCTTTGACCTCAGGGGGCGGTGTGTGTGGGGGTACCCCCCAAATGTGAGAAATCACAACATTTTTAGTTCTAATCAGAGCAGTCTTGTGTGTGCTGAGCCAGTGCATAGACAGGGTGGCCATTTATTGTCCAAACCAGGGCACTTTTGAGAGTAAAGGGAAGTGTGATTAAATTTTGAGAGTGGACAGGGGATGTATTGACTATTCAACGGGGACTGTCCCTGTCTCGAATCAGAACGTGAGGTTGCCCTGGGAATAGACAGTTCTGACACAGCTCAGTCTTTAATTTGATCACTCCTGCTCTGGAATTTGGGGATTCTGGAATTTGGGGATTCTGGTGCCAGCATGAACATGGAGGGCCTGGGAAATGTCTGCGGGTCTGCACAGATTTCATACAGTCTCTGACTGGACCTCCCAATGGCTTGTTCCAGGATCCAGCTTGGGATCCTGTCATGCTGCCTGTGTCCATGTGGGCGGAAAGGTGAGTTGGGACTGTGTGCTGGGCAATCCTGATTAGCTTCCCTTTGCCGAGACCCCACCCCTGCAGCGTGGGGGTTGTGGGGTCAGGCTCCCTTGAGTTTTTATCCTAGCTCTGCCACTTCCTAACTGTGACATGGGTCAAGTTCCTTAACCAACCTAAGCCTCAGTTTTCTCAGCCATTAAATGGGTTTGTAGCAGTGTTGGGGGGATTATTGCAATAATTTTAACTTGTGCATGTGTTTGGCACATGACACTCAATTTTTATTTAGGGTTGTGTCATGTCTAGAAGAAACTGCTCCATTTTGGTACTTAAAGAGATTATAAACTATTAGTATTTGTTTTACTTTAATTCAAAAATGTGGGAGTAGTTAAAATACGCGTGGTGTATTATATATGTAGTAATACACAGAGAATACACCGGAAATACGAATAAATTATTCATGTATTGAAGTGCATGGCTAGATTTTTTTACTGATAGGTCTGTGTGATCAGCAAAAATTTGGGTTCCCCCTTCATGATTAGGAAGCTGTTTCATTTCATTCATTCATTCCTTCACTCATTATTTACTAGCACCTACCCTGTTCCAAGCACTTGGGATGCACCAGTGAATGAAATACTAAACGATGCAGTATATTGGAAGGCGTCAGTGCTACTTAAAGGGAGCAGGGAGGGGGGGCCTGGGAGCTTGGGTGGGGTGTGGGTGGTGACCTTGGAGCAAAGTCCTGAAGGAGGTGAAGGGCTGAGGTCCTTCACACCCCGGACCTGTCTTGTTTCACTTCCCACATTCAAATCTGCGTTCCCCCCACCGTCGACATCTCTTGAAGTTCTGTAAGTCAGAGCAGACGTTCATCAGCGTGTCAGTACCAACCTGTGCTCGCAGCATGGAGGCAGACTTTAACTAATTAATGTGAGACCTTCGTCTAGTTAAAAAACAAACAAGCAACAACAACAAAACAAAACGAGAACAACCACAAAACCCTGTGATTGGGTTTTCTGAGCATTGGGTTTGGACAGGGAGCAGGACGGTGCGCGTTGCTGATGGATGCCGGGTCCTGATTTTGGAGCCCAGTGGCGTGCGGGGTGGCATCTACCCTCATGATGAGGCGGCTTGTTGGCAAAAAGAGGGGAGGGTTGAGCTGAGTTTGTGTGAGCATTTTTGAGGAGTCAGGGTTCTCCTCCCATACATCTGTCCTGGGGAGCGAATGTCGGGTGGCGTGGCCCTTGGGGAAGCAGTTTTAACGTGACAGCTGTAATGGCCATGCCGCGTGTTAGGAGAAACTGGGGCTCTGCACAAGTTTAAGAGTTTAAGCTTAATCTGGAGAGCTCACGTTTACATTTGCATCCTAGCCCTTCTGAGTTCTTTAGCCTGTGAAATGGGCTTTTAATCCGTTCCATCCGCATTCTGAGGTTATTGTGGAGATCAGTTATGATGAAGGCTTTACAAGGTGAAAGCTGTCGTCGTCATCCAGCTGTTTCTCTAGCGGCCATGTTCGCCTCTATGCCTCACTTACTATCTTCTGTCTTGTCCGTCCTCCTCAAACCGCCGGGGCTACACAAGGACCTTGCTTCATCTTTCCCTGAGAAGACAGAAGACACAGGTCACAAATGCCCTCAGGTTTTCACCTTCAACCCTCCACAAAACTGCCTGCCTAGGTAACCCTTCTCTCCCTCTGTCCTCTTCCCTTCTCTCTAAACTTCTGAAGGACACCTTGTCTACATTGAGTTGGCCCCTCTCTCTTGCATTTCTTCCATCTCCCTGACTGGATGTTCCAGCTTAGCTTCTCAGTAGGCTGGAAAAGCTCCCATATTTTTTGCAAAAGGTCCTTCTTGGCATCATGTCTCCTGTAGTCATTTCTTTCTTTTTTATCCCCTTAAAAAAGTTAGGAGCTCACTAAAGCTTACAAAGAGTTGTCTACATATATCTTTACTTCCCATTCTCTTTTTTCAATTCCTGGGCACTGGCTTCCGTGCCTGCCTGTCCTGGTGGCCGCCATGTTGCCACACTTGGAAACTGAGGGGCTCTTCGCTTCTAGTCTCTTCTCTCTTTCTCTGTCTCTCTCTCTCTCTCTGCATCAACACAGCTCACCTCTCTCTTCCCTTTAAAACCCCTTTGTCCTGCTGTGTGGCTCCCACACTCCCTCCCTGACTAAGGCTCCTTTTTGCCTGTCTTTTCCAGCTTCCTATGCTCCTGTATCTTCTTTCACTCAGCCACTAAAGGTTCCATTAAGGAACTTAATACTGGATCCTCTTTCCTTCTACGCTGTTGTCCCAGCAGATCCCATGTGTATCCTTGGTTTTAAAATCTTTTTACATCTAAACAGATGCATTTTTTTTTAAAATATCCAGCTAAGATCTCCCATAGGAGCGCTGGACCCTCATCTCCAAGTGTTTCCCTGGAAACTCCTTTCAGACTCATGGGCATCTCGGAGTAACAAGTCCAAGACTTAAACTCTTAATCTTTGTCCCCAAATACCTTCCCCCAGTCTTCCCCACCTTAGAAAGTGGCACCTATATCCACCCATTGCACAACCTCTAAACCTAGTCACTATTTTCTTGTTTTTTTAAATTAATATATTGAGGTAATTCACATGGCATAAAATTAACCATTTTAAAGTGAACAGTTTGGTGGCCCTCAGTGCATTTAGGGTGTTGTACAACCATCACTTCTATCTGGCTCCAAGACATTTCCAGATTACAAAACAAAACCTGTGTCTGTTAAGCAGTTACTCCCCATTCTTCCCTACTCCCAGCCCCAGCAACTGCCAATCACAGTTCCCAATGGATTTACTTATATAAATGGAATCATTATATGTGACCTTTGACATGTGGCTTCTTTCACTGAGCAGAGTGTTTTGAGATTCACCCATCTAGTGTGTATCAGTACTTCACTCTTTTTTATGGCTGAGTAATATTCCACTGAATGTATATGCCAGAATTTGTTTATCCATTCATCTGTTTGTTATTGATGGACATTTGTGCTGTTTTCACCTTTTGCTTATTGTGAATAGTGCTATTATGGCCATGCATGACCGTGTATTTATTTGAGTACCTGTTTTCAATTATTTTGGATATATATCTAGGAATGAAATTGCCCGGCCATAAGATAATTCTATGTGTAAGTTTTTTAGACTGTGGCTGCACCATTTTATATTCCCAGTAGTGAGGTACAAGGGTTTCAATTTCTCTACATCCCCATCAATGATTGTTATAATTTTTCAATTAAATTTTAAAAATTACAGCCATCTTAGTGAGTATGAAGTGGTTGTTACCACATTACGGTTTTGATTTGCACTTCCCTAGTGACCAGTAATGTTGCACATCTGTTCGTGTGCTTGTTGGTCACCTGTATATTTTCTTTGGAGAAGTGTCTATACAAGTCCTTTGCCCTTTTAAAAATCTGGTTGTTTGTTTTTTTGTTGTTGAGTCATAAGTGTTCTTTATATATGAGATCTTATCAGAGATATGATTTGTAAATCATGTTACTGAAACAATCACTGGTGGTTATTCTTTACCCCTGCACTGTCTCAGACTCACACTTGGCCAGACGGGGGGTGTATCTTAAGATATATCCTGATCCCTCAGCTTCTCTCCATCTTTACCCTGCATCTTGCTGTCGGCCCTCCCCCAACACGCTTTCTTTCCCACCTGAATAAAGCTGTAGTTTCTAATTTGTCTGTTCATCTCAAATCTTGTCCTCTTATTATCTATTCCCTACCCAATAGCCATAATCATTTTATTTATTTTGTTTTTTTAGAGCTATTTGGGTTTACAACAAAATTGAGAAGGAGGTACAGAGATTTCCATGTAGTTTCTGTCCTTACATATGCATCCAATATCAATATCACTTACTAGAGTGGTACTTTTTTTTTTTTTTAATCAAGGATGAGCCTATGCTAACACATCATCATCACCCCAAGTTCTTAGCTTACTTTAGGGTTCACTCTTGAGATTGTACATTCTGTGGATTTGGACAAACGCCTGTAATAACATGTAACCATCATCATCATATTATGCTGAGTATTGACACTGAAAGTCCACTGTTCTCTGCTTACTCATCCCCCTTTCCCCACAGATCTTTTTACTGTCTCTGTAGTTTGGTCTTTTCCATTGGAATCACACAGTATGTAGCCATTTCAGATAGGCTTTTTCTTTTTTTCACTTAGTAATGTGCATTTAAGGTTCTTGCGTGTCTTTTCATGGCTTGGTAGCTCATTTCTTTTTAGCGCTGCATACTATCCCGTTGTCTGAATGTAACACCATTTATTTATCCATTAACTTACTGTAGCCTTCTTACTTCCAAGTGTTGGCAATCATAAAGAAAGATGCTATAAACATCAGCAAGTAGGTTTTTGTGTGGACATAAATTTTCAGCTCCTTTGGGTAAAAACCAAGGGGTGCAATTGCTGGATTGTATGCTGAGAGTATTTTTAGCTTTGTTAGAAACCTCCAAACTGTCTTCCAAAATAGCTGTACCGTTTTGTTTGCCAGCAGCGAGTGAGCGTTCCTGTTGCTCCACATCCTCACCAGCATTTGGTGTTGTCAGTGTTCTGGATTTTGGCCATTCTAATAGTTATGTAGAGGTATCTCATGGTTGTTTTAATTTGCATTCCCCTGATGACATATGATTGGAGCTTCTTTTCATATACTCGTTTGCCGTTTGTGTATCTTCTTTGGTGTGGTGTCTGTTAAGGTCCTTGGCCCGTTTAAAAATCAGGTTGTTAGTTTGTTTTTAACAAAGGTACGGGGACTGGACCCAGGACCTCATGCAAGCTAAGCATGCGCTCTACCAGTGAGCTACACCCACCCCCTGGGTTTTTTTTTTTTTTCAATTGTTGAGTTTTAAGAGTACTTCGTATATTTTGGATAACAGTCCTTAATCAGATGTGTCTTTCGCAAATATTTTCTCCCAGTCTGTGGCTTGACTTCTCATTCTCCTGACAGCATCTTTCACAGAGTAGAAATTTCACATTTTAACGCAGTCCAGCTTAATGATTGATTTCTTTCCTGGATCACACCTTCAGTGTTGTACTAAAAAAGCCACTGCCATCCCAAGGTCATCTAGGTTTTCTCCTTGTAACAATCTTTTGAAATAGAAATCTTTAAATAGGTAAAGCAGCCCCACATTTACTTTAAATCCTTTAGAGCCTCCTGCTTCACCTACAGGAAGTTTAAGACTCCTGTACACATCCCTGCCTTCCTCCCCAGCCACACACTCTGTCCTTCGTCTGTATCTTAGCCATGATGCTCCCCCTTCAGCTCCTCCAACACCAGGCTTTCCTGTCTTGGAGACGGGGAATGTGTTTCCCCCTCTGCCCAGATGTGTCTGGTGAGCCCCGGGCATCCTTCTGGTCTTGGCTTACCTGTCCCCATCTCAGAGTGGGCTTTCCCACCCACCGCTTTCCATCAGGTCTCCCTGCCTTGTAGGTTGTCTCCGAACCTTAATGTTTCCTTCATAGTTTTAAGAAGCCTTCTGGATGCTGGCCACATGCCAGGCTCTCTAGGTGCACAAGACTTTGAGCAGTTTACCAAACAGTTAAGTTTCCTGTCCTCATGTTGTGGGCAATCTAGCTCGAGAGACAGTAGTAAAAGTAAGTGGGCAAAACTTTAATATGTTATGTGAAGGAAATATACAGGGTAAACAGTGTCAACTCATGGGAGGGAGGGGGCGTTTCCACAGGGGGTTGGGGTGGGCCCCTGAGGACATGATACTGAAGTGTAGACAGCCGGCTGAACAGAGGCGGGGAGAAGGGACTTCCAGAGGGAGGGAGGCGCGGCAAGCAGATAGGCGTGGGACTGTGTTACAAAGGCAGCCGAGCCCCGTGGCTGGCTATTGCCCAGAGGATGAGGATGGAGAGGTAGGCGGGGCCAGCCTGCCGTCTGGTCTGGAGTCAGTCCTGTGTTTTCTCCTGGGCTTTCTCTGGTTTTGCCTGGGACATTCACCTATAATTTCTCCCCCACTGCGTACCCAGCTCCTTTCTAGTGCCTGCCCTGGAGTAGGTGCTGAATAAATATTTATGAACACCAAACAAATATTATTGTTATTAATGAGATTAGCCAGCTCTCCACCCCCTTCCTTGTTTGCAGTTCCCGTGTCCTTACCGAGCCCTTTCTCTCCCGGCCATGCCAAGGGCGGCTTCGGCTCAGCCCTGGCTGCATTCCTGCGAAGTTGGATTCGGAGCAGTCTGCATTTCATCAATGAGTCATTGATGTGCCTCCTCTCCTCCCGGGGGACTGCTGGCTCGGCAACAAAACCTTCCCCCTCACTGAGTCCTCAGAATCTCCTAGAAGCTCAATATCCAATTCCTGCAAGAAGCCTGAATATTATTTCCTAGTCAGAAGAGCAAAAGTCCTTCTTTGTGTGGGAAAGTGGACTCCTCCCCAGTTCTGCCGGCTGCTAGTGGCTGGGGTCGGGGGGACTCTGCACAGGGCACATCTCCGTGTCCCGGAGGAGAAGGCTGCCTGGTCTTCACGTGCAGGGGGCTGTCTAGACAGCTCCATCTTTTCTGCATTTGATCTGGAATCTTTGTTAGGGGACCCGGGAGAAGCTCGAATCCAAAACAGCTTCAGCAGAGGAGACCCTTGCCAGGGAAGTCTGTTTCTAATGAGATCTTTACGTCTGTGGGATCTTTATTAACTCAGGGCCAAACCAGTGTTTTTTTTTTTTTTGCACATGAAATTAATTTATTGGCTGTACTGCTCAGACGACATTTGGCTCCTGCTTCTGACTTGAATGTGCCGGCCTCTTTTGGAAAAGACTTAGTATTTTTAAGAACCAGAGTCTCATGATTTTTCCATGGTGTTTGACTCCATTGATTCCCTCAGCTTCTCGGGGTGTGGGCAGTGGGGACTGTGTCCACTTTGGAGCGTGTGTCTGTGGGCGTCTGGGCACACTTGTCTGCTGAGCAGTGCCACGCAGGTGTAGACTGGAACTCGGGGTGTGGTGGGTGGGCGGCACACAAGGGAAGATAAAGATGCTTGGAAAAGTACACGGCAGCTTTCTGTGAAATTAGACTCACCCAGATCAAACAGCAGTGCAGCATATGGTTAAGGGGGTGTGCTTGGAGCCACCTGCCTGGATTTGAACCTCAGCTCTGCCACTTACCCCGTCTCGTGTGTGACCCTATGTACCTAACTTGACCTCTCTGTGCCCCAATTTTCTCGCCTGCAAAATGGGGGTAGCAGAAGGGTCTCATGGAATTGTGGGTAGATTAGAATCAATATCTATCCAGCGCCTGAAACAGAGCCTGCATACCCAGTAAATGTCAGCTCATGTGGTCATTATGACCATTCTGTGATATTTTCCCTTCCACTGCTCTGTTTACAGTCTTTTGTAAGAAAGCCTTTCTCTACCCGTTTTTCCCATTTGATCTAACTAGGCTCAATTGGGATATTTATTTAATGTTCCATCTGGCTCCCCAAAGAGTCACCACAGTATCCTGGGGGCTGTGCTGTCCTGGCTCTGGGGGAGTTCCCGCCGGCACGTGTGGTGTGTGACACCCCAACCTTATGCCCTGTTTTGCTTTGTCCAAGTGCACGCGCTCCAGCCTGCCTCCCCTCCCCCATGAAAGCCGGGCATTCTCTCTGCTCCCATTTTGCTCCAAGGCTATTCCCTGGAAGGCGGAAGTGCAGCGTCCAAGTCCTCCAGACTCTCCTCTTCCCACCCCCGGCCATGCAGGGGCTTCTCCGTGGTACTAGGTCTGTGTGATAACCAATGGAGAGGGTCTCCTTGTCATGTTCACTGAATAGGGGGGAAAATTTGGAGAAGAAGCGTCTTTCCACCAGTTTCTTTAAATGCCCTTCCAACAAATGTATTCATTTTTAAAACATGTCGTATGTGGTAAAAGTCACACTTTTTGGCGTCCAGTTCCATGAGTTTGGACAAAAGTGATCTTCGTATGATCACCACCACCATGAAATACTGAACCACAGTGTTTGCCTTTCCCAAACGTCACATCAGTGGACCCTCACAGGGTGCAGTCTTCCGTGTCTGACTTGGACTCGGCATAACCCAGTTCAGGACCACCCCTGCTCTTGTGTGTCTCAGCAGTGTGTTCCTTTTGATTACTGAGTAGTGGTCCACCGTCTCACAGTGTGTTTATCCATTCACTCGCTGGAGGACATCTGGGTGGTTTCCAGGTTTTTGGAGATTGTGAATAAATTCACTGTAAACATTGGATTCAGGTTTTTGTGCGAACATCTTTCACTTCTTTAGGGTTACAGTTGATAAGAGACTGCCTGACTATTTTCCAAAGTGGCTGTGCCATTTGGACCCAACACTGTATGAGAATTCCATTTTCTCTGCATCCTTACTAGAACTTAAGTATGGTCACTTTTCTTTTTTTTTTTTTTTTTTTTTTCGATTAGTATTTTAGCTAATCTAATAGGTGTTCAGAGGTACACAATTAATTGGTAATTAGACTTATTTGGTGTCATCAGCCTGAAATGTGATCACCAGTAAGAAATAAAACAGGCATCTCTGGATGTTATCACCCCAAAAAAAAGCGTCTTCTGGGGATCTCATTGTGGTTTTAATTTGCATCTTTCCTGATGGCTAATGATGCTGAGCACCTCTTCTGTGTGCTTTTTCTGTCTTTGTCTGTTTTCTCCGGTTAAGCGTTTGCTAAAAGTTTTGCCCATTTTTTATTGGGTTGCTTGTTTTCCTATTATTGAGAGTTTTTCTTTTTAAATATAATCTGGATTTGAGTCCTTTGTTGAATACGTGATTTGCAAATATTTTCTCCCAATCTGTGGCTTGTCTTTTCATTCTCTTAACAGTGTCTTTTGTAGAGCAGATGTTTTTAATTTTGATGAAGTCCAATTTATCATTCTTTTCTTCCACAGACTGTGCTTTTGGTGTCATTCCACCAGTTTTTAATTTTATCTTAATTCTCCGCAGACCGTGGGCAGTGTTCGGGTGTGGCTTCCAGGCAGTTGCTGCGCAGGGTGCGGGGCTTCTGCCCAGCCCCTCTCCAGCTCCCTCTGGGGCATCGTGCTTACCAGCTAGAACTTCTGTCCAGAGGAACACTGGTCCACAGATGTCCTCTCTCAGAAACCCTGGTAGGAAGTGTCAACAGAGAGAAATCACTGAGGATATCTCCTGCAAACCTTGTGCTCCTGGGATGGGCTGGATTCCTTGCCTAGAATCCCACTTTTTTGGGTGTCTTCATTCCAGAAGCTTCATTGCTTCTCATGACACTAGTCTTGGCTGAGGCTGCTACAGTCCATTCAATGGATTTCTCTAACCTTGATATCAGGAAACAAGGTTGAGGTGCTGCCCCTTATCCTCCAGCAGGGTTTCAGACTTCATACAAATGGCTCAGGGGGTGGCATCCTTGATAGACCTGCAAAATCCCAGGACACTTGACCATGCGCTCCTCTCTGCATCACCTGACCAAGAAGGTGGGCTCCAGGTGCTTGTGATCTGTACTCCCAGAAATGGGACTTTAAGTGTCCAGTTCAGAGGACCTCTCATTTGACCTCTGCCCTAATTATGTTCTGTTGTACTGCCCCCCCGCAAAAAACCCCAAAAAGAAACATGGCACTTGGGCATAAGTGGGGTGTTTCCAGCTTTGCCAGAGTGGATCTGTTGGAAGTCCAAGCCTGGAGTCCGTGGATCAGTGCTCGGGGAGTCCAGCCTTAGCCAGAGCGCTCTGGAGCCCAGAGGCTGGGCTGGAAAGTGTGAAGTGAAGTGGTCATTGGCACTGGTTTTTCTGCTACTGTAACAATCACACCCAAATGGCAGCCAGATCTTCCAGGACTGAACATGAGTCAGAACCCTGCAGGTAACATGGACGACTTGCCTGCAGTGGCAGGAGCCGGAATTTGGAATTGGCCACAGTTGTGATGCATACACAAAGAAACCTCTTCCTTTTGTGTGATCTACCCCCCCCCCCCCACCCCGAGACTCTCTCACATGACTCCTGGGGACAGGGGTTTGCTTCAGACCTCAGAGCATCCTTACCTCACGTTGAGACATTTTCCCCTGTCCAAGTCTCCAAAACAGTACAGTGACTTGTCGTTGTTGGTGACCTGCTGCTGCAGTAATTCCCTCCTTTGGGCATTGAAATTGATTTTCTTCCTTGTGGCATGTAAAGATTTAAAGCGTGCCCCTTGCTCCCTGTCCCAGGAGGGTTCCACCTCGGCAGCTGAGTCGGGAACAAGG